>NC_133936.1:8570483-8876039 GCF_031877795.1 Strix aluco | reverse complement strand
TCAGCAAAGCAGAAAATACTTTACAGAACAAGTGGGACTTAAGCAACCTACTATAATTTTAAAAGGATTACAGAAAAACAAAGACACTTTCTCAAGTAGGCTATTTTTAAAGAATAATATCTATTTTTGAAAGAAAAGCACCCTCAGAAACATCAGAGAAATTTATCAGCACATGAAGACTTCATCAGTACACAATGAAACATAAAATTTGCAGATAAGTAAATTATTTACAAAAGATGATCAGCTTTGGAAACTTCCAGCAGAAGGATTTTTAAATCAAAGTATATTCATTATCAAGTTTGGAATTTTCCATTTACTTGTGTTTTGCCCAGAAATTCTGCTTGGTGTAATCAGAAGGAAAGACCTGAACCATCCCAGTGCAGCATCCTGGCACTTACCTGGCATATTTAAAATCTCTGCCCCAGGGACTGCTCAGTATAATGTAACTGTAGGAGTGCCAATGGCTCGGGCCTGCTGGGACATGGCAGTGGGCGCGCAGCTGCGCTGTTTGAGGGCTGGCAGGACCGGCCTCACGCCACCTGCGAAAGGCTCCAGCCACAAGTCCACCAGCCATGCCACCTGGTTTTCTTAAGACATTCTGAGGTCAGGAACCTGCTGTGCACTGCAGTGAAGTATACAAAGCCTTGAAAATGCAGAGACGCATCTCTCAGCTCTCTCGTCGCAGAGAAGAGCAGGGGCTGGAAACTCCCATCCCCTCAAAAACCTGCAAAGGTGCCCAGCCAGGGGTGAGGGAGGACCTGGTGGCCAGTGATCTCCCCAGGCTCTGCAGCCGCTCCTGTCACTGACTGGGTCACTCTCATCCAGCATGAAAAACTAAATGGAACTAAATGGTCTATGATATTTTATTCCTGATCTTGCAATAAAGTAGCCCTTAAACCATTTCTCAGGAACCCTTTCTGCCGAGGAAGGAATATCTGCGTGTACCTGTGTAATTACTGCAGGCATGACAGCACTTGGGTCACTCAGCCATAGCTCAACACATGCTTGGGTCACTAAACCAGTCCCCCTTCTCCATTTCAGCAGAAGATGTGGTATTTAAGTTAAGTCTCCCTGTCACCTGCCCCCACGTGCTTGCTGCACCCCCATAACACTCCCCACACAGCCAGCTGGTATCACTCTACAAGCATGGTTATCAGATTAATACAAGGCATTGCTAATACTGTGATTTGTAAAAGTATATGATATTGAAACCACTAAATATTGGCAAAACCTAAAGACAATTCAGCCACAGCTCAGTGGAAATTGCATTTGTGTTACTCCAGCATGATAACAAGATCCTCTTTTGCGCATCTGAAAAATTACTGACAATTGAGAAGTGGCATTAGTACATCACTGATAGCCTTAACACAAGTATCCTTAAAACAGTTTCTAAAAGACATGTACTGCCCTCCCTCTTCCTTGCTCATACTATCACAGGCGAATTACAAAATTGGTTAATCCTATTTTAAGATTTAGTTCATCTGCTGGAAATAGCCCATTGCATTTTTGCACGCGCTTCAGTGCCCTAATATGTTTTAGTGGAAAAAGCAAGTATACCCTTTGAGGAGGTTTTGACTTTTTAATTGCAAAACAAGTGCCTAAAGATATTTTATGAGAAAAGATGCAGGGGGAAAAAATAAACAAACATAAAACCCCACAAACCACTCCTCCATATACTTCCTGTCAGTGGTCTGCAGGGATTTATTTAGCTATTCCTCCCACATGAGGAACACTCCTACTTTTCTCTCTGTGTGTAACCTCCAACATGGAATCAGTTCCACATTTCTGGCATTCTGGAATTTTACCAGAGTAAATTCCATTTGAGCTCCATCCACAAAGATCCACTCCATCCTCCTAACAAGGCCTGGTCTTCCCTCTCTGGGTAAGCAAGGCTCAGGAAGGGCTTCCTTAATGATTTTCCCAGCGACGAAGAGCATAGGCTGGCATTCTTGTACTGTGTTTATAATATTCCTGCCACTTTAGAATATCAGAAAACAAAAAAGAAACCCAATTATAATGTATGAGAAAAAACTGCAACAGGGGATATAGAAGAGCCATCTGTTCCAACAGTGTCTAAATACAAGTCAACTCTGAGGCAAGCAAAGTGTGTTCCACTTCAAACAGGCCCCAGAGCATCTTCTCCCTCCCAACTGCATTCCCTGGGTGAAGGAGCCGTGCACTCACAGCCAGACCTCCACAGATGGTTACCTTCATCCAGGCAGGACGCACAGCAGAGGCTCAGCGTGCCTCTGGACCACAGTCATCCCTGAGATCATTCCAGGGAGCTTCATCTGTGATGCACTTGGCCCATTGCCCGCAGTGAGCTATTTCCCACCACCTCTGTACAGACGTATGCCGGAGTAATGGGTGAGAAATGTCATCAAAATCCTGTTATGAGCCAACAGCATTTAACACCAATTTGCAGTGTTGGAAGTTTTCATGTAAGATACATGAAAAGAGAGAACAAGGACCTTCATGTCTAAGCACAACTAAATAAACCTGTTGGTTACTACCCACCATCTCAGGCAGTTTTGATTAAGATAGCACCTTCAGCGACTATTTTCAGCACCCATTTTTTAACACAGTGTTACAACTGGATAAGCATTTTACTATGACTGAGCTGCAAAAATAATAAGCTTTTAGCTGCTTTAGCCTTTCAGATGTTTCAAATACAAAGAACATTTGACATGCAGCTTCAAAGTTAATCTTGTTTTTTTAATCTTTGCTTTTAAATAGGAAAAATCAGTAGCATTACTTTGTTGCTATACGGTTTTCTTTATTTTTAATCAAGCATGTTTCATCCCTATAGCATGATTAATTAACAAAGTTAATTAGCAACTACAGCCAACCTGCAAGAAAACAAATCTTCTCTGAGGATTAAAAAAATTAAAACATGTTCATTGAGAAGTTCTCATGTTCACTTTTGAAAAACCACCAAATGATAAAAGGTCTACAAAAACGCTCTTTGAAAGCACAGTTTATGCTCTTAAGTTCGAATATTTGCATTGTAAGTGGCAAAATTCCCAGCCAAGGACTTTGCAGAGAGATAATTAAAGGAGCCAAACAAGGATTCAATTATATCCTTTCCAGATGGAACCAAGCACACAAGTAGTCACTGTGTGGATGGAAGAAAGATACATTTCAAGTCTCAATATCGCTAGTAGATATTGCAGTAGCTTGTTCTAAAAAACAACAGTTTGAGGAAAGCCCATTTAGTCCAAGAAAAACATAAATGTGCTAAATAATCCTGCAAATTCTGAACTCTCCTTAAACTAAAATTTCTCCTTCACTCTCCCTTCCCATCAGTTCGATTCATTCAACTACCAGTCAAAAAACCCCTGTATCATATGACAGCACCATGAAGTTGATGAAATCTCAAGCCCCCACGTATCACATAAGTTTGAACAAATGCCGATACTGTTCCTGATACGGTAACAGATATCCTTAGATCAAACAACACAATAAAAGCTACACTGGATGCATGAAAGACTCCCTTTCTCTTAGTTCTCCTTCTTTATATTACTATTTTACATCAATACAACAAAACAAAAACTCTAGCAGGGAACTTCAGCTTCCCAAATTTTGAAATTCTTCATTTTTATTCTGAAACCTTAGATTCAGACACTCTTAGACACAGGGCTTTGCTTTTCTATCTAACACAGAAAGGAATTACTTAAAATAGCTTCTGGATAAAATTATGAAATAAAGATTCCCTGAAAATGTGCTGAACTATACCCCTTTGCCAAGATCTCAGCCATACAGAATCAGGATATATTTTCAGTGGTAAATAATAATTTTACAGCTTTAATGAAGAAAAATATTTTTACAGTTTTAATGAAGAACACTATCAAAACTCCAAAAGAATGGAAAATGTCTTACTAACATTGTCTGAAACTTAAGTTAATGCTTCAGTGAACCTTAATCCCCATGATCCACCCAGAAGACAAGGGCTCTATCAAACCCTGACATTGTCCTTTCCTGTCTTGATCACACACAGCAGCCCCACAACCCGCCAGTCTTGCATCTTCAACATTGACACGGGAAGATTTCAAATTTTTCCTAGTTCCTTTCTCCTAATTATTACTTTCCCACACAAGGAATGAATGTGGACAAAATTTAATAGGTATGACAGCTCCCAAGTTACTCATCTGTTTCTCTACTCACCTTTTTTTTCATGAACAAGAAAGTGTTTTCTTCACGTTTCATCCTTTCTTGGAAACCTTCACTCCGAAGCGATTTCATTTAGAAGTGGTCAGTTCTGCACCATAAAATGAATCCCAGCTTTTCCTTTCGTTTTATAACTAACACTATTTGTAAAGCCAGAAAATCACCACTTGACCCACTGAAAAGTCAAGCTTTGAGAATACACTTTTAACATTTGTTTTATTTTTGATGACTGTGACCAACCAGGGTGGCCAAGCTATATGCCATTGAGTCCTTCTGTGCCTTCTGCAGGCTATTCTGGAGTAGAGAAATTCAAACCAAGTTTCCCACTCTATGCTATTGCTGTGAGATTCAGAAGGTGAATAAATACTTTGTTCACACAGGGAAAAAGCAAACAGAAAAATGACAAGAGACTCAGAATCTGAATTTGCAAGGTGTCCCTAACCACTGTGCCTTGGAACCACTCCTTATTCATCACCTACCAAAATTATTTCTCTTTAACTTTTCCCCCCCCTATATCATCACTTGTAGCCACAGCATTGTTTTTCAAATGAACCAGGAAAAAACACCACTAAAATCCATAAAACATGGATTAAACATAGCATGGTGCTAACAACTGACCTAGGGGCAGGGCGCTAGTCTGTGTGGAGAGACACAAGCCCAGCTTCCTTCAGCTCCTGGTTTTCCAGGGCGGTTTCCCATCCGAACGCTGACCCAACACGACCCCGTCGAGTCTATGAGATCTGACAAGGGAACAGCCGAAGGTGGAACGGCTGCAGCAAACTAATGCGCCTCTTTCAGCTCCTATTGCGATCGCAGCAGTTAGCGATGCTGCAACCCTCCTTCCTGCTGAAGATCACGTACAACAAAGGCATTTGGGGCTTTATAAATATCAGCATCGTGTGCATTTTGAAACTGGTCTTTTAGAGTCGCAACGGTTTAACTAGATCAGGCAATAAAAGAGTCAGCTTGCAAAGAAATATTCATTGCAAATTTAAAGCTGAGCAAATTATGAGCTTTATTTAATTATTTTTACAATAATTGCAAAGACTGGAGATACAAAAACAGAAGTACTAATGCTGTCAAGCAGAAGCAGAATAGATAGGATGAGCCACCAGCAAAGCACAGGCTCCTGTTTATTGCTAAATTATTTGTAATAAAAGATAAGCATACAGAAAACATAATTTACATTAAACTTCTCTTCTACAAGACATGATACTGCCAAATCCAGACAAGCAAAACAGGCAGTAACTTATTTAAACTGTATTTTCTTTGGGTGACACTAACAGTAAAGGGAAAAAAACATAGAATTATAATCTAAAATAGCTATCAGCAATCCCTAGGGACTCTTCACTAATTTCCAGTGGATTTTAATGTATATGAAATCTGAAGCAGAAGTTCAAAGAAGACCATCTAGTTACTTTCCAGAAGCATTCAAACAAGACACCAAATACAAAAGAAATACGATGGAAGAAATCACAGGGGAACACGGGGCTGAGTCACACACTCTGGTCAGAAAGGAGGAGGCAAAGAGAGGAACATAGTAGGGGCAGAGCCTTCATTAGAAAAGCAAAAAGGTTGCCTTTGGCTAAGAAAGAGGGCAGAGCTATGGCAAAGAAATTAAAAAAAGAAAGGTTATCAGGAGTCCATGGCAGATTATCACAGGATTGTTTTCATGACAAATTGCTCTCTCGGCACCAGCACGGCAGCCGAGGTCGGCTGGGCACTTGAGCACGGTAATTCTCACGTCCTAAGCATGTGCATGGGGACGGACGGCGATGCATTTTCAACAGAAGCATCCTCTCTCACATTGTCAATCTTTATTACTTCATTGACATTTATTGTTTCAACACTGAAATTATGGGTGCAAGACTGCACACTTTCAGATTCACTGGTATTTCAGACAACTTTTCAAATACATCTATTTTTTAATGTTGGGGCGTCTCCTTCTACTATTAGTGCTGACTCCACAACACAGTCCGTCTCTCAAATTCTGTATATATTTGGGTCAACAGTACCAGACACAGTTAGGGAGATCTAGAACCAAAGTTTAAAATGTTGGGGTTTTTTCCTCTTGAACTTTGAGATGGTTTTTAACCTTGGTAATGTAGAAAAGTGTAGCAAGTGAAGAGCAAAAGCTTTTTAAATTGAGAGCTTTAAATAACATTCATTAGTAACTACTACATAATTAGAATGACAACAAATAGAGCCACCAACCTCCCTTTGAGTTCCTTGACAAGACATGGAACCAACCATCACAATCAATGCAGTTTCTTGACTAAGAAAAAAGAAGGCAAAAATGGTGATTCCTTTCCCATGATGCACACATTCAGTTGTAGGATAAAAGATTAATGTCTATATGACACAATGCCAAATCACCAGGATAATTATGAATTATACCAAGCAATCATTTTACAAATCTCCTGGAACATCTCACTTATGACCATTATTCACGAGATAATGCATTAGGTTGCAATTTTTTTGTTTTCAGATAGATTCCTCTGAAGCCTTTCTTTTGGGCTAAGATTCCAGGCGGAATAAGAAAATGGGTGGGAAAAAAAATCTGAATTTTTTTTATGAAACACAAAAATGGAGGGGAAAAAATAAGATTTTCCTAATAATTTTTAAAGTGTGCAGACACCAGTGAGAGATACTTACAGATTTATTTTTAAAATCAGCCCAAACACAAAATAGTAAACTGCAGCAGGCAAGGGAATTACACCTGGCTATCAACTTTAATTCAACATCAAGTACAAAACACCAAACACCAAGTGCCAAGAAACGCTGAGTAAACAGCACTACAGTATTGAACTCTGAAATGTATCTAAAGTACAGGTTTTCACATTATAAATTAAATAGTCCATGCATTATATAAACCTTTCATTTATCGAAAAGCACAGTTAAGGTTTTAGCAGGGCCAAATTCTGTACAGATTTGCTCCCTGTTTAAACCTTTTGATTCAATATATCCCATAAACTACAAAAATGCACTACTACAAATAAATGAGCACAGGATCTGTCCCACAAAATTTCTTCTTATTAAAAGTGGTACATTAACCATAAAGCTTATTGGGTCTGTTCTGCAATCCACACCATAAAATACCTAGCAAAAGCAATTTGACAAATTCACACTGTTGTAGTTTGGAATTTCTTGACATAAGTGACTGATTTATTAATTTTAATGTTACATTGACAGTAATATTTGTATTTAATGCTGTATTATTTCTGCCAATAAGTTGCAATCCAGGAAACATACAGTGGGAATTTGTACGATCAGGCAAAATGCCATGTTCTCCAAGACTGATCATCGTGGAAAACTTCAGTGTTCAAACAGGAAAAAAAGGAAAAAAGGAATAATAGAAGGCAGTTTGGAATATTAATTCAGCAAAAGAAACTTTAAATTATAATATAGGCAGCTGTTGCACACAGATCCCCATCCTCTACTACAAGAAAGACTGCTTGCTCTTAAAATGCTACTTTAAAATATCTTACATGAAATGTAAGCATCTGTTTAATGAAAGTCCTAAAACACTCTAAAATGGTACCAAAATTCTCTCACAGTACAAGGCCTACAGTTTTCACTTCTCTAATTAAAGCAAAATAGCAGTGTTTATCTTGTTTCTGACAGCATTCCCAGAGTCACTGCATCATTCTTATGACCTTCTCCAGTACAGGTCAGTGTGGAAAGCAAATTTTACACTACCACCTTTCCCTTCTGGTACACTACTAATTCACCTGATCCTCCCGTAGTAGTATATGGTCCAGGAGCTCTACTTCTTTAAATGGGACAATAAGACAGTAAGACAATTGCTAAAAACCTTCCCGTTTTGCTTGATAGTGCACAGCTGGGTTCGAAGTGGATAATGAAAGAGGCACAGGGTCATTGCTACACGACAGTTTGGCCCATGGGAGAAAGAACAGTTTAAGGCACCACCTTTTACCCCCTCTTATTTCCAACACACACAACTGCCACTCTTCATTTCACATGCTCACAAGATGCTTTTTTTTGGTCCTCCTCCCCAAACACAGCTGCTCTGATTGCTGGAAGTACCGAAGCTGTGACATCTGGCTGTCCAGCAGAGCTGACACGGGCCTGGCAATTCATCAGTCGCCAACACAAGGAAGATGCTGCTAAAGCTGGTGCCACTTTCAAAAGAGTTAGATTTTGATTTCTGTGACTTGGTGAAATTGAAAGCAACAGCAGACACATGAATACAGCTGCTCTCTCTACATAGCCATCGGCAGATTATTTTTTTAATGCACATTCATGAAAGAAGAGATAGAGCAATAACTAGAAAGAAACCACTATGTGTAAGGGTACTTTTCACATCTTGCCTTTCTTCAGCACGTCATTCAGCAGTCCTACTCTATTCTAGACTGAAAACCAGGCTACTGTTGTAGGTTGTGCACTGCATTGCCACAAGGGAAAGTATAGCTGTTTCTCCTCAGTTTAATTGCTCCTAGCAGTGTCTTTCAGCTTGTGAGGGTGTAAGTTCTGACATGGTGTTTTACTGTTCATTTCTAAGCCAGGTCAAGATGTTCTCTAGACTAGATGGACTCCCAGTCCTTGTGTTTCTGATTGGGATATTCTGTATGGTTTGAAGTACTAGATCCTTAGAGCATACAGACTTAATACTATTTTTATTGCATTATTTCTGTTATTTAAAAAAAAAAAAATATTTGGAATCCAGAAGATATCTCCTGATAGATGAGGAATTCTCTGGATTGTGACCCTAACAGAATTAGCTGTGAATCCTGAACTCCTTCAGCCATTTCTAGCAATAGTGAACTTTTTTTTTTTCACTAAGCCTGGACTTAAGAAGACCTTGAAAAATGAAAAACAAAAGGAAGAGACAAGCAAACAAGGCTTTCCTTTTGCAAAGGACTTGGAAGTTGAGCTAACAAATCCCCCAGTCACTGGTTGCTCACATATATATTTTCTCTGGAGATTTGTCACATGGAGATGATGTACTGTGGAAATTCTTTTGAAAGGATATGTATTTCCCTAAAGGATTTTTAATGAGAATTTATTGCTCATGAAAAATTCAGGATTGGCAGCACTTCAGTCTTCAGTTAACGATCTTTGTTTATTAACATAAAATGCATCACGCTTAACAGGAGTGTAACTTTCCCAACCAACGCATCAAAGCATGAAAGAATTCTCGCTCCTTCCGTCTTATCCCCTGAGGCTGTCTGAGAGGGTGCTAGCTGAAATTTATATGGTTGTCCTCTATGAAAATGAAGTCAGAACCCTTGTTTCACATAAGGCTGAATATCATGGAAACAATTTTTCATAACCAAAATTACTCAGACATAAACTAACAGCAAGAAATGGCAGCAGACTGCTATTACTTCTCATAGCATCTATTCCTTCCACACAAACCTCTTACCAGTATTGGAATGTCTTTGCTTAGACCTAATCCTAATTGGTCTTAAATTCCGTAGGTAACATCCATGCAAAGTGCTGATTCTGCAACCTGTTAGTAAATCACCACCTTTTGAAACTCAAAGAATTTTAAAGTGTGATGAAGGCTATAGGCAACTTGGTCTGTAAACCAGAGATCCCAGAAACAGACCACCAAGCCACCTCTTGACTTTTTATAGAAATAAAAAGGCAGAAGTGGATTTCTTCAGGAAAAAAAAGGAGCAAGTGCACAACTGAAGAAAAGTGAGGTGTAAGGCACAAAACCCAAATACATTGTTTTGGACACTAAGCGCAACCAAACTCTTAGATCCCACTGCTGTCTTCATAACCAGCTTTCCTTCTGCTCTGCCTGAGTAATACATCCAGCTCTCGTTTGTTTGTGAGAATGTTTAGAAAGATTTTTCTCCCTGTTCTCTACAAAGCTTTTCAGTTTTACTCTTATAATTCAAAGAACATATTTGATTTTGCTTCATTACTGGTTGACCTCTTACCTCTGTTTTCCACTCCTTTGCTCCCAGATCATCACAACACATTCCTGGTATTCTTTGTAACCTCTTTTTTTGGGGGGTGTTACACAGTGTGATGTGTTTTTTATCCATCCAGAAAGCCCACAGCATGAGGACTTCTGTTTTTCCTAACAGGCTGCACTTACTATATCTTTTCTCTCTCAGAGCTACATTTATTGTACGCTCTGTAATCTTCCAGTTGTCACTCATGTCCTGTTCTAATTGAACTTTAAAATACCTTGGAAAAATCATCCTTTTTTTTTGTGGACAAGGAACAAAAATCAAGCAATTTTATTCTGTTTCACTCACTGAACTTCTCTCTCTCGACATTTTTTCTTCACGCAATTGTCCAATACTTAAGTATTCCAGCACAAATTGCTAGCAAATCTGCAATGACCTTCCACTCAAAGAGAAAATACAGAAGAGAATCAAAGTTGTTCCGAAAGAGTCCTTTTCGTTACTGCTTAAATTGCTTTTTTTGTTGTTTCTTGTAATTTCATTTTGTACCCTCAAGAATAAGAATACTATTCTATTAAGACCCAGAAGTACTGCTCAGTCAGGTGGACATGTTTCTGCTGGGGACTATCTCCATTCTAAGACCAGAGGTAGCTGAAACTCGGATCAAGCCCCCAGAGTAGCATTTTCTGCTGCAACCCATCTTTGCTTTGCTCTATCAACTCACCTGAGAGATGAGAGAATTTCTTCTCTCATCATTTTATGGAAAGTCAAATAAACTGAACAGTGAGACACCATATACACCTTTGGGTACAGCAGAAGAACAGCAGTACCGACTTCCATGGGTATTACTTGCACACCTCTAGACGGAGCACTGGGCACTAGGATTACAGAGCAGTAACACAGAGTACTTTGTACTCAGAAAATCATCAGAATGGATCAAAGCATATGCCAAAACCAGTCTATCATACATATAAATATAGATGCTCTCTATACAAGGGAAAATATCCACATGTAAACCACATAGTTCCTATATTTGTACTTCTAAATTTCCTCTCTGTGGTACAATGTGTAGAACCACACACAGGAGGCTGCGGATGCCCAACAAGAAAATGTAGCAAAGGGTGTGGAGTTAAAAATTAAATGAATGCAGATGAGACAATTTATTTCTTTAAAAATACACTTTCAGCAACAACCAATGCAGGGGAAAAAAGGCTACTAAAATGATTAAAATATGGTTGGAGCATACAATTTAATAATTGACCAATACTGAGCATATATGTTAAAATACATGCTATATTTGCAACATCGCTGTGAAATCAACTATTCGGTTTTACATGTGTATATCCATGATCTCTATTATTAAAAGCATTAGTGCATCTATTCAATCATTTGAATTTATACTGTATTATTGAAAAAATATTAAACCAATTATGAAAATAATTTCAGATATCCATCCATTTTTTGTAATTCTGAAAGTAATAAGCATGTTTCATAGTTAAAGGACATTTGAGATAAACTCTGCCTAGATCACCTTCTGTAATCCATTTTTTGTAAAAATGTAAAATGGATGACTTGTACTTTAAGAGCAACAGGTCATTTAATGATGTGCAACAGTTGGTTCTTGGGCCACCTGCAAAAACAGCCACTGTCAGGAACATGTCACTCATGACACGTGATTAGCATCAATACACGCCCCGGAGGTGCCTTCCAACAGGAATTCTAGCGAATGACAGATAAAATAAATGAAATAATTATTTCCTGAGAGCATTTCTCAAATGTCTACATAAAATATATTTTGGACGTACCAACAGGCAGTAATTGCCACTTAGTTTTCAGATTCAGGAATACAAACCTGTTTATTGATTACAAAGATTTGGAGAGCAAAGGTAGTTCAGACTTTTTTTATAAATCTCTGTGAACTTCAGTAAACCTTCCAGTTTTGTGAAGGGAAAAAAAAAATAAGAGGAAAACTAGTAACAGTGAATTTTTATTTTTTTATATATTTAAGGTGATACCATAACAAATTTCCTTGGAAAAAGTTATAAACTGCTGGGCTTCCCTCAGTCCTCCCCCAGGCTAGGCAACATGCTTCAGTATGCCTTAAACAAAATAATGTTCTCTAAACTGTGTCTCACTATGCCAGAAAGAAAAAACCCAGCATGTTGAAAATCACTTTGAAGTATCCTTTGTAACCCAACACACGAATTCATATTCATGCAGCCTTACAGCAATAAAATCAGTTCAATGTTAATGATACAATTGTTTCTTCTATCACTCTGTCTATAAAAGAAGACTAGATAAAGTCAAAGGCAATGGCCTCTGGCTGATTTTGTGTTTTGACAAATTAGATGATTAACTGGAACCTCAAACTCAAGATTTGTTGGCTCAGCAGACCTAAAAGAGGAGATGAAAAGACTTGCTTTTAAAAGGACACAGATCTGCAGGGACCCCAGCCCAGACTGAGAGCTACTCAAAGAGCATTATTTGTACTGAACCAAACAGCAGCTGGCATACACACAGTCTAATTTTAATATAGAAATTATAGTTGTCACTTTAAATAATAGATGTAGCGTATGGTAATATATGCAAAACACTCTGCAACATGTTCAAGTAGACATGGAGAAACTAAGTTATCAATGACAGTTTTACCATATAATATACTAGTCTAATACTTAATAACACTGAAAATGAAATCCAGAGCACATCAGACATTAGTGGAGCAATGACAGTATTTCTGTGTGTATTTATGAAGCCATTTAAATTCACATATAGTCAAATCACAACCTCAGTGGTTGCCTAAGAATGAAACTGAGAAGACTGAATAGCAACAGGCACATGATCCACCTGTGCTGCTCAAGATGTTTTACTGAGCTTGGATAAAAAAACCTCACATTTGGTGACCTGAAGTTGCTTCAGTACAGCATCTTTAAAGCCTGCTCTCTGAATATTAAATGAAAAAACGTCAGATGAAACGTGGGTATTGTCTAACCTTTCAGCTAGCACAGCTCAACAAAGTCAGGCCAGAACTGTTACTTAAAACTCTTCCAATTATTTGTGATGTGACTGAAAATCCTATTATGAAAAAGTGTATTGCCATCATTCTACAAGTAAGCACAATCTAAAA
Source organism: Strix aluco (assembly GCF_031877795.1). Taxonomy (NCBI): domain Eukaryota; kingdom Metazoa; phylum Chordata; class Aves; order Strigiformes; family Strigidae; genus Strix; species Strix aluco. The sequence goes on along the minus strand of NC_133936.1, from coordinate 8,862,863 downwards.
ACAATAGCTTTCTGTTTAAAACCTGATTCAGGGAAGGAAACACCCTCAAGAAAACCCAAACTAAACCCTCTTGGGGCATTTTAAATTATTTTCCCCAAAGACATCAGCCAGATCTGCTTCACCAACGAGGCCAGCTTCCCAAAGCTCAAATAGCATCAACTTCAATGGAAGTTCAATTTTAGCAAACAAAAGAAGTAATTTAAAAGATATCGGTGAATCAGGATTAAGATGTGCTAACGTTCAGGCATTTCCACACATATTAAATGTATATTAAGAAATACTTAAAATATTAACTACCTGAAGTATTAAAAGGGAAAGATTTTCAGCAGTTCAAATGTCAACCAGATACTTAGGCAAATTTGCATTTCCCCAGTTTCCACAACAAATAGCATGTTTTGAAACCAATTTGATGTTTGAATAAAGCTCCTTGCCATTTTTCACAACAGAAAGATTCCACTGTTGTATCTGGGTAATGAACTGTGTTCTGAAATGACTTACTATAGTCATCACCACCGCCAGCTGCATCACTTTGGTAGGAAGCAAAATAAAAATCACACACAGTGCTCACACAGCATCACCACAAGTATTTACAGAATCATTCACAGAATCAGGAAAAAGTCCGTTTCAAATCAGCGTATTGATTATTTCAAAATTTAATTCCCCAGTCAAAAGCTATAATAAGAAAATAAATCCAGTAAAGGGCATTTCCCAATTAAGTAAGTGAACCTAATCTTGATTTTAAGTTACTTTGATATCAGAGATCATAAAACTAGAACCACACTTTAAGTATCCATGTTAATAGAGTAGGAAGAAAAACAGCCATATATAAAATTGGTGATAAACTCTGTAGATAAATCTCCTGTGACATTACATGGCCATGCCTTTAGTTTATATGATATCAAAACAGCTGACAGAAAATACATACATGGGCATTTTGAATTTTTGCTGCTTAAAATTAAGGTACACATTTACCTTAAATTTAAAGGCTAAGAATGAGGCTGCAATAAGCGCCTACTTTAACATCCACTACCAATAATTAGCAATTTTCTTAGAGAAAGGCAACAGAAGCAATCTCCTCAATACCTGGGGTTCATTAGCAAAATTCTAACAGTGGCTCTTAACAGTGTTTTACAAGAGTGCAAAAAGAACTGAAAGTAATTTTATATACAGAATATATGTTATTAATGGTCTAAATTGCTACACAGGTGTTCAGAGCTTTTCCGAACTCAGGGGATCAATATCTAAGAGATGTTTGCATTCACTTCCCTTTCTGAAAGTCCCCAAAGCAGAACAGAATAGCTTCTCCTTTTTCATCATGCTGCAAGAACAAGCATATTTTGATATGCTAAGATACTTCCATGTTGACATATTTTTCTTAACAAGATATTGTCTTAATTAGTTTCATCTATCATTTGGAGGTTATCTAGAAGACATGTTAAAGGATTTTAGTGAAGCAGACAAAACCCATATGTTTTTAGATTGCGTATCATTTCTTACTATAAAACCAGGACCTGCTCATTACTGCACATCCCATAGAAAGTTTCCATAGTTGACTCTGAAAGCGTTATCATCTAATTTCACTTGGAAATGAAATGCTAGGATTTTAGTCTGCATGAAATACCCACATATTCATCCCTTCACTGAACACTGTCAGTGAAAACACAAGACCAAGTCACAAAAGGTCTTGCTTTGTTCTGGCCATGAAGGTAAGGTTTTGCACTGGCAGCTCTTCTGCTGGCCTCCATCTACACACTCGGCATCAATACAATGTCCCAAGGTGTTAGAAGATTATACAGCTACTTGCTAAATGCAAAGTTATTTTAGTCACCACATTCATGGTTTTTTTGCAATCTCAGATGTAGGAAAAGATAAACTCTCAAGGTACATGAGGTCTATCAAGAGGTACTTTCCTCCAGTACTGTCTTGTGAAAACACTATGAAAAACTTTACCTATTTATAGACAGTATTTCTGTATGCACCTATAAGAAACTATAGCTTTGCTGAAAAATTCAAAGCTTCCAGTCTCCCAGAATTGCAAGTGACAAATAGAGAAAATTACTTATTTTCTAGATAGGTACTGAATAATTTCCATTTCCCCCTATATACAGGTCATGGTCTACAAGGTTTCCCAAAGACATATTTTCTTTAAAAACAGTGATATCTTTTAGAGCATTCCCTGTAACAACATCAATCAACTTTCCTTTTACTTAGAAACATTTTTCCTATAAATGCACACAAGTGCCTCATAGTGTCAAAGGTATTAGTGAAGAAAAGTATTTAAAAATGCTAGAAAATTATGTCCATCCTACCAAGCAGCAATTTAATACTTAAAACAGGGAGCCAGATGGCTGGTTTCAGTCAGCCATTTCCACTGACGTGCATCTAATCAGCTGAGTTACCCCAGATAAATAATTAGCCTGGATTTTTAAGAGAAAGACTGATAGAGCGGGATAGCTAGAGATGGAGATCAGCAGGGTTTAGAAATTACTTAAGGCTGGGGTTCTCCAGCCCTTGGCAGGCCAGAGACAGCAGGGCTCAGCCCCACTCCCTGGGCCAGCAGGATGATTTGGGCACCTGCTGGAAGGGCCAGCGGCCTGGCAGGACCTGCAGGACATTCCTGCGGCCTCGGCCGCAATCCTCCAGCTGAGCTCTTAATGACCTCCCCAATGCCCCGCTGCCTCCTGAAAGCCTGCAATCCCTGCAGCTAGAGTGCCAGTGGCCTCGGACATATAAAACCTCTTTTGCTGGTGCCTAGCTGGCCAGCCACAAATCAGACAGGTAGAGTATTACTAGAGATGAAGGGGAAGAAAATATTCTCTCTGCCACAAAGCAAAATGCCCCTCTGACCCTTCAGACTTTTAACTTATTTATATCCTCTTCGGTAGAGTCCTTCAGCCACCATCACACTCTGGCTGGAGTTTTTAATTTTTAGGTTATAAATCTGTTCCCTCCTCAATGGTCAGAGGATTTTCCCAGGAATTCACTGGCCAACCATCAAATGGCCACACTGAAGGGCAGAGCCATGCTTTCACCTACTTAACTGTACCCCCTAACACCCACGTGTCTATGCCTATATTTTATTTCCTCCACATCCTCTCTTTCTCTAGTTCTCCAAAGCACACTGCTTTTTCACTAGTATTTTTACACTGCTGAAGCCAAGAGTTTTCACCAATTCCAATACATGTGTTTTGGTGACAGTTCTCCCAAGCAAACTTCGTTTGATCCCAAAGTCAGTGACTATGGTCAAAGCCATGTAGTAATGTCTGCGTATTGTCCCTTGACATCACAGAAAAGGACAAACCTGGGGAGGGAGAGCTGACCTTAAAATCTCTGAAGAGGTTAGAGTGCAGAGGCTGTCGGGGGAACATGGTAACAGCAGCTGGATCCATAACTACAGAGAGGAGACAGAGCTCCTTCCATTATATAAATAGAGAGAATGAGAAAAGGTGTCATAAATTTACAGAAGTTGCTCAAATATTACAATCTGAGTACTCAAATACTCATTTCTGCTTCAGCGATCTATGGGAAATGTGCAGTTTGAGCTGGTAATACAACCACATGTTAATGACTCCCTGAACGAGCCCCAACTTTGAAACGGTGTGCCCTGAAGCCTCATTGCATAGTGAAATGAAGACATTACCCATGCTAACCTCAAAAAATAATCTCATGCTCAATGCTTGTTTTTACACAACATACTGCCATAGTATTTACTGCCCTTTTTATGCTCTTCTATACACAAGAGGCACAAAAAATTGTTTTTATTTTAAGCCAGTGAAAGTTTGAGAGCCTTTCTGACAGGGATTTTTTTTCATTTAATTTTTAAAAGGAATTAAAAATTTAGATCACAATATCCAACAAGAAGAAACAGTGAAAGTCAGTGCCAGGCTTGCTTATTCTCAGAAATAAAGTTGAGCAGTTTCAGGACCTTGTCTTTTGAGCATAGATTGCATTCTAGCATATCAGATGCTGCAGTAATGGGATTTTGTAAATCTGAAACACATTCATATTATGTACATAAAGAAATCTCTTGATGTTTTACTTAGTTTAATGGTCTTTTTCATCATACGTAGCCACCCATGCCCCCCTGCTTTCAACAGCTAATAACCAATACATCTGATGAAAATTAATTGTCTTGACAGCTTGCATAAAAACTATAAACATCCAAAGGAAAAATGCTGTGGCAGCATTTTCTTTCTCTGTAGGACAGTAGCTATGGAAACTATCTTTAGAGGCCAACTGGCCTTCATCCCAGTACAACACAAAAAAAATCAAAATGCTAGTTTCACTGGGTTAGTCAGTGGCACCAGTCTTAATTATCAACCCCTACAACATTGCCACGTTAGCTAGAGCAAAACATTCATTGATTTAGTTGGGAGCAAAGCTCGTATGACATTATAGTACTATTACAGACTTAGATAATACAGAGCCTTATGAACTGTGCTCAGATTGATAATTATTATGATAACCTGTTACAAACAACATGTAAAACTAGACAGATATCTAAAATATCAATGTGCAAATTATCCATTTTCTTAATAGAAAGTATTTTGATATTTATTATGATAGAAATAATTTAGTCATCCTCAGGTAAATACTTGTAGTCAGAGGAAATCTCTAATCTTATTTAACTGTCACATTTCACTAACTGAAATTCCTACCCTTTTGGAAGGGTTTTATCTCATATACCTAGCCTGCACAAAAGCTGTGAGTTCTAACACAGTCTGACAAAATCAGCGTTTTTCACGAATGCTGAGAGATTATGAAGGGTTTTTCCCTCAAAAGGTAAGACACAAATGAGCCAGAGGTTGAGTATTGCAAATGCATGTGGCAACTTCCATCACCAACCACAGAAGAGTTCCTAGAACAGCAATCACAGGTCACTAATGAGGCTCTCAAACTTTTGAAGAAATATGTCTTACACCCAGAATGGTATTCAAAAAGTAGTTAAAGATTCCAGTCATTAAGAAATCTACCTATAAGGAAGCAAGCCAGAGTATAGCTGTACCTCAAGTATACATACATTTCCATTTGCAGAGGTTGGTATTTCACTCAACCATACGATTTGGCAACACTGTGGTACTCCAATACCTTTCTTCAGTTTTTCTGGGAAACTTTTTCTGCCCACACCAGCAATTTTTATTTAAATGGCTTATGGGGACTACCCAGGCAGAATAGAATTATACAGATCAGGTTTATGTTCCATCAGGAGCCAAACTCTCCCCAGTGTCACATGACACTAGCTGAGCGTGGGTCTACTGGGATCTATGGAAATGCAACAACTTGAAGGATCTGGCTTGAAACACTGGTACTTTGAAGCGCACTACAAAAAACAAACATGAGGGTATGACTTGGAGGCTAACGTACCAAAAGAGGCACTGGCCTGGCTGTTAGCCAGTTATCCTGGTAACCACTGAGCATCCACAAATCAACGCTGGTTGCATTCAAAGAAGTCTATGTCTATTGGCAGAAGATAACTAAAAAGCAGGGCACGTGCCCAAAATACAGGCAAGCTATGAAACTTCAAAAGTTCGTTTAGCTCACAGACTACAATCACTGTTATTCATGGATGTCTAGATCTCCATCCTGCTGCTTCCAAAGAGAAGTTATGTTTCATCTCCTTGCTTCAAGAGGATCTGCTTGTAAAACCTTAGACACAGGCAGGCTGCATCTGCAGCAGGCCTGTGTTGGTGTAGCTCCGTTTTGCCTGGTGCAGATACACTTCTCTAAACCAACTACTACACTGGCCAACTCATTTTAAATTGAAGCCAAGCATGCTATTTTCAGGCCATTAAACCAATACAGATTATTATAAATATCAAGCAGGTCAAGACCACATTCTCTGCTGCCTTTTCTCTCACTCACAAGTAATGATGAAATTGTGACCCCTGCAGGTCCCTCATCAGGGTGGTACAGCCATCCCTTCAGGGTGGATGAGGAGAGGTGCCACAGCTTCCCTGGACAGCCCCAGGGAAAGCCCACACAGTATCTTCTGGCCACCCCACTCTGTCTCCTTGTAACTTTATCCATGACCTTCACCAACTTATCAGGTGCTACATGATTTTCAACAGATGAAAGCTTCTTTCTCTTACTAGAAGAAAGAAGATCTTTGAGCTGTATTTATTAAAGTCTAGCAATTAATATCCGTTCCCTCTTTTTAATAAATTAGCACCGTATTGAACAGCTTTCTCTATAAAGCAGTGGATGCAGTCTCTCAGAAATATGTATTCAGTTGCACCGCATATGAGGTAGTCAAAGAAATAAATTAAGACCTTCAATGCAGTCTTAATTCAAATTGTTTCACTGGTTGACTGCTCATCTCACCATATGGGAAAGGAGCTTTCACATTTCCTACCCAGGCCTCACTGATGGGATATTTTGTAATATCACTGTAAAAAAAAAAAAAACAAAAAGAGGCAAGTTATCTGAAGGCAGAGAGAAATTCACTACTGATCCAAATGGGAAGAGGGCGCAGACACCCAGCTGCAGAGCTATGATTTCATCCTGTCATCTAGCAGCTCTGCATCTGAAATATTGGTTGGGGGGACTGGAGGGGGACTTAGATCCCCTCGATGCCATCAATAAATCCATGCCTGGCAGGAACTATGGATTATATTTTAGATCTAACTATAGTTCTCGTTAATTTACCTGTTACCTTTACATAGATTTATCAGCGTAAGATTGCAGCAAAACACACCAGAACTATTTATTACATGCCTCACACTGAGGTTTGATCCAGCTGCTACTAAACAAGCCAGGTTATGTTTCAACTAACTTGGATGTGACTCAAAAATATGGGGTCCATGCTGTCGTCATAAAGAAAGATAGGATTAACAGAACTGAAAGGACAGACAATAGGGCTTATGTGCCAAAAATCCAACTTCTTTTCCTGTGTTAATCTCGTAAGAGATACCCATGACTGAAAACCTTGTCTTGCCTTAAGACTATCACAGCTACACCACTGTCGAGTGAAGATGTTAAGGAGATTAATCCAAACTCTAATAATTTTTATCTAAGTATTGCTATAAATATCTTTCTTAGAAAAGCCTTTACATGACAAGGGAGAGATAAACTCACATATTGATAAATCCCAACCCAGCCAACCTTCACCCTAGCACAAAACCCAAAATCAGCCAACAAAATGCATGATAAATACCCAAGCATGTTTTCATTACTCTATGAAGTAAATCCATCAGGGACCACTGCTATAACTTGCTTTATGTTAAGTGCATACTACACCAGTGGGTTACAGCATTAGCTTTTATCAAAACTATTTTTAACTAGCTATGAAAAATTTGGTCCTTTCTCTGATGCAAGTATCTCCACCTCAGAAAACGAGTCCCAGTAAAAGAAAAGATTTCTAACACCTGTTAATACACTTTCTCTCCTCCAGTTTTACAACATGGTTTCCTCCCTCACGACATGCTGTTGCAGATCCCAATATCTTTCTCCACTCCTGCTTTCACACTTTGTAACATCTGTACCATGAATCTCGAGACCTGACAGCCTGTTTTATTCCTTTAGTTCCAACACTTTCCTAACGCAGCTTTTCAAACTTAATAGAATATCCCTTTGCAGATAAGTAATTTTTACCTTCGATCAATTCCTGCAAATGTGCAGTTCTCTTCCTGAACACAACTTCACTGTTTCCTTCCAAGAGGAGGTAAATCAAAATCCCACAAAGCCATTTTCTTCCTTCTCACTTGCCAAGATGGTGTTGATCTCCCAGTCCCTCCTCTCACCCATTCACATTGCCTGCCTTACTCTTCCTTGGGTTCTGCTGGCCCTGGTTCCTGTTCCTTGCCATACAGGTCTATTACAGTCTTTCTGGCTTAAAAAACCAGTAGAGTCATCCTTGGTCCTACTTCATCCTATGGGATCACTGAACACGGTCTAGACTGTAACTCATCCTCACCCATTGTCATCCATGTCTTTCCTAGCAAAATACCAGAACCAGTGTTCAACCCTCTATGAGGCTGGGCTCCTCAGGAACCAACTCCCAGCTCCTCATCAGGGAACCATGAAGCCCCACAAACCCTAGCTCAAACCAGGAACTCCTTTACATGGAGTCTGGAGTTGGAAACCTTGAGATGTTTTGGGACTTTCTGGTTTTCAGATATGGAGTTTGGACAGGGGCAGTCCATGTTTACAAGTTAGGAGACACCAGCACTTGTAGTCTCCTGTTAGCTAGTAGTCAGATATGGACCTATAAGACACAATGCCAGCCATGGACAGCCTTAGCAGTTTTGAAGTAACTCAAGATATCTGATCTTGTGAGAATGTCAGACTTTGAGAACAAATAGAAGTCCTGATTTCCAAAGAAATCTACTCCTGCTCTCCGACCAATGCTTCCTCATTTTTCCTTGTACTCTGTAGTCTACTTCTCTGATCATCTGCTGACCTCTGTTTCACATATACATTGTAAGGTTTTGAGGCCAGACATTCTTTCTGATCATAATTTAATTCACTAGGTGCATTTTCACTGGTAATTTAAAGTGCTGAGGGGCACTTTTTAGGTGAAAACTTGTCTTGTGTCGACATTTAAGGTCTTGAGCACATCACTCATGATCTTGTAGATTCCCTCCTGCAGTTGTGCACCAGCGTACCTCAGATAGAACGTAGATGCAAAGTCCCCAGCAGTTGACCAAGGTGAATGCCCAGGACCAGCAGCTGGTGCAACCTCTTAGGCCAACTGGGAGACAAAGGGAAGGTGTGGTCCTGGACCCACAAAGGAACACAGCAAGTTCTTTTCTTATTTGTGCCATGTCAGTTGATAATACCAATGCACCTGTTGATTCCTTGGCTAGGTCTCTACTACAGTGCCAATACAAATGTAAATATACTTGTTTTAACAAGAGCAAGTGTTAAAAAAAATAAAAATCAAACCATAGCAGCATACTACAATACTGTAATTATTCATTTACATTAGGTAACTCTGAAAACAATGACTGGATACTGATACTAATTAACTCATCTACAAGATACAAGCTCTAGCAGTAGCAGTAAAGCCAATGTGACATGGGAGAGAACCCTGCAGTAAAACATACTGCTAATTGTTCCTACTTCATAAACTACTAATACCTATCTAGAGCTTAGATACCAGAGGCATTCCCAGGAGTCCCCTGTATTACCACATGTGATATTCACATGAAAAAATATTTTTATATGCTTGAAAGTTGGCATGTCAGATTCCCACTAACACCAACAGGAATGATTATGACTCAATCTCATTTTCAGTAGCCACCAGGAATCACTTTACTGCAGATGTCAAGAAGGCCAAGACATACCACATGTTGAATACGGCTCCACTGGTAGCTTTGGGCTTCTCCCAAACTCAACAGAAAGATGCGTTTATTGCACTGGGTTTGGCTTACATTCTTCTCTCACCACATTTTACACAGCTATGTTCTTATTCAGGACACAGCTACCCTTCAAGTTGCAGTAAGTCATCGGAGTCATCACTGTACAAACTGCAAGTTGGCTTTTATACCTGAGAGTAGGAACATACGACAGAACGCAGACATACACAGTGGGCATGGAGAAGAGGTACACAGGCAACTAGTTCAAAGAAGGAGAAAGGGAAAGAAATAGAAGAGTTCTGTAAAGGCCAACATCTGTTGCCACACAAATTACTGCATTTATGTCAATGAAACCTGAAATTATCACTCTAAAGGCTTAAAGCATACAACTCATCTTCAGAAAAAAAGAACCACTCAGAATAAGGAAGTGGTATACTCGGTCACAAGCAACTTTATTATCATCAAATATACAAGGGAATAAGGATTTCAGCTTCCTGTAGTAGCTTAGAGCAACAACATGGGCAAAATCTTGGCACAGAGAAGAACTGAAAAGTGCAAAGAATTCAAGTGAACATAAAGAGAGCAGCTGCATTGTCTATTTAGAACAACACAGGCCACCAGGAGCCAAGAGTCTATTTAAGGGCGTTTATACACAATGCAAGGAAAGTTATCAGAAGATGGAACAAAGATATGCATGGAAAGCAACTGGTAAATGTTTGGCTCAGATACTCAGAACCACATGGATTTAAGAGAAATCCTAAGAAGAGAGATGGGGGAAAGAAGAATGCTTCTTTTTGTTCTTTTACAGCATACAGCAGTGTTGAAAAATTTGTTTCTGCGATATATCAAACTTCTTTTTCTACCTCTTGGTTTTTCCATCCTGATCTTAGTTGCATCCTGATTATTCTGAGGAATAATTTATGTTTCAGATGTGAACTGTCTGTGCACACACCACAGCAAAAAGAGGTAGAAGTACTTGACTCTCCTTTATGAGCCATTAATTTCTGTATTTTAAAGATTCTCCCTTCCTGAAAAAAACCTTCCCATTTTCATTTCAAGGCATAAGTATAGAAGAAAAATAAATTCTCAAAGCACTAGAGAACTCCAGGGTCTCCGACTTTTAGAACAATTTTGCATAGTCTTGCTGGCAGAACAACCAGTCTCTTAATGTTTAAATCATTTGAATATATTTTTAAACAAAAAAAAAAGATTTTTTTAAAATTCCATCCACATCAGCTTGGGACTGTACCCATCATCTAATATCCTAATACTATCAATTCTTTGGTCATTCCTAGAAGTTTCCATTACACAATGTAAATGAGATCTAAACATCAAAGAGTTAGAAACAATAAACAGAATTTTGCTGTAGTAATCCCTCCAGACCTTCAAAATGGAAGCATAAATGCAAAACCTACCAGGGTTCAGGTTGATGTTTTTACAGGAATATTATTAAAATTGCCTTTTCATCATCTGATTTCTGAGCAGTAGCAATTCTGCATTAGCGTTCTGACAACCTCAAGTTCACCTCAGTGCAGTTTCAGGTGGAAAAAGAGGCCTCAAACTTCCAGGGAAACATAAGCCAAAAGCAGGAACACAATTCCCATGGCTTAAATACCAGTCCCAAGCCTGTTAGATCACACTATGTGATCACATTTTAACTAAATAATCAAACTGATAGCAGCTACCTACCCTGAGAATAGGAGCAAAGCAAAAGGGGTTTGGGTTGGTTTGGGTGTTTTTGTACAGCACCTCCTTGCAAGCTTTAATCCTGTGAACAGCTACACACATGCTTAACTTTACATGCAGAGTAGCCGATCTATTTCAGTGCTGTAACTCTAAGGTTAGGCAGGTGTACAACTGGTTGCAAAATCAGGGTCTTAAATGGAAAATTAATCAGTGTAAGAAGTGTATTTATGCACAACACCTGGCTGCTGCTGCTGAGCTTATACGCGTAGGGATTTATCTGGCCCAGTCAAGCAGTGGTGTAGCAGTTAACACTCTACAACAGTTGTAACTAACCCTACATAGCAAAGAAGTGGAGAAGTTAACCATTAATAATTATTACAGAAAAGGAGGTTCTTTGCTTAAGAAAAAAGGTGACACCAAGTACCTACAAAGCATACGTTTATACTTCGCTCCAGCAAGAAAAACTTGTCAATAAGTGTGTGCTACGTGCAACTAACAGCAAAAATGCAGATGAAAAAAAGCTGAAGCGGGAATAACTTCCTTAGGAAACTCTCTAAAAACACCAAGGTACAAAGAGACCAGATTGAAAAAGCCAAAAAGTACAACATATAATACTTCTGAGCTGAAGGATATAATGTTCCTGTCCACAATTTCAGTGAAAGAGGAAACTACACGAGAGATGCCGAAACCATCCTGAAGTTCTGATCTTTTTCATTTTTCCATCAGAGCATCAGAGCTCTGCACTGAACTTCCAAGCCATCCTTAATGATTAGCACACCATCGTGCTGGGGGGGGGGGGGGGGCAGGGACGCACCATATGGCTCACTTTAACCACGTAAATTGTACGCTGTGACATGAATGGAACTGCTCCATGTACGCAGTCAATCACCAGTTTCAAGGATTTGGCGGAATGGGGATTACACCGCGCTGCAGCCACCCCGGGAACAAGCGGGCCTTCAGATGGGGCAGCGCAAAATCAAGGCTCAAGCTTCTGTTCCGCACGTCTGAAATCCACTGGGTCACGACAAGTTCTGGAGCACTTTAACCTGGATGACTCAAAATTTTATTAGATTATTTTTAACGCAACAGCAATCTAGTAATGTACTTTTTCATACTGCTTCCCTGCACAGCACAGCAAATTTTAAGTTTTAAAGGAAACCTGTAAATCCACAGCAGCAGAGACCTGATGACGTTTCTATTCTTGCAACTGGCCAATCTCATCTAATGCCAGTGGCATTAATCCCAGTGTTCACTAGCAAAAGGAACTAAGTCTTGGTAAATTCAACTCAGGGTTTTGGTCGTTTTAATCCTGAAAGGGAATATTGTACTTAGCTTGTATGATTTGTTTCCTCTTTTAATGAGAAAAGGAAAAACATTTGTGGTATTCAAGGAAAAAAAAAAAAGAAAAAGTACTTTTGGTTCATCACCAATGACCAGCATCAAAATTCACCGAAAAAAAATTTCTCAGCATTCTGATTACTGCCAGGTTATTCCCCAACCACATTTAAAAATCTCGCCTGCCCTTTCCAGTATTTCAATGCAATTTTTATTGACCTACTAACCTGTAACTCGGGGAAGCCTGGAGCTAAGAATGCAATAATGGCTAGCAAATACAAGTCTCCAAACAGAGTGTAATAACCTTAAGTAAACTACTGCCAAGCAAAAGTCCTGCAGATCAAACAGTTCCCACGAAGCCTTATGCTATTAACTAGCAAAGAGTCCCATGATATCTCCATAACCATGCTCAATAACAGAGCACTGCGCTTCTGTTTACTTACATAGCTTATCTGCAATCCAGTAATGTATACAGTCAATCCCTCAGATGTAAATCACTTGTCTATTTAATGTTACTTCACTTGTTAAAAACTTTGCTAGGTTTCCACTGATAAACAAGGGTTCATCTGAAATATCAATTTTTAAGGGATGTACAGTGGCCATTTGTAAACCATTTCAATTAGGGAGTCAGTTTTATATCGTTACACGGAAAAAAAAGAACTGCAAACGTATAGTTAGCAACAACACAGTATTTATGTGGCTCTGCTTTTTCCCTACAGGAAACTGCAAGGCCCACTCACACTTATTCTACCTTTTTTCAGTGATTTCCTGGGTAAAACCACCTCAGAAGATGGACAGTGGATCTAACACCCTACTAAAGCCAACAGAATCAACAACTAAAAGTCTCATGGGACAGCAGTGGGTCCCTTCGCACTCTGCATTTACTTTACACCCTATTCCTTTGCATACTTTGATTTGAACTCATTTCGGAAAGATCTCTTTTCTGCCTGAGGCACTTCTTCCATCAGTACAATCTCCTTCCAGTGATTCGGGCAATGTGGGGGAGGCAATCTTTAAGCAAACAGGAAGAGAAATGAAAAAGCAATAAAGCTCGCTAGGATGCTCCTGCCAGAGTCACAGCACAAGGCGAAAATCTGCTGTCCCCGAAGCAACAGGGCTCAAACGCCGCCACCGCCGGTTTCCCTCCCTGAGGCTCAACGAGGAGAAAAGCAGCACCCGCCCCGCGCCCTGCACTCTGCCCCCGGCTGAGGCGGGGCAGGGCCGGGGGCTGGGACGGGCACGGTTGCGGGGCGGGGGCCGCTCTCCGCGGCCTTCCGCGGCGTCCCGCGGCTCCTCGGCCGGCGGCCGCAGGCAGCCCAGGCTCCGCTCGGCGCTGCGGCGGGCGCGGCCGCCCCGGGCTGCGTGGCCGGCGGGGCGGGGAGGAGGCCGGGCCGGCGGCGGGGACCGGCGGCAGGTGCCTCCCCCCCGCTCCACGGGCCGCGCCCGACTTCACGCAGCCCCGCGCCCCCCGGGCGGGGGAGCGGTGGGCGCCGCCGGGGCCGGCGAGGGGGAGCCGGGGAAGGGGAGGAGACCGGGCCGGCGGCGGGGCGGGCAGGAGGCGGCCGAGGCGCGGCGGGCAGGTGAGGGAGGGGAGGCGCGGCCGGCTCCTTACCTGCTGGGCGGTGGGGCATGCTGCGGCGGGCGGGGGCAGCGCGTTCCGGCGGGCCGGGGAGACCCCCCCCTCCGCCGCCGCTGCTGCCCCCCGCCTCGGCAGAGCGGCTGCCGCCCCCCGGGCCAGCCGCCCCGCGCCGCCGCTCGCCTCTTCCGCTTTGTTCCGCCGCGGCGGCTTCTCCTCCCGCTCCCGCCGCAGCCGCGGGACGCGTAACATGTGCCTGGGGAAGGAGGGCGGGCGGGGGGGGGGCGCCCGGGGTGGCACTTTCGGCGGGGCGGGGAGCGCGGCGGCCGGGCCCCTCCGCCCCCGGCCCCGCGGAGGAGCGGGGCTGTCAGATCCAGCCCATCTGCCGCGATCGCAATCGGTCGCAAGTGAATGGCTCCGGCAAATCTGCGCCGGCAGCAGGGGCTCGCCGCGGCGGGGAGGAGGAGGAGGAGGAGGGGGGGTGGAGAGCCGGGCGGGGGCGGCCATTGTCTGCGGCGGCGGGGCCGGGGCCGCCGGGCTCCCCCGGGCTGGAGCTGCCCCGGGGACGGGGTGTCAGGCCGGGCGCGGCGGCATCGGGGTGGCCGCCCCTCAGGCCGCCCCTGGCCTGCGCAGCGCGGGGAGAGCCCTGACTCTGCCTGCCCCGGGGTGAAACGCCGAGCTGGAGCCCGTCCCGCTCCCCCCCGGCCGGCCTCGGCAAGCGGGGGGCGCCGGCCCCGGGCCCGGCCGGCTCGGGGAAGCGCCCGGGGCCCGGCGGGAAGAGGCTTCAGGTGAAGGGAGGTTGGCAGGCTGCACGGCACGCTTCTAAACCCTCGTGGAGAACCGATTCTGAATAATCACTGAAAGCTTTGTCATCTGGTAGTCAAAAAACGGCAAGTAAAAAATTTTGCCCGGTTACAATAGATCACACCGGTGCATGATCCGGTTATCTGTAGGGACAATACATGGAAGAGAACTCAAGTGTAGGGCAAGCAAGAGCTCAGGCAGGATTTTCTGGTTTAATTAGAGAAAGTGTGAGAGAGGTCTTGGAAAGAAAGTGAGAAAACCTGAGATGCTGCAAAGGAGAGATGGCTGGGTATGCTGGATTACCCAGCGGAGTCCAAGAGACCAGGAATCACAGGGTGCAAAGTGATTCATTATGCTGAGACAAGAATTAAAGGGCAGAGCTGTATCTGAGGATCAGAGACAACAAGAAGTACTGGAGAAATAAAGCTTCAAAAATGAAGGTGGCAGGGGTTTTTCTGGATTTTTAATTTGAAGGTTTCTGAGCAGAGGAACGATACACTCTCAAGAATGAATAAATAATTGGAATTAAATATACTACCAGAAATAATGCTCAGATTTTACTTAACAGATTGGCTGTAGCTGAAGACAGTGCATTTCACAGAAGGAACCTCTCCCTGTGGCAGTACGGAGAACAGTCTTTGCAGCCAAATATATGACTGCGGTGTCTTAAATAAACTGGTTGCCAGGTCTCTTAATGCAGATTTTCTTCCAGGTTGGGAATTCCTTTTTCCAGTGTAGAAGGGGAACCTCCAAGAGTACTTCAATCTGTCAAACTTAAAATGTCCTTTTCGGGATAGCAGCTCACACAGGCACCTTGGTCTGTCCTGATGAGACACAATGGTTCAATTTCCTGAGGGCCAATCTAGAGTCCTGGGCTACTCACAGTCCTTGGGTTTAATTCAGGGTAACTGGGTGAAGTGTGAAGCCTATACTACTCTGCGAATCACAGTAGATGATCTAG
The DNA here is from genome assembly GCF_031877795.1 of Strix aluco. Lineage (NCBI taxonomy): Eukaryota > Metazoa > Chordata > Aves > Strigiformes > Strigidae > Strix > Strix aluco. The sequence continues at coordinate 8,847,205 of NC_133936.1, read as the reverse complement.
TGATGTTCTTAAATACTACAAAACTCTGAAAGAAAGCTGCAAAGAAGCATGAGAAGGGAACTAAGCGGAATGGCAGCTAAAAGGTCAGAGTCTCCAAATCCAGTAGAATTTGGGGTCTCCAAATTTATTCCCCATTTGAACATTGTTTCATCGTTTAAACCATGATCCTGTAGCAGTCACATAGCACTGAAGTAATGTCTACTGACGTGTTTAATTGCTTTGTTGTGCGGGGAAACACCTTGAGCAACTCTCCTAAGAGCTAATTTTAATTACTGAGTTTAAAATATGTTAATTTTCTGTTTAAATAGAAATAATAATATGCCAATAAAATGTAATGACATTATAATGCCTTTTGCTTGCAGAGACAACCTAAATCGCCAATCCAGATTCCTTCATAATTAGTGATTGAAACTGCAAAGGCTAAATGGTTTTTGAGACTTGGGTAAACATATGAGTGGCTGCACTGGATCTGCCCAAAAGGTCTGTGTAGTTCAGTATCATTTCTCTTCGATAGCAAAACCCAGTTATCCAGCGAAAGATACAACACTTCCAGTCTCCAGCCGCCTGGCAGCCTGGGGACAGCCTGAGCCAATCTTGTCCTCTCTGTTTTTAGCACATCTCACTGGATTTCTTCCATGACTTTGTCCAGTCTCCAACTGAACCCATGCACACTTTTAAAATCTGTGATTCCCTGTTGCAGATGCTCTGAACCTTGCTTACATGAAGTATCTCTTGCTTTCATTTGTTTCTTTCAATGGGCCACCTGTTAGTTTCATCCCGTGCCCTGTTTCTTGCACTGAAAGAAGCAGTGGACAATCTGCTCCTCTCCTTGCCACTCATGTTTTTAGCTCTGTTATTCCCCTGCTTAAGTTACTGCTTTTTCAGACTCAAGTCCTCGTTGTTCCATAAATGAAAACCATCTCGTGCTTCTGATTACCCTTTTCCGCCCTCCTCTGAACTTTTCTGTTGCACCTTTTCTGAAGTGGGGGACCAGAACTGCAACTAGTATTCAAGATGCAATAAAATCCCCAGCATAATTACGATGTCTTCCTAGGTGTGGTAGTGTAAATCTTAAAATACAGTTCTAGTCTAGTCAACAAATCTATCGGTCTGTAAATTATTGCATAGAAAGCTTTTCTTTAAAGACCACATCTATCTTTCCACAATTCTCTTTCCCAAATTCCTAGTGAAATCACTGAATGATTTCACTGGATATGCTAGATTAACCAGGACTACAGGAATGAAAAAAATTACCAGTTTAATTATTTTCAGGCCTGAGCTTACATCCACTGGAATCAAGAGCAATGGAATTGGTCTCCTACTCTGTAACTAGAAGGGATTTAGGATTAAAAAGAACCAGTACTTATCTACAATTTAAAGCTATAATTACAACTTGAAACTATTTTTTGTGGACATCAAGCTGTACTGTTCCTGACAGCTGAGATACTGTTCTATGTCTCTTTACAATTAATAGTATCTCAGTTTCATACACAGCAATAAGTACATGTTCCAAATCATTATTTCTTGTCCCTAGGCTTGTGCAGTTTTATCTAGCATAGACATTTACAAGATAATACATTAGTCTTCAAACAAAATTCATGACTTTGCTTACCATTGCTTTGAAGTGATACTAAAAATGCAATGCTCATACTCCAAAACACTAAAATGAAGAAGATGATCAATACATTAATGGTAGCCATAGTTTTAAATATAGAAACCTAACAGTTGGCACTAACAAATGCAGTAACTGACCAGTATAGGAATTCTGTCATTTTCTTATAGACATCAAGCTACTGTTGAAGGGACAGATGCTTCTTAAACTGACTTCTGATTCTCGACTGGCATAATGTGCATGTGGAGGTGATTTACCTCTACTCACTGTTGCGTTCTGCAGCTCCTCCAAATGGGAGATACTTGGGAAAGAACAGGTACATTGACAGGTGGGAAGTGACCAATTTGCACAGTAATCAATAACACCAAAATAACTGTAATTTTCAAGAGGGTCTGTGCTTCATGGAGAAACTTCATACTTAAAAATCGTGGGGGAAAAAACCTCCAGAAATGTCGTTATTAACTCACTTCCTGTCCTTTTAAAAAACAGTGATTTATTTACTTACATAGGACTGAAGCTGTGCATAGGTGATGTAATGCTAGATTTTCAGATATTTTACCAAAAGGTTACTAGCACTTAACACTAGCACTGTTCCAAAACTCTGTTAAACATGAGTAGGGTAGAAATCGCATGTACTGACGTCATTTATAGAAACAGTTGCTCTTTCAGCCTGACACAGGACACTGTTCAGTGAGACCTGAGGCAGCGCTGCCCTTTTGGGGATTTCAATTCAAATATCAGGACAATTGCCTGCACATCTGGGAAAACTGCCAGGCCAGGCTATTACACAAAAATCTGTGCAATAGTAGCTGACGGGGACAGTCACTGAGCACCCTGTGCTGGCAGAAAAAAATCACAGATCAGTCGCTCAAGGAGAGGTTCCAGAACAAACTGGTCCCCAATAACCATGCTGGTATTTCCCAGTACAGACTGGTAAGCAGGATTACAGGAAGACTCACAGTCTGGCTGCTGCCTTGTGCTGACATCTGTTACCATCAGCTCCTGGTGCTGATGGTTACGTTCAGCCTAAAAAAGGATTCTATAAAAGTTTTCTCTTGATGTCAGTGGAAATTTAGAATTTAGATCCTTCATGGGAATTCTGAGTATCTTTTGAATTGGCTGAAGAAAGGGTCAAGTGCTGCCATTTGCACATTTCCACATTGCAGAACAGAAGTGAAAAGAAATCCTGACGCTACTGTCACTGGGAGAGGGACAGCATTTGGCCATTTTTTCAAGCATTTATAACAGTGTTATTAGAGAAAAGGAGAAGAAGGATTGCGAGTGAGCACTTAGACAACTTTTGATCTGTGTTTCTGGACTGATCTCTACCAGGGCTCTGCAGGAAGATAAGTACTTCCTTTGCATTTGATCTCTCTTCCCCAACCGGGAAGAGTGAAAGATCATAAAAATACAGGAAGCCTTACAGGAACCATGCCATACGTACTTGTTGCTCTCGAAAGGGCTTAAGAGGCTCTTGACTTGCCTGGTAGAGGACTAAGAATCTGCTGAATGAAAAACAATATTGGATTTATTATGGCATTATCAGGAACTGAACCGGGAAGAATTTGAGAGGTAGCATCAGACTAGCATCAAACCTCCTCAAGTACTGGGCAGTACAAGCTTGTGCTGATTCTGGCAGCGCGTGGAAGCAGACAGGCTTATCCCTCTGCCATCTGTAAAGGTGCTACATAAATTACAGCACTCTAAATATCCTGCAAAAGCTGGTATCTCCTTACTGCTAAGCATTTGCTAGAGATTAATCTAGGTTTTCTATTTTTTGCTTATTTAAGTTACACTTTCTAGACTCTGCTTAGGTAATCAAGGGGTAATAGAAGTAAGAGGTCTGTATTTTGCAAGCTTTTACTCATTTTTTAAATTCTCAGGGGAATATCTGCATAAGCAAGAGTTTGCAGATTCTGAGCTATGCTGATTTAAATAGGAAAAAAATATGCTCAGGTCTTTAATATCTGATGAATGCTGCCTTATATTTGAAACCTTGTCCCTAGTGGAACCCATTACAATAATGTTTATACAGGTTTATGCTATAAATGCATTATATTTTCCCTACAGCAGAGTATGTTGGAATTTACTCCTGATTAAAAAAAAAAAAGTGTGAATGGGCCATATCCCACAATATGGGTTGCTATAGACATATTTATGCCCTTTTATTAACAAATAAAGAAATGGAAAATGTAATTTTTAAAGATAAATAGAACAGGCAGAATTGCTAGGAAGCGCACCCTGGATCTCCTGCAACATGTGTAAACAGGAAGCCAGCCAAATCCTACAGAACTAAACAAAACTTCAAGAAAGCTGTGAAGTACCTCCCCAAGCTCTTCCAGCCTGACTACAGTCAGCGTTAGAGCTAAACAGATCAGGTGAGCCTCCTGGATAAGGCTAGCTACAGATCTAAGCTCCACTTCTGCAAATACACTCCAGTCCATCTGGATCTTTAGCTGTCAGGTGCACACAAAGCCTGGAGAGAGGTGCTGGCTGTCACAGTAGAGAGCAGGAAGATAACAGTGATAGATCAGCTCATGCTTAACATGAAATAGCAGGAAGAGGTGATGTCACAGCAATATTTTGGCTGTACAGGTGTCGTGCTTTCAAGTCAAGCAGTATTTGTCCTGTCATAGGCCCAGCCAGATGACATAAATACCTACATCCATCGTTTTCTCTATATTAAAACCCATTGCACCAGCACAGCAACACCAATATACTTTAAAATAAACTGCCTCAAGAGAACAGCATAGAGCTCCTCTCTCCCTCTGCCCTTGCCATCCCCCAACAGAGGAGATTTTATACTGTGGAGTGGCATGGGACAAGGACAGGAGTTGGAAAGGACACTTCCAAAGACAGGTCTTCTCTTCCTATGAACTGTAGACACAAGAAAATGCTCTCCTGTCATGGAGCATGGTAAGATTGTCACCAAGTTTGCTTTAAGCCATAAAACCTATGAAAGATTCAAGCAGTGATATGGGGGAACTTCATCCCCCGGTTTGGAGTGAACAGGCTGACAACGCACAGTGCTGTGACATGAGAAATACAACCTTATTATTGATACACTGAACTGGAACACAGAAAAACTCCAGTTTAGACAGATCTCTTGTACAAGCTCCATTACTTAGTATATTCACAACTGTTTTTCTCTGTAAAAAGGGAATTATGTTATTTCTTGTTTCATCCTGGGGCTGAGGAGATGAAAACCATTTCTCACTTTGTGTGGAACAATGAGGCCCTGTTCTCACTTGGGGTCTTAAAGTCTTGCTTTAATGTAATTTAGAAAAAATAAAAATGGTTGAGCATTACAGAATGAAATAGAAATGCTAAACTTGATTATTTAACTTCTCTTTCATGAGTGAAACTGATTTACAGGGAAAGGTGCTAACCTGACTTGCATGACTTCATATACATTTTCTCACTGGCCTCTTCTACATCTGCCATCAGCACCGCCCTGTTTGTACACTTTATTAGTGAAACAGATCAGTGACGTACCATTCCTTTAAAAATAACAAATTCATAATTCTCCATTTCTCCTTTAAACCCACCACCCCATCTAAAACCTCATCTCACAGCCTGTGTCTGTGCACTACTCATTTCTATAATACATTTCGACATCCTGTTTTTATAAGAGCCCAAATTCTCATTTGTTGCCTTGATGTAAATCCATGGGTTTTCCTCTGCCAAATAGGAAACAGAGGCTCCATGTAAAGATACGGTTGTTCAGTGTTAGAGAAGACTTCAGGGCAATGTCACTGTTACTCATAGGAATTATTCTTTGCTCTGTGAATAATTCCAGTAAAATAATTGGAATTATCTGAGGAGTGAAATATGATTCAACATGAATAAGCGTGGCTGTGCCTAGACATTAGTGGGAGACTAAATTCAACACCAAATAATTAAAAGAGACTACAGACAGTTTCCATTTGGAAATGTTTGATTTTTTGAAAAGGACTAGATAATCTCTGAGCACTGACAACAGAACTGCATATTAATTTCTTGTAGATTGTTATGTTGATCTGTTATTTGGTTTTGTATCTGGAAACTGGGGTACCGTTTCAGGTGAGGAGGTGGTCTGACATTTCCCCACATGGCCGGTCCTTTCTGTGTTTCCTCCACGCAGCGATGCGGCAGTTGCGCAGTGCCTCTGCGGTGTGCCCAGCGCCTGCTACCTCAACCAAAGTCTGCACTTCAGGAGACACAGTCAAAAAACCTGCCACTTACACTTAGCTTCAGATAAAATCAGCTCAAAGCATTTTTTTTTCCTAACCCTAAATAGCCACTACAGTAATATGTATATCTGCATACACAAAAGAGTTCTTATAAAAAAATCGAAAACAAACGGAGAACCATGCCAAGATTATACATTTCATTTCCCAGCATACAAATGAGGATCTAATTTACTCTGAGCTGTTCATGCATTTAGCTTTTAACAAACATCCATATGTCAAATAGACCTTCCACATACTTCCCTGCTGGAGTTTTTTTCCTTTCAACTTGGTAGGGAACATTTGTGATCCTTATTCTACCAAATATATCTAAAGAATATATTTTGCTCAAGGCCTTCTATTTTTTCATTTAGGAGAAACAAATCAATTCATGGCTCTGGCACTCTCACTATTATGACAAGCATACATCTGTGCAAAAATACCCCAATCCCTAATTAATTACAGAATGTTATTAACATTTTTAAATTTAACATTGGTTAATTTATTTAATTTTATAAACATGACCATATGAAGTTACTTTTTAAAGAACACTTTTCCCTCTTTTGCCTGCAGTTTTAAAATCTGAGTAGTTTAGCATAGATACAGAGATATTTGCTTGTGTCAAAATTATTTTCTATTCAGATGGTTCCAAATCCTTTATGTAATGACTTCAATAACTGAGGCTTGACACTTCACTCCTGACTCATGCAGCACCGATGGGCAGTGTTAATGGGAGTTCTCTCTGATTAAAGGAAATAGGCTGAGTCATATTCTTTAAAATTAATACTTGTTATGAATGTATAATGCCAAAATCAATCCAGGTCCTATTTCTTATATACCATAGCACATCAAGTTGAGCTTAATTTTAAGTCAGTTTGGTAAATACTCCACAAAAATATGCCCTATCAGAGTTAAAATGACTCACTGTTGAAGGAGATTTACTTATTGATCAGGTAAAGAGTTGCACATAAAATGACTATCAACTTTAATCAGTTGAGGACAATTATTTTATATGATTAATTAGTGGAACTGATAAAAATTGAACAGGTGTAAACTTCTGTAAGGTAGTGATCAATCTTGATTTGAACACTGAGGTAAATTATACTCACTTAAATATGCACTGCTATTGCTTCAACTGCAACAAGCGTTCGAGCAGCTATCCAGTCTTTTCTCTTGGTTACAAGTTTAGTATTTATAGTGGACTTATGTAGTCCATAAGGTTCATTTGTAATCTTTAACCTATTCTCTCTTATTTTTCTGTGATCCTATTGAAAATATGATTTATAAGGCAAACAGTAAAACACTTGCTTTTCTATATACTCATTATTCACATTACTCTCACCCAGTTCAGTCATGAAAAAGTATCTTAACTGTGGTGTGAGAGTCATTGTACTGGGGAGTCAAAGGAAGTGAGCGGTTTTCATTCACAGATAATACAATGGCAGTGCTTTTTGTGGCCTGTAACTACATCTGCACTGCTCACTGAACCATCCAAATTTACACTCAAATAAAGAAAAGCGCATTTGGACAAAAATCAGATATATTTTTAATTGGTATCCTAATGCACATATTCAAATATTAATTCTTGGTAGAAATGCATATCTGAAGCAGTATTGTGAACTCTGTTATACAACTTGGTAGCCTTATATGGTTTTTATCTAAATTTTTGTGTGAATTTTTTCACACACAAAGCCACAAACCAGAAGCTTCAGCTTTAGAGAGACATATATGATGTTACAATGTTAGTGGGAAACATCTAAGTACCTGTGGTGACTGAGCGACTCCTAATTGCCAGACTCAGTTCTGCTTTGCCCTGGCCAGCCTCACCTCCAAACAGTAAGGAAACTGAAAGGAATACATCAGTGTTTTCATGGATTTTACAATTTTATCATAGATATCCACTGCTATATCCTGCAGTGTTGTAGAGATGTAGCAAAAAACCAAAAAAAACCCCACCACCCCCAAAAAACCCCAGCAAAGCAAAACACAGAAAGAGATGAGAGGCAGGTGTTAGTGACTAACAGCACAAAACACCCTTTTTCCTGGCTTTATCCATTGCCAAGATGGTGTAACAAGACACATGGATCAAGAAGCAAAGAAGAAGGAAGCTTCATACTCTTACAAACCAAACCAAACCAAACCAAACCAAACCAAACCAAACCAAACCAAACCAAACCAAACCACACCAAACCAAACCAAACCAGAACAAACCAAAGCACACCAACACAATATCTGCCTGCTGCTCATATGCTACAACAATAATTCTGGAAGATTCCAAATTTCAAATACATTCCAAATACAGTCTATAACTCATGTTAGCATTATAGACCAGAGACAACTTTTGTTATCAGAAACTTACAGAAAGGGTTAAAAGGGGGTTTCAGGCCCAAGACCTGGCTGCTTTGACCTTAACTCCCCTCAGTCAAAGCCCCTGAGAAGAAAAAGATACTTGTGCAGAGCATGACCCTATTTAGCTGGTGTAGCATTTGAGTTTTTTCATAGACTTCATTACTGTGATATCATACATAGGGTTTTTAATTTGTTTGCCGTGCAACTTATTCCCCTAAGATTAGTCCTTTTCTAGTCAAGCAGTTTAAAGCTAATCGCAGTTGTTATTTTAATCTGTGCTTACCATTAAGAATTCTTGCAGAGCTATTTTGCTTGTTAGCAATTATGGTCTCCCAATGGAAGTTCATGATTACAGCAAAAGCAACCTGTTTAATACTTGGCACCTCTTTAGTATACAGGCGTTAAACCCAGGAGCATAGAAGCATGCTAATGCTGGTGATGAAAGTATAGTAAATCTATTTAACAAACTCTGTTTTTAAAATACAGCGTTGGAGAAATGCCACACAGTCCTCATTCACATTTGTGGTCCTCCCCCTCTGTGTTTTTCATTACTGTTGTAATAAGGTAATAAGGTTGATCTTTCATTCAGTTGTTGTGAGATGGTCATGTCTGAAATGCAGCATATCCTCCCGCTTTCACCAAGTCATACTAAAGGTTTGGTGCTGGTTCCAGTAGCACTAATAATAAAATGCCCTTGAAAGGTCTTAAGAACAGGGTCTGATCCTTGCATATTTAGGCAAGCATCCTATACTGAAATATTGTTTCTTTCTCCTGTTAATTGCTGTCACTGATCTATGTGTCAAGACTTAAAAATTATGATCTACTGTCAAGGTCAATTAGCAAAGATGGCAGGAGCAAATTTCTGCTTCCCATGTTGATTGTCCATGTGATTCCGCCATAAGAATTATACATAGTAATACACATTAGCTGAACTGGATAGAGCATTAAATGGCTATGTGAGAAAATAACACTGCATGGGGATCCTCCACCCCTGACCCAATTCTGTCCTAATTAAAGTTATTTCCAGACAGGATAGGGCAGAGAAGTCTAAAATAATCCAGTGTTCTGGTTCTAGCTGATACGCTGAGATCACTATTGTGCATAATCTCCAGTGATAAATGTTGGTGATTTACATCAACAGGGGTCAAATTTGTCTCACGTTGAATAAATTTATTTTGTTCAAACTTGAGAAATGGGGGAGCCACTGACAAGTCAAATATGCTATCATTTTCATCATTCTTCATGTGAAAATAATTATTGTAAAATGTTCATATAAGAAAAACTATGTTAAAAAATTCTGCATCTCCACCTACTAGTGAGGTACCTTCACTTGTTGTAAAGGTTTTAAAGAACAAAACATCTGAGACTGGGCTAGAGGTCTATTTTAGTAGAAAGCTATAAAACATGACCTAACCATAGTCAGTTCTCCTGGGACAGCAATTACAGCAATAAATGTTCCACAGCAGATGCTAATGCTGTGTATAAACAGTTGTCCTCTAAAATGAAAAGAAATTTTTGCCCCCACATGTCTTTTAGGTTCCCATTGTACATGTGGAAATGTAAAGGAAATGTAAAATTGATATGCGCACCATGACATCGGCTTTAGTCTCCTCTGTCTTAGCCCAGGCACTATAAATCTGTCCTGGCTGTAAGTAACGCTGAAAGAGCTAAATGGTCAGAATTTGTGTCTGTCTTTTTTATTAGCTCGCCTAGAGTAAAGTAGGGGTTATCGGTCAATGTCAGGTTCAGGGCCCAGTGACCCACTGGGTTAAAATCATGGTAGTCACAAATCAAGAGCATAATGAAGTCTGAGAAGAGGGCTATGCTGATTTATTAGGACATCTGTCTGGCTACAGACAGCCTAGTACTGCCCCTGTGTAGTGTGAGCTATTAGCATAATCCTCATCATGAAACATCTTAAGAGATTTAAAAGAGAGAAATAAAGTGTCAAAGAAGACTGGCAAAACCAGAAGGGTTTAGCTTGTAGGGCTCATTCTAAGTCTTAACTTTTTATGCCAATACCCCATAAAAATAATATTAAAAATAAATTAATATTAAAAATAAATTAATGTCTTCAGTTTTCCAAAACCACTGAATTTTCAGAACACATCTGAATGGCTGTTCATAATAAAGTCACTATCCCTGCTACTTTTCAAAGACTTTTTCATCTTTTAATTTTTTATTATTCATTTATATTTAACCACAGTAGTGTCATCCACATATAATGTTATCACCTTCATGCTTACAAAAATAATCTCCTGAATTCTGTAATCTTAAATGTAAACTTCAATTTTTTTGCCAATTATTTTGACTACTTTTAAAAGAAAGCAGGAATTAAACACAAACTTTCTGAGTTTTGCCTATAAATAAGACTATGTCCATATCATAAATGCTGTATGCTGTAAATGCTGTAATAGTACTTTATATCCTATAGGTCAAGAAGTTTGTGAGATGAATACCAACTAGTACTGCCATGTGCAAAGCTACATTTTTTGGTACATGAGAGGCATTCAACTGAAAAATCATACAGATTGTTATTTCCTCCTTGATCAGAACTAAGGTGAAATAGGTTTCAATCTATGAAGATTAAATTATTCCCTGTAGATTACTTTATATTTGACTATGTATTAATAAAGATTGTCACTGCTCATATGCCTTCAGACAAAAAAAAGTTAAATACTGCATTTAAAAAAATATATAGCTGTGAATTTTGAATGAGTTTCATCTCTGGTATTATTCCATTTCCTCTGTATTAAATGTTATCCCAGATAGGAATTTAGCTGGTAACTATAAAAATATGAAATAGCGAGTAGTTAATAAATAGATACTGAATACTTCAAATATACAAAGTACCAGCAAATACTGCAAAGTGCTGTCATGCAGCTCTTTTAAAACCAGCTGTGATAATAACAATTCTATACAAATGAAAAGTCTGGAAGAATTAATTTAAAGATGATCAAGAGATAATTAACTCATTAAGGGTGTGAGACTTCCGAGTCTTCTGAAGAATTGGTAATTTCTTGATGATCTTTACCATTTTGTATCAGAACAGCCCTGAAACAACAGCTAGAGAACAGTACTGCTGAAATAGAATAAAGAATCTATAATATTTTTGCCATCATATCATGGTTATGAATGATGTTTGATAAATTTTGGAAAGATACAAACAATGCAGAACCTCTCATCCTACCTAATGAAGGCATCAACAGTAACAGCAGCAAAACCACTGAAGTATGATATGTAATAAAATTGCTGTTGTAGAGAGGAAACTATGTCTGGAATGAGGTGAGCACCTTTTTGCGAGAGCTGACAACCTCCACGCATGTGCAGATGACATTTACTAGACCAGACGAATCCATGGAAGTTTGCAAGGTCCTGCAGCCATCTTACCAGAGGGATGCAGAGTTTGGGGAGATCTTCAGAAGTGCTCGTGCAGATACTACATTTGCTGCACAGCAGAGTAGAAATGCCCACTACCTGCACAGTAGCGTGGAAATCACTGCTTTGCTTAAACCAGGGTTAAGTCTGGGAAGCCTGCACTGAGCAACATGAACAGGGAAATAGAAAGAAATAGAAAATCTGGACTATCAACAGCACTGCAAAATTTTACAAATGTGTTTATTTTCATTTCAAAACTCTCAATTTCTCATGCTGCTATGCTGTTTGTTTGGCTATAGTTTGTGTGCCATTCAGTGAAAACACTTCCATGCAAGAATGTAAGATCATTTCTTAAATTCAGTCCCATTAAAAGAATCTGAAGTAGAGTTAGCATTCAGTGCTTAGAAAACTGAACATGAGGAAACCTGTGCATGTGTGTAACTGCCCTGATTAGCAATGGCAAGATTCAACTCGCGTGTGATGCCCTACTTATTTCACTTAGGTAGGATTTGCTAGTCCGCAAAGAATTAAAAAGTGGAGAAACTGAATACCCAATCATTTATTTGAACTCAAGAATGAAAACTATGGAGTGCGGTATTTTTTCCAAAATAGCAACATAAACAAGTATGTGTGTGCATAGTACTTGCCTCCATAAATTCCAGCGTTGTTCTTCCAGCTGAGTCACTAAATGCTCTATGTATTTGTTTGAGTCCATATATTCCTAAATGAAAAATGATTAGAAGGTTAGTTTCTCAGTGTTCAAAGCATATGTAAAATTACGAGTAAAAGGCAGTCAGAGTCAGTTTGTGGAGTCCACTTTCATTTTGCACCCAAGGTTATCCCATGTATGCAGAAATCACAATGATGTAACAATCTAGATCAAAGCCAAATTTGGAAACATACCAAGTGAACAAGGCAGTAGCCCAGTACACTTTTCAGAGATTATTTGAAGGGAAGACAAAAGGCGGTGACGTTATGCAAGCAGCACAAATAAATTAGAGTACATAAAAATACATATCCATATTCTGAGCACAGAATTATCTTCTCTGGATCCAGACTGAAAAATAACTTCCCAACAGTGCAGTCACTGTTTTGGTGCACATTTTGTTTACTTTAGGTATAAATCAAAGTGAACTGAATATTCGACTCAAATATTTATTTCATGGATGGTATGAAAAATATTATAGCAGGCACCCTATTTGAAAATGAAACTATAACTCGGCTCCTATATCATTTTCCAGTTCAATCTTTGCAGATGCTATAACTTGCAATATCAGCTATATGAAAGCTACTGTATTTGTGTCTAGACAGAATTTCTGATAAATAATCATGATCAGATGAACAATTTGGATTTTTTCTTATTGAAGCCTATTCTTTAAACTCAATGCAAAGAGATGATGTTTATTCTCAGCAGAGAAATACGTTAGTAATAGAAATATACCACTTCATTTCCAGGAGGAAGGCAACTTCGGTGTTATTTATATAAAATATTTCAGAATGAACCCACAGAATAACGTGATATAATATGATATATTTGTATGACAGCAGTACCAACACAGCCACATTACTATTATTCTGAAAGCCTATCAGTAATAATATAACTCTCTTGAAATATCTCACCAAAGCAAAAATATGTTTCAAACCTCATACTTCAGGAAATAACAAGTATAGGAGTACTATATGGAAAAGAATCCATCTTCACTTTCTGAAGACAAAAGCTCCATTTTTATAGCTCCACTGTTTTAGCTTTGGACCCATCACAAAACCATTCTGTGGGGTTTTTCTTTGTATTATGAGTTGTTTCTTTACTATTATTATTTATTTTGTGTACAAATATGGATTTTTGTTGCAAAATAGTTGGTTCTTCTGAGCCATTTATCTTCATGACCAGGAATATGAGATAGCTACCTCAGGGACAGTATATCACCATGTCTTCTCAAGGTGAAGATAAATGTTAGCTGATTTTAATGATCATGATTTATATATAAATGTACATTTTTATTTTTCAGGACTGGAGTTGTTCTAAGTAATTCGGTGTTTCTGCCCACAGTAATTATTTTCTTGTTCTCATTGAGAGAGAGAGAGAGTGGTTCCTCAAAGGCTACTGTGACACAAAGAAATGGTTCCTGGCACAGACTGGAAGAAAGAGTAAGACGCTGCTCCCGAGGAGCCTGTGCAAATGCATCTCAGCCACATCCTGTTCAAACTGCCTTGCTTAAAAACCATTGGGTATTGTGAAACTTTCCATTAAACTCTGTGGTTGCCCCAAGCTTAAATTTTAATCTAACTGCTGTAGATAGATGTATCTTGTAGATGTTACTTTCAGAAAACATCAAATAATGCAAATCCTGAGAAACACCATGAACTTCACTGGCATTAGTATAGCTTTTATATCAGTGTTGTTTAGGTTAGACACTGGTGTCAGCATCGGCTCTAACTCTCCCTGTTACTTGACTGAATTGAATTTTTCTTGGAGTACACCACGCCAATTAAGCAGCAAGCTTCTTCTAATCCAAGTGAAGTCATTCTGTAGTACATGTATATTACAGTTCAGAAAAAAATATACTGTACAAATGTATAATGATGATTAGTTGCAGTACCGAGTTCTTTAAAACAAGCTGCCTTTTTTTCTTAATATTTTTTACTACGATGAAACTGGTACAAATTAGTATTAACACCTTTACATCTTTTTAATGTAATATTAAACAATATTCCTGATTTATTCATCAGTGCACTTTGGCCTACAGGCAAGGATAGGATCAGCAGTTTTATTCTGCATAATTCTACCATGATAATATAAAAAACTCATACTGAAGCAATTTTCTCAAAAATATTGTCTAGAAATAAAGACAATGGGGAAAAAGAAAGCAATGTGATTATCCCGTATGACTGCTGCTTTAATGTTAAGTTTTTCCTGTGGCAAATCAGAAATATTATTCTATTTCTCTTTGAAGACCTGCAACTCAGAAGTATGTCATCTGTCAGTGTGCAAAAGTCATGTAAAAAAATTAACCATGATTTGATAGAAATATCATGATTAGAAGTACCTCCTTTCCTCTGTGCTGGTATGGCACATTCATGTGCCAGCCGTGTCCAAAGCAAGCCATCTGCTTCAGACAAGGTCTCTGTTCCCAAGCCCAGGTTTCTGCTCTTTTCTGTTATCAGCTATCCCAATAAGCCAAATTCTGCAAACCCTGGATCAGAACCCGGTATTATAATTTTGTCAACACGAAGCAAACAGTAAACAGTCATTTGAGATTTAGAGCAACTTCGTGATTTAGAATAACTCGGCACATTCAGTGAAAGCATAAAATGTGAGAAAACCCCACAGTAATCACACTTGTTTACAGTTGGACTCGATGATCTTAAAGGTCTTTTCCAACCTAAATGATTCTATGATTTTATGTTCACAAAAACTATATATACAATTCAGTAAAGTACCGACATTTCTCAGTATCCAGTAGATCACATTGAGAGGAGTAATACAAATATTTTGTAGCTTCCTTGGAGCTCTGTCTTACAAATGCTTGCACCACGTAGGCTTTGAGTAGCACAGCTAACTGTCGAGTCTGAAAAATTACAGAGAGCTTCATTTTCTGATGCGAACACATGACTTCAGGGGTTTGCATTACTGGAAGGAGGATCCAAGTGACCCACACATACATAAGAAAAATACCTTTTCCTTATGAAAACAGAGACAAGATCCAATAACTGAGTAACAATAAGAATCATTTAGGTAGACACAACTGGTACTTATACTAGATACTAATAAGACAAATTAATCAAATAGGAGAGAAAGGCTGTGAAAGTAGTGGCCACAGGGTTTCAGAAGCGGCTCACAATTCTGCCTGTTCTCTCTCCCCTACCAGAAGACTGAAGTGTAGAAAGGCTGAACACTGAGCACCTGCAAAGCAAGAGGGGCTAAGGCTGTGTAAGGCCAAGTCAACATTTTCGAAATTATGAAGCATTTTGAATCTGAAGTTGGACATTCCAAATTAGTGTATTTTTATAAATCTGATGATATTACATAGCAATTCTGGACCAGATCTCGGCAGCCTGAGCTTCACTGGCCCTGCTTTGAGCCCTACTTGGAGCTCCAGTGATTCCTCTCAACCTGCAGGATTACCAAGGAGTCCATGATTTATAAAAAAAGTGATTTTTAAAAATCCTTTTAAGAATAATGGGTGAAACCTATCCCCTTTCTTCTCAATTAGTTAGCTTCTAGCCAGGAGGATTTCACTCCATCTATCCTCCTGTGATGGCATATAACTGCACTGTTTTAAGGGAAAAACCTTCTGTAATATGTTTAAATGCAGTAGAAAATCTTTCTAACAGCTGTGTAGATTCTGGCATCCAGGAGGAGTTGGTATGGAAATGTCACATACCAGCTCATCTAATTTAAAGAGCATTAGGGAATTGCTTTACCAAAATTGTCGCTGTTTTTGAGTTGAAGCACAAACATACAAATATACCTAAGTATGTTTTTTGACAGAACTAAATATCTAGCTTTTCAATGCTTAATTGTTTTGCTAGTTGTTTTTTCTTTTTTCTTCTTCTCTTCTTTGTTAGCTGGACGGCTGTCAGGAAAAAAGGGGAAGAGAAAGGAAATGAAGTGCCTCCACTGAGGCCCGGGATCCACTGCTCGGTATTTTGGTTGGTTATGTGGGTATTTGTTCTGGCGTATCCATGTTGTTGTGCTGGGCAGGGTATCAAAAATTACACAGCACGCAGAACATTTTCCCATCCGTTGTTACAGAGCAAACCCTTAGGGCAACCTTAGGCTTATAACACAGGAGTCCCTCGCTGGAAGCTGGAGGTGATAAATTTAAGCTAACGAAATAGCACGTAGTCTCTGCCTCTCTTAAGGAACTTGCACAGCTTGGTATGAAAGAGAGTTTAATGAGCTTAGCAATATGTGAAAAGGATTAAGGATACAGTCGTTGATCCAGCAAATCACTTGATTACGTACTTAATTCAATAGGGCTACTCATGTGCTAAAAGTTAAGCATGTGCTTTGGTGCTTTTACTGGGCAGCGGGCACTAGGCACTGGGCAGCGCTGTGGTGGGACTGGGCCGTCCCGCAGCAGTGACACCTCAGCTCTCCTAAACCCACACACCTCAACTGGGCATGCGGGGACACGGCAGCTGCCCTGCCTGCCGCTGCTTCCCCTGTCCTGAACAAGCTCCCAGCGTAGGACCTGGGTGCACAGGGAAACTGGGATAGAGACTAGGCCAGCACTCACCTTCCTGCAGACCAGCTTTGAAGCAGGGCTGGGAGGTGCAAGTCATTTTCAGCCCTGCAGAGCCCCAAGTGTCCCATTCTCCCCCAGCACATCTAACTGCTCCTGGTTCACGTTGGGATGGACACTGAGCAGAGGGCCCTAACACAGTCCTCTGCCACACTACCCCTCGCCTCCGCTAATATTTGTATTTGAAACCAGACAGGAAAGCATCAGCATGGATTCAGGCTCTTGAGCTTCACAGAGGAGGATGTTTGTAGCTGGGGAGTAGAGAAAAACACCAAATGAATAACCTGATAAATGCACTGAGACGTTCCTGCGAGTCTCTGGAGCCACCCAGCCCTGGAGACAGGGAACTATATAGAGAGCCCACGGTCATCTGTTACAATGCAGAAAGTCGGATTTTCACAGGGAAAGGTTATTAGGAAGCAAACAACAACAAAGCTGTCTGCAGCCAAACAGCAGACTGTTGCAATTAGGAAATGATGTTAGCAAAGCAATGATGGGGGCCATCTAAGCTGTTACACTGAGTACGGAGACAGAAGTCATCTTTGAAGGACCTTGGAAGGGTGCCCTGGGGTAAAGCTTTAGATCTAGGGAGAGTGCCTTCAGTGAATATTATAACTTTTTGTAAAATATTTATTTTTGTTATCATCCTGCTGCATAAACCTGTGATAGAAAATAGGCTTTTTTCCAGCAGCCTAAGAGGACACATATATATATATATGTAGTCTTGTCTGGACTATGCTTTTCACATGTCTGAAAGCATTATAACTGAGGATTTGAGTGAGCTGTCTGTTATACAACATTGCTCAGCTGCACACTAAAAATAATTCAGGTATAAAAAAAGATAAAACCTCTTTGGATTAGATATTTTTGTTACTCCTTTCAATACCACACCTGACTAGACTGCTTACCTTTGATGCTAAATAGCAATAAAAGCTAAACTGTGCAGCTTAAGAAAAGAAGATCTTTTAAAACTGCCATTATTGCTGATTTATTCTTTTCCTACCTGATTTCAACATGTTATTTTAAATGTTAGTTTTATTAACAACTGGCATGAAAGTGTACATTTAGAGCTTCTGCAATGGAGCAGAAGTCTGGCAAGAGCCCTCATGCACATACTGTGGAATTACACCATTATGGTAAAAACAGGAATGATTATTTCAATAAATATGTTGAGCAAATTTCTTAATTGTTCAAAATCACTTAAGCCTCACTGAACAGTTCATATTACATCTCAGCTGCAGTGATTAAAACTGATTTACCAACTCATCTGAAGCCAGTTGTTTCTGTAAAAAGTCAGCTGGGTTTTCCTCCTGCTGCTGCTTGGCTTCCGCTTTGCACCCTGTTCAATGGCACTATCCACAGCCGACAGCAGAGTTTAATAAAGCCTGAAATAGCACGAGCTCGTTAGCTAACGGACAGATTCTGCACCCTGTGCACTCTGAATACAGGGATGCAGAGATAATTCGCAGAGGAACACTATCCAGATTTGCAGCTGGCATACGGAGACCCGCCGCATTTGAATTTTTGCCAGTTTGTCCCCAAAGAAATACAAGCTCTGGGATAACGATGTGGGTACTCTGCTACTCAATGACACCTGATGTTCATGTTCTGCCCACAGAGAATGCTGTAGTTTTACGTTATCTTCCACCAGCTTATAAAACCTTCCATTTTCCAGTAAGACATTTTCTACAAGCATATCTACAGCTCTGGCAGGCATGTGCAGCAGAGATGTACGGACCAGTATTCTGCGAGGGCTCTTCCCTGGCTTAGCAGACAATAGCTGGAAGGAGAAGAACAGATTTGGCAAGAACCACCATCACCATTCAGATTTCCAGATGCTTGGCTGGTTTGGATTGCTCACCCTTTAAGGGTTACAGTGGTTTTACATGTGAGTTACACAACCTACATGGGCCCTGACATAACCAAATCATCGCAGGTAGGAGGATAGCAATGATTCTGGTCTTAAATTCTGGAAGAGGAAGAGCTAAAAAGTTTACTTAATTGAGGTTAATTACATTAAAGTAGATTTGCAGTAAATCAATGAAGTATCTCAGTACTGGGAATGAAGGAAAGAATCCCAGAGTTTCCCAGCTGCTACCCCACGATGCTAAGGAGTGAAACTAAGACAAACATCTACGTTTCAGCTTTCCAAAGGGAAGTCTGATGACAGATTCAGGCAGAAGAATAGCAGAGCAGTTTTCAGCTGGACTGAATCTGTTGAATTCTGCCTTTTTTGATACAAGTGAGTGCTGTAATCTCATAGGACGCTGAAAAATTCATAGTAATACAATATTGTGTCTCCCTTGTAAAACTTTCCTTCCAAGGACTGCCTGCTGTCCTCTAGCAGGAACACACAGTTTCAGTTCAAAGGTATGTGATTTCTCAGTGTCCTGATTCCTCACCAAAACCAGATGACTAAGCAGAGGCCACAGCAATCCTTGCAATGTCAGGAGCATATCTGTAACCCAAGCCATTAGGATCAAGGTAAAAATAATGGAGAAGCTCCAGCAGATGCCCATGTTTTCCATAGCCCTAGAAAATCTCTGGCAGTGGTAAAACCGCTGTACTGGATCTCATGTCAGTTTAATGCTCCAGTCCCTAACTTTCAAAGCAGTTAATGGTTTAAGCAACAGATGGGTTAAAGGACAAATGTCAATTTATAGAACAGTATGACAGCTGTCCTCTTTCAGGGCAATGAAACAGAGCCCAAGATAAAGTAGGTGAGTGTTAGGATAAATTCCTAAGATCAAACAGATAGATGAAAAATTTACAGAAAAGATGCACTTGGACAGACAATTTCAAACTGGGATCCATTAAAAAAATATGTGTTTATTTGACAGACAGGAATATTTTTCAAAATAAGATAGGATATAAAGTAAGATAGTGGGGCGTAAAGTCAGAAACCAAGAAGATGGAAGACATACAAGAGGAAGACATAACTGAAACCAGAAAGGACAGCAGAAGTAAGTACAGTGAACATGTCTAGAACTTGAGAGATTTTTTTGTACAAATACTTTTTACTCCAAAAATTTAGCATTCCTTGGGCCTAAAAGTCTCTGTGCAAATAACAGGCTATGGAAGTTTTGTCATTTCTACTAAATACAGAGCAAATTATTCTGTTTGGCTGTATAAGACATTTTGTCCAACAGGCAAATCCTTGCTATATTTAGCTGATTTTCTTTCCCTGAAGGAAGAATAAATCAGTAAAAGCAAATACAAAGTATTACCTGGAATTTACTAGAACTATCTTGAAATAGAAAAGGATGCTATCATACCAGAAAAGTCTGAATTTATTAGACACCCTCTAAGTAAGTCACGGAACTCTTAACACCGGTTAACATCTTCATTGCACAATACATCAGAGGCACACACTGTTACTGCAGGAAGAAGTGTGTCCTACAGCATCAACAGGTGAATGCCCTTGATTTGTGTTTGGGGTCAAATCAGGAGATCCTCTTGGTAACCAGTCTGTATAAAGGCTGAGAGTCCATGGACACCAATCCATCCTGAGTGTAGCTCACTGTGAATGAAGTTCAAGCAGGCTGGTTAGGGCCTGATCCTGAGTGCAGCAGAAACTGCAGCAGATGTAGATGATGGGCTGCGCTCACTCGTGCTAATCCCAGAGGAAGGAAAGCACCAAGAACTCTCGGAGCTTCTAAACTACCAAAAAAATCAACAAGGCCATTGCAGCAGCCAAGGATTTCAGCAGGAAATGGGAAAAACCTGCCTTTTTTGCCAGGAAGAGGAACGGATATGGACAAGCAGGTTGCACCACAGTGACCTGACCACATCTCCTGGGCAGATTTGAGGCTGCTCTTCCAGTTACCTCAGCATATGGAAAGTTCTTGTCCTCAGTCAGTATAAAACCTCTATATAGTGAAATACAAACCAAACATATGAAGTGAAGCTTAGCATAGTGGTACATGTGACAGTTCCTGGTTGTTCGAAGTTATTGATGACTATGTGTAAGTTAAGGAGGTGTCAGAGTGACAGAAATGTTTATATCCCAGCAATTCCACAAATGAAAAGTTGTCAGTGTTATTTAGGGCAATAGAAATTTGCTATATAGCTAAAACAGACATTCAGAATTAAAAAGAGTGCAAGAAGATGTGCAGATTTTATGAGTTTGCTGCTACACAGTCTGTATATTTACATGAAATAATTAGCTGTAGTCTTGTTTATGTCAAATCCAATTTACATTAATAAACTTCACCCAGCAAAGACACTGATGTTGTAAGAAAATGCCCAGAAATGTTAGCAGCCATAAAGAAGCAGAGTAAACACTGGAGCATTTAATTAATCAATTTCTGACATTACCAGGTAATTACAATTTCTGAATCATTTCATGGATGTTTTTTATGAATATAAATCAACCACAACACAGAGAAGAACTCCTGGTTGGAGGCATTTGACTTTCGCAGACATATGGCACTTCCGTGTGACTCACACTGACTAAAGACAAGGAATTATAACAAGAATAGAAAAACATGCATGGGATCTATCGCAGAGTTGGGGAAATTGAATTCTAAGGTTATTACAGACATTTGGGATTCACAGATAAAGACGCTTCATTCTCGGAAGGTATCAGACTTGTTAACGCACCTGGAATAACCACTATCATCCATCCTAACAAATACCTCAGGACCTGAAGTCTTTTACCATTTTCTTTAACTGCTTCATTATCACTTGTCCTCACATTTATTCTGGCAACTTCTGACAAGGAACAAGGTACACACACACAAATCAAGAGTATCTTCATATGGTTTATTTCTGCTTAAACCCAAATTAAATAAATAAAGCAGTAGATGCTCATTAGTTCAATCATTCTCTTATTAAAAGTCCATAGTACATAATATAAAATATATATGTACATATATAAAATATATGAATGTAAGGTAAAATCCAACACAATGCTATAGGCATATCAATGTGATGATCCCAAAATGACTCCAAGCATCAGTGGGCAAAACAAGAGGAGAAAAAGTTCTGAGGATTTCCAAATTCCATCTCCTGCCCTAAATACAAGGGTAACCTGGGGTTTAGCAAAACTCAAGTTATTGACCCTTTAGGGTTTGTATGGATGGAAAACAGAGAAACTGGAGATGAGCAGAGAGAAGGCGATGCGCAGTGCCAGAGGCTGAGACCTCCTTTCCAGAAAGGTCTCGCTTGCTTTCTCCTGCCATCTGCTTTTTGCCTGCCTGCCACCATGCTCTGCTCTAGCCACAAACTTTTTCAAACAAAGGATAGAACTTGTTATAGTACATTTTGAAAATTAATCTCTGTGTCCATGGCTCTGCTTGCAATGCTTCGCACATGCATATCTATAGTCAAGAAAAATTTATCTCAGCGTTAAAAATGTAGCAATGCTCAGGAAATCTCAGAAGCTGCTTCCAGCATTCTCCCTCTTATTGGTATGCTGAATTCAGTGGAACTACTCTGACTTACATCCATCCATCTCATCTATATGATACACAAACATATACACACAGAAAAATGACGGAATATGCAAATAAATATGCTCCTGAACACCCCCTGTTCATTGGTTTACTTTTTCACTCTGTGTTTGTATAGAGAAAAAAGAAATGAATCAGAAGCTAACACACAAATATACCTATGCATTTTTATAGTTCTATTATAAACAAACCAGCAGCTGTGCTTGCAGGGAGCGCTGTCAGCCCATGTTCTACCTGACGCACATTTATTGTCAGCTGTCATTACCAGGGCTTGCAGCTGGTTCAACTTAGGGTATTGATTGATTGCAGGACACAACAGAGTCTAAGACATGAATCAGTTGTAAACTGTTGCCCAAATCACACTCTTTCTTCAGCCGAAATTCCAACTGATTTCCATGAGATATTCAAGAAGATAAAAACATTCATAAATGCAATGGGATTGGCCCTGCTTGTAGTTATTTGTGCAAATGAAAAAAAATTTCTAAAACTTCCAATATATTTTGTCATTAACAGTTCAATTCAATGCGTGTGAGGAAGCTAACCTTCCCTGACGGTTTTGCAAAGCAGGTTTTCCATAAGGAGTTTGATCCAAACTGCTGCGGCTCTCCGACAGCCACCGACTGTCGCTGCTGGTAAGATGAGCTCGCAGTCCCAGTGCTGGACAGGCAAGCGCACTATGGAACCTGACTTTCTGGGGTCGGGGGATTAATCATAAGAAGTTTGGCATTTCCTAAGTGGTGTATAGGCTAGACAGCATCATGTGATACTGGTTGGAGATAAACTTTAAGTATATCAGGGATTTAGTGAAAGTGGATTTAGTGGAAGGAAAATTATTCACTTCAATGGTAAGCTATAAGCAAAAAGTTCAGTAAAGTCCCAGAAAGATAATAAGAACTGGAACATTTATGTCAGCAAACAGCATACAGGCACGCATTTTTGTTGTGTAGGCCTGTTAAATACTTAAGCCAAACCAGTGCCTTTAGTTATATCCACTAATTCTCAGTAAATTCTGGGTGGAACAGAAAGCACAAAAGCACAATTTCTTGCTGGGCTGCAGCTCCAACCCTGTCATCCCTACCGATGCTATGAACACTTACAGACATACATATCAGTCTGGGACAGTAATGGCAATTAGATGCATTGGCAAGATTAGAGCATACGTGGACTAAATGGGATGCAAAATGCCCCAATAGAGTGCTGCTTGGGTGCGGTTCCCTTGGGCATGGATTTTTATATAAGTGCAATGCTCCAGCTTTCGGCTGGCCACAGGGACAGGCATGCCACAAGCAGCCATGCAGCAGCCTCTGTGTCCTTCTGAAAGCCAGAGCAAGCTGTGCACCAGCCAAGGAAGGAGAGTATAAAAGGTTGCTTTGCTGGAGAGCTGAGAGCTAGAGCCACGCTCCCAGAGCGGCTGCAACGCATGGAGAGGGGATCAGGGGGGAGGCCTTTATTGACCTGTAGTCAGAAGTGGAGCAGGGAGATGATGCATTTGGGTGAATATGGATGCAAATTGTTGAGCTTAATGTGTAGGAGTAACTGAGCCTAACATAAAGGTTTTCATAAAACAGAAATTGGTAGGTTTTCCTCCTCTCTTATGTTCCAAACAAAGCAAAGAACTCCCCCTTCAAGTCCTGCATGTAACATTTGTATTAATAATCATTATTATCTTGAGTTTCTGAAAGAGCTCTAACACATTATTAATGTTTTGTCTTCTGAACACTTGTAACTTCAGTATGCCATGTACACTAGATGCTAAACAAATATAATGACGCTACTCAATTTAAAGAGAATCTATTTTCATAAAAATTACAGTGAACCTTTAATTTCATTCAGCATTTTAGAATTCACAGGTACAACGCGGTGCCAGTGAAATCAAAGCTGTAATTTAGCTCCTGGTTAATGCTAATAATTTTTCTGCAATTGAATATTGCTACACCGAATTGCAGATCCATCTCAAATGTTATGTGCCTAGAGATATTTGTTATCGTTATTGCAAAACATTTTGTTTATTCAAATAAGACTGAAACAAACACAAACTGCAGCATGAAAGGCTTGAAAATACTTGTTTAGATAAATATTCATTGTCGGCTGCTACACAGGATATATAGTGATAATTCAGACTACATGATAGCTTTTTGTTTTATACACTATCATCTTGCCAGTTAGCATTCAAAAATGTAACTTTAAAAATGCCCTTAATTTTATGTGTGAAATAGCAAGTGATATACTTAGCTGTCCATGTTTCCTAAACATGAATTTTTCAATCCACTGGGAACTTAATGTGAATTAACAGTGAGAACATAAACATAAATCTTTATAGTTCTGCTAATCTAATTTTTGTCACTAACTGCGGCTTACTGAAAAAGTTCTTTACAATATGTAACTGAATTACATTTTAAAGATCTTTATCATCATCAGCTGGAAAATCTGTGGGAACAAGTGATGAGTCATGTTAGTGTACCTGCTGCTCTATTGCCGACTTTGTGATGTTTAGATACTGCGTGTTCTCTCTTGGGAAGCTGAGACATATACACAATTTCCTGCAGAAGCCTTGGTTCTCACTGGTCTGAGACACAGGGCAAATTAAAACAAAATACGTATAAATCCTGTACCTAAAAGCATTTTTTTTCACACGGAGGTGACATCCCATTTCCTGCGTGTAAGGGTGTTATGGGTCAGCTTCAGCTGGAATCGTGCCGACCTTGACAGAATTGACTGAGGACATGTCAGTCCAAAACGAAGACAGACAAGAGATGCACAAAGTAATCAGTTTTTGCTCTCTACTGTTAATGGGTGATTTTTAGAATAGTTGAACAAGAAGATTTTTAAACTGTTTTTAAAAAAAAAAGTCATTTGGGGATACTAATTATTTTACATAAACACTCTGATACATACTGACCTCTTGCTGTCATTTAGCATTTATTAAGCATCTCCTGTTTCTGAGTATTCAAAACTAGTGGCAATAATTTATATACAACAGAAGGATTGAAATACTGCATCTGAACTCTGTAGGTGCTCCATGCATGAATCACAGACAATTTATTGTATGATCCTCACAAGGGCTAATGATTTAGATTAATTTCCATAAGCCTTCAGATGTTTGCGTGCATACTCTAGATAGGAAATATTAAGCTTATATTAAATCACAGGAGAAAAAAAAAAAAAAACAACTTTAAGAAACGTTGTAAGAGAGATTCCAGCCCAGACAGTGCTAAAGAGTAAGGTATGTGTTTCTTTCAAATCTTGATCATCTACACTAATATGCATTTCATACGGATTATTATGGAAAAGGTTGATTAGTCTTGAAGGCTCTGCTGTGTCTCACAGCTTAGGCAGTGGCAGGGCCCCTCGCAGACAATATGTACAGTGGCGGTGGAGCAGGTCTCACTGGTGTCCAGATCCTACGGGAAGTCTGCAGAAATGGTAGGAACTTCTCAGAGCTCACTTCTCACATAAAGAGAAGCCTACCACCTAAGTATGGTTTTAAGATGTCACAGTAGTCATAAAACTGAACCATTGTACCCACTCAGCCGTACTCATGTAATCTTGCGTGGCTGCACTGTGAAAAGTGCTGAGCATCTGAAAGTCTCATTGATACTGCAGAATTAAACTTATTCAGGGGAGGAAAAGCAATTTTCAAACTTTAGATACAGTCCTTAATCATTCATTTAAAAAGCATTTCCATAGCCATCAACTTGACAGTATTTAAATGAAAAGACTGAAAATCTCTTGTTTTTCAACAGGAAATGTTTTCAGGGATTGGCATTTCACATGTGTGGAGAAATTTACAGTAATCATATCCTGATGACAAGTCTAGGAGAGGTTTTACATCTAATGGGAACGATCTAATTTATCTTTCATACAGTAATACCCAGTGGCTATTGTGAACATTTCATTATCAAGGAAATTAAAGACAACACAAGAAAATTAATGTTTTAAGAGAAAGTTCTATGGTCCATTTAACTCTTCTTTTGACTGTCCACATAATGTAATAAGATAATTCGCTTCTTTTCTTATGCCCGAGTAATAGAAATAACACTTTTAATAAATCATCTACAAAAGCTTTAAGAACAAAAGCAAGCTAGCCAGTATAAAGCTTTCAAATTACTTCTATATAAATGCATATCATGTATACTTCAGCAATCTCCCTCTCAAAGAAAAAGCCCTTATACTGAATAATAACCTTTCTCCTCCTTTCTGACTGTTTCTGTTTGGATATCAAACATCCTCACTGCACAACAGTACTATTCTCTTGTTGTATGGGTCTCAATGGAAATTTTGTCACAAATTCAAGTGTCACAAACTCACTATGTGGACGGGGCATTCTATGAAAGCATGGCAAACACTCCTAGCAGGAAGATGCCTCAACGCTTTATGGTTGGAGACTTGCAGGGAAGAACTCAAAAAGTTTTGCTGGTGAGCATAGCCGTTTCTCTTGTCTCACCTCCCTTTCTTCCAAGCACCCTTTATAATTCTAAGTCTTGTAAAACAAAATTGTTCAACCAAAAGGCTTTTGCAGTAGCACTGAAGGAGCAGGACTTTAAAAGAGAATGCCTCTTTCATGCACCTGGGGTGTGGCTAAAACTGCCTCCCTGCAGAAAAGGCCCTAGGAGCTGGCATCCCAACGAGTCCTCCTGCGGTCATCTCTCCTGACGAGGATGCTCAGGGTAGGATTTCAGACTATGCCCAACCCTTCACTGCTTACTTAAACGAGTGTATCTCAGAGGTCAGTATGGCCTGGGTCTATCACTCCAGTCACTCTTGCCTGTGTCACTCCAGTTGTTGAAGGGAGAAGCACAAATCACAAAGGAATCAAAAGAGCACAGGGTTAGATAGGGCATTTAAACATCTAAAGATGCAGATAGGCACCTAACAAGATTTTAATGAGAACGTGCTCATTCTGCTCCCTTGAAGACTTCTGAAATTACTCTAGACTTTTGTTAAATTTTCAAATCTGTCTCCCCCTTCCTTCCTATGTATCCAACAGCTTTGCTTACCTCTTTCTGAGAGGGGGAGGGGAAGGAAGCCCAGCATATAAATTCCTTTCCTTTGATACTTGCAGTCATACCACATAAGGTAAAAAAACCCTCCTCTGTACATATTTGAAAGACACAATCATTTATGTGGATAGCTGAATTCCCCCTTATATTGCTTTGCATTCACGCATCAGGTGCCTGGGGCCAGAAGGACATGCTGAATATGAGAGTAACTGTCTAGCCACAAAGTAAATATGGTGCAAGGGAGGATTAAGACAAGCCAAATGAGTCTGCCATTTCAGAGTGCAAAAATTTGCAGGCTCCTCTGCCATGCCAAAAGAGTGAAGAATTTCACAGAGATGATTGGACTGATCTCCATGCTGGGGGAAACTGAGTCACTGAACAAGTCCCATTCTCTGAGTCATCCTGGCAAGACTTGCTGAAAGCAAGACATCCTCATTCCTTCCAGTCCTTTAGTCTGATTACATCCGTGTCCCTAACCTGGTATCAGAAACATGCCAGGTATGTATGTGCATTGTACACACTCACACGCACATGTACAAAAACCAAGCTAATTCTAAAAGTGTGTATTTAGTTAGGAACCAGTGACTTAATCTTATGGCCTTGCAAATTGGAGAGGCCCTTTTCAAAAAAGAGTTATGTAGTCAGCTCTAGTGAGGTCTCGGGGACAAGTGATTTTTTGCTGCTTTGACAGATTGTACTGCCTATGCTAATATGCATCAGCTGATCTCAAGCCATATTGAATTGATTTATCATTTAAATTTTGATGAAAAAGACATTCAGATTATTTGTCTCTTAAAATTCTCCTGATTAGAGTTGCTTCTTTCAAATCTAATACTGTTATTAATCAAGGCAGAGTTTTCTGCTTTCCACAAATCAGTAATTATTCATTTAGCTATGATTAGTGCTACATGGGGGAAACCTTTGTTTTAAAAAAGGCAGCATTCAACTCTTAACAGATACAGTACATAATAATAATGTACATCATAATAATAGTAATAATAATAATGTGGAGATGTACTATTCTCTTGGGAGAGCTGAGGATCTCCTCCTCATCTAATTTTAATTTATAGCACTGATATGCTATAACTGCTTTATCTGAAAATGGTTACGCACCCCAAAGATATGAGACAGCTACTAATATCCACCAAGAGGAAATTCTTGAACATGATTGCAAACTCCAGTACTTACTAATTTATAATCTATATGAGAACACTAATTAGTTCCACAATGATTATTTGCATCTCCTCAAAGCTTTAGGAAAGTTTGCAAAACAGACTTCTTTCCAGTGGATAGCACTGCAATTCCAGTGACACAGGAGTACAAATATTAGGCTAGATTTCACCATTTCTACCACCAATTTACATCATTATTTTCATCAGCATGTACTAGCTCCCAGAGAGACAGTCAGATGTGGAGCCCAGCTATACTGCTGTACAAAGGCACCGTTCCTGCCTTGGCCACACCAAGGTCGGAGGAAAACCTCAGTCTAATCGGGTTTGAAGATAGGACTGAGTTTTGAAATGAACTCCAGGTTCAGGGTCCATGTGAACAATGACAGCGAAAGGGATGCAGTCAGATATCGACATCAGATATTTAGTAAGAGTGGTAAAATGCTATTGCTATCAATTAAGATGACAGAACAGTATGTGTCTGCATTGCTAAATGTGAAGAGTGGCATCAAAGACCTTTCTGTGCTCATCCTCTCTCTGGACCAGCCCATGGAGCTGCTGCTGCTCAGTCGAGGTGTGCTACCCAGGGCAAAAACAGCAAGGAAAATGAACAATAAAGAGTTCACACCATTCTCTGAACTTCGAAAATTTCAGTTAACTTGAGGACTTGCAGCTCATAGACAATAAACTTAGACTTGT
Source organism: Strix aluco (assembly GCF_031877795.1). NCBI lineage: Eukaryota > Metazoa > Chordata > Aves > Strigiformes > Strigidae > Strix > Strix aluco. The sequence goes on along the minus strand of NC_133936.1, from coordinate 8,818,088 downwards.
CAATTCATGTTTTAATTTTGTGCACTTAGAGGCTCGTTTATGCGCACAAATGGCTTTTCCAAGACACAACTGGTGACATATCCCACTTCCTCATCTATTTTTCTCCTGTTGCTCCTGTTATGACTAAAAGCAGCAGGATTATATTTTTCTCAGTGGGAAATGTGTCACCTGCTGTTGAAAGGAAAGCAATTATTGTGTCCTCGCTAAATCTTGGGCCTATTTGTGTAGAGCTTTAGAGCTTAAAAATATAAACATCTCGCTCCGTGCCAGTGTAAGTGGTTAGGTACTTGGGAACCCCAGCTGGGATCCCCCTGGATGTCACCTTCAGTGCCTATTAAGCACAGGGAAAGATGCCAAACCCAAGTGCCTTTCCCGTAACTGTGTCTAATCAATGGAAAGTAAAAGTGAATGATGTGCTCTTAGTTCCTGCACAGGACACCTCAAAACATTACATTCTCCCTCCCCCCCCCCCCCCCCCCCCCTTATTCCAGGAGTCAGATTATACTTTTCAGCTTTACTCAAACAAGATTTATGTCAGCCCTGCATTTGCACAGTTGTTTTCACTCCTTTTGTGTGTTTTTATGTGACTGTAAACCTGTCTGACAAAGGGACAGGTATTTTATTTGCACACTGTCAGATGCTATTTCTCTGTGCAATCTCCTGTTATCAAACATAAAAAGTCTTATAATCAAAACAGGAAATAAAGCAACTGGGCATTTACATTTGCAGCTGGCCAAAAGCAATACAAGAACCAAACTCACAAAATGTGTATTTATATATATATGTATACACACACACATGAAAGGATGTATAGATGCATTCTAAGAGATGGTAGCTTTTAATACCAAAGTTTGTTTCTCACGAGTCTGCTATTTAGATGTCATTTGTTTCCATAGAAATTAAGAAAAAGCATATAAATACTTGAAAGGGAAAGAGCGCAAGTATGATTACATTTAAGAAAAAAATAATCTTATACTAATTATGAAAGGAAGTTTCTAACACTACTGATCACTGTCCTAGGATCTAGGGAAGCAGATCTAGCACCATTTTTAGGAAAGGGATCCGCAGCCTCAGTATCAAGCATCATTTCAGATAATAAAAGTGTTCTCAATTTTTACTGCCATATGATCTCAGCCAATAATAATAATGGTCATAATATATTTTCCCTAACATATATTAAACAGTTACTTAGTACTGAAAATAAGGATCATCTACAAACACATTTAGGAGGTACTCTCTATGTAACTAACTGTGGTATTTTGGAAGAAAATATGTTATACTTTACACATATTCTCATTTCTAACAAACCATACAAATGCAAGCTGGAAAGCCATTTTTTCATATAAAGTATTACATGTATTTATTTATAGAAAACTGTCTATTTATAGGCATTTTTAAAATATCTGTCTTATGTTAATCATTTTGTACGGGCCGCAAAGGTCTAGTATCTGTTTACTCAGATAATAATTATACTGATACTTTTGCTGTCTTCTATATCTTATCTTCTATATTTCTATATCTGAGATTTACTGAATCCCATTTGTCTACTCCATTGGTCCTGTCTCTGATAATGGCTAGGCCCAGCTATTTCAGAGAAAGTTATATGAGGGGAGGGGAGGGGAGGGGAGGGGAGGGGAGGGGATGGGAGGGGGAAGGGGAAGGGGAAGGGGAAGGGGAAGGGGAGGGGGAGGGGGAGGGGGAGGGGGAGGGGGAGGGGGAGGGGGAGGGGGAGGGGGAGGGGAAGGGAAGGGAAGGGAAGGGAAGGGAAGGGAAGGGAAGGGAAGGGAAGGGAAGGGAAGGGAAGGGAAGGGAAGGGAAGGGAAGGGAAGGGAAGGGAAGGGAAGGGAAGGGAAGGGAAGGGAAGGGAAGGGAAGGGAAGGGAAGGGAAGGGAAGGGAAGGGAAGGGAAGGGAAGGGAAGGGAAGGGAAGGGAAGGGAAGGGAAGGGAAGGGAAGGGAAGGGAAGGGAGAAGAATTTAGGTTGAAAAGGACCTCTGAGTTATCTGGTGGAACCCATACACACAAAGCAGGGTCAACTCCACAGTTAGATCCTGTTAAAGAAGGCCATATCCAGCCAAGTTTTGAAAGTCTCCAAGAGTCCACAGCCTCTCTGGGCAACCTGTTTCAGTGTTCGATCACCCTGATGGTAAAAATTTTCTCCTAATATCAAACCAGAATTTCCCTTCAAGCTACTTTTGTCCATTGCTCATTCTTTCACTGCACACCTCCAAGAATAAACTAGCTCCATCTTTCCCATTACCCTTCCCTTAGATAGACGTAGACAACCATGAAATCTTGCCTCAGTTTTCTCCTCATACTCCTGGACAAACCAGTTCTCTCACCCTCTCCATCTGCTGTCCCGGGCCCATCTTGGTGGGCAGCTCTGGATCAGCTCCAGCATGTCCAGAGAGGACCAGTAAGGAACCACTGTGCAAGATGGACTCTGGTTTCCCATCAGCTAGGCAGCTCCTGCTCTGAAGCACACAGCTCCCTATTTATTCTTCAAAATGCTTATTTTATGTTAAGTAGCTGTGGATATACTTAGAGACATATGAATCCTAAATCTACATAGCTTCTGAAATCTGTGGTAAGTAATGTCACAGATGAATTATGTATTAAAATCTATAGTGTTTACAATGTATTTTCTATCACATTTCTATAAATCTTGGATAGAGCCAGTTGACATCAAAACACACACACACAAACTTTCAATGAATACACATTAGGGAAATTTTACCCCTATGCAAGCTAGTGCTGAATATAGAGATTCAAACAAAAGTATTCACATAATAAATTAAACATCTTCCCCAGTCAGATACAGTATGCAGGCTGCTCCTTCAACAGCAACTGAGAACTGGTCACCTATTAACTTTGCTGTTGAAATGCTATTAGCTGTGGAAATAAAAACACTGTTTACTTGCTGATAGTGTTTGGCAGGATTCAGAAAGGACCTGAAGTGCTACAATCCTACTCCAATCCTGAAGGCTGCAGGTGACATGTATTACCCACTGCACAGTGTACAGCATACATAGTATGCTGCAACTTGGCATTTAAATTTAAATATGTAACATTAAAACATGCAACATTAAAATAGGCAAGGAAAACTGTATGAAGAACACTAGATTTGTGTAGTTTGTTTTAAAAAAATTTCCCAAATTCTCTTTGCAGTGTTTTGTATTGCTGACAGCCTTTTCTCTGATTTGTTTTACCACTCATGTACATGGTTCTCCATATACATTCAACTTTCCCAAAGACACCAATTCTTGCAGGTCAAGAATTAAGTTGAGGTGAAGAAAGACATTGTATAATAGAGTATATACAATATTGACCCAGCTTTTCCCTTTCTGTACCACAAAACACTTTTCTAAGACAATTATTTTATCACAAAATTAATTATTGTGCTTTAATATAGTTTGTTACTAGGAAAGACAGAGGAAAATTGCCATGCTGAAGAGCAACTTTCTGTTCATGTAACTTTGATGGTCCTCATCTGTTTTATTATAGAATTTCTGGTCAGAAGCCCAGAAACAAATCAGTAAAAAACAGAGGGTACATATCACAGATCATGTTTTCCTTCACATGATCTGCTAGAAACAAGGGCTTTTAGCATCTGGCCAAATTCAAACACTCTGACATATGCATAGGTAACTGTTCAAAATTGCAGCCCATGAACTAAAATGGTATTTAACAGCTTGACCTATAAAATCTTTCCTAAGCTGTGACTTTGAAAATAAATACAGCATATGGTCTTTGCTGAGACATACCAAAAGATTCAGTGATAATATAAACACAACAAGGCTGGATGATTCCTTTCCAAGTCATTTTGAATATGAGTTGCCAAAATCTATAGCATATGGATGTATTTTATTTTATTTTATTTTATTTTATTTTATTTTATTTTATTTTATTTTATTTTATTTTATTTTATTTTTAAATTAATTTCATTTTGTTTCATCATTTAATTTCATTTAATTTCTCTTCTGTTTCTCTTTTCTTAAAACACTCCAGAAAACCTGACTTTTAGTTCCAGATTCATTATTACACCTGCTTTGATCAGGGAATCATAGCCATCTCAGTATGCCCTGTAAAAGTTCATGAGGTTCACTATAGCTCTTGAAATAGAACTTTGTATCCTCTGCTTTCTAACTTCATATGGTCCTCTAATATTGAGTCACAACTAGTATCACAGTCATATCTACAACAGATTTGTACTGGGGACTACTGAAGAGAAATACTATATTTCTCTTCTTTTCTCAGATGTGGATAAAAATGGTACCAGACCACTAATCCTTTCTATATGGGCAGATGGCCGTTTGATGTATGTACTCATCTACAAACAAAATTCAGAAATTCATGTGGCTTTATCTCCATTCATTACGTATTATTGGTCTCTCTTCATCTAACATCAAAAGTGCAAGTAAGAGGACTGCCATTCTTTATTTTAATTGTTCAGCTGATTACTCATGATAGTAACACTTAGCATTTATATAGTTCTTTACATTTCTAAATTACTTTATAAATCTTGGTTCATCAAAAAGTCTTAGACTTCTTACCAGAACTTAACTTGTCTAACTGAAAGGAAAAAACCCAGTGTCACAGTGTTATTTGTTAAACATTTAGTGGTTTGAGGTACCAGAGCAACTGAGTGCATGAGCTTTGACAAGGTTTTGCATTTCACTCTCATGTCATAAATACTCTTCTGTGTACATGGAAACAAGCAGGCTACAGAGGGGATAAGAAATGAGAAACAGTAGGGAAGCATTATGCCACCGAAGATTAATTTTGAAGGCTTTTATACCACACCTACTGTTACCTGACTGCTCAGTACAGGTCAAATATCAGAACAAACGTCACCTGCATGGTGGTCCTATCTAAGGCTAACTTCACCCACCCTTTTTGAGGGTGAAGACTAGTCATGGATAAATTGCATCTCTGTGGCTCTCCATACTGCATACTGCTTGCTAAGAACCTGCTGCTGGTGTTTGGCAGATTTTTGTTAACAGATTCAGGGTAATAATCTTCCAAATCAATGCCCCCCCTGCCACTCCAACTTATAGAGCTTCTTGCACCATTTTTATTTTTGTATATGGCTGCTAAATTGCCCAACATAATGGCTGTAAGTAATGAGACCAGGGACTCAAATGAGTACACTCACAAAGTTATAGATGTCAACAGAATGTCCTTGTAATAAGAAGGGAAAAAAATTAAGCAGAACGCTGAAGTAATGTAACTCAGTGGCCATGTAGTTCAGCACAAGTGTTCCCTGCTGTGTACAGGCACACAGCTGGCAGCCCGGGTGCGGGTTATGCCTGAGACAAGCTGCCAAGAACTTTACCTCTGCATTATTTCAAGTAAATGAAAAAGTTTATATCACCTCAGTGTATTTTGTAGGAAGTTTTAAGCATGGAGTTTATCCAAGGTGCTGCAAAACCAACTTTCTACCTAAAGCAACCTATTCTCCTCTAGGCAGAGCAAAATAAATACAGGTTGTGTGTCTAAATGGAAGACAGTTTACATATATATTTGTATGAGAATAAATTTTGCTGAAAAAAATAGGACTATCCCAGAAGTGGTCACTATGTCGCAGAGCACTGCATGGAAATATGTTCATGAAAGAATCCTAGTCCTTTCTGTAGGGAATTAAACACACTTTCATGCCAAGAACAGATGCACAAACAGGCAAATAAAGGGGCCAATGCCTTTTTTGGTTGCTGGCCCACCACAATTGCTAGGGCTGCCTTGTGTATATGTTGCTGGATCTGTGTGTTGTGACACATCAGGACCAGCTGTGTTCCTGCCAGCTCACACTAAATACTAGATGACTCTGCAGCTATTTGCTACTTCTGCGTTGCATAAGAAAACTAACTATTAAAATTTGTCTTCCATGGGACAGCTCACCTGAATGTCACTTATTGTTCACGCATTTGCCAGGCTGAAAACTCAAGACGTGTAAAAAAGAAGTAATTTCTCGATATTAGCTGTACAACCAATGTTTTAACAATCGTAAAAACAATTGCAGGCTTCCAAATGTGCTGCTTAAGTGAGGCAATTAAAAGCAATGGTCCAGTGTCAATGATAGCTTCCAGGGGTTGAATGAAATAAATAAACCTATTAAAATAAGTGGATGCTTAACCTCAAATCATCACATGATGTTGGGTATTATTTGGAACATTTCTGCTAGTTTGTAAATGACAACATTATTGCAGTATAATTTTTGTCACTAACTGTCCAGAAATCAAGAAGACTCCAGTGATGTAAGGCAAAATGCAGCCTCATACCTGTAAGAGTAGTTAGCCCAGGCTGCAGTTACATTATTTTATAGAACCTTTCAAGCCAGTGAATCTAGTTAGAATTTTAATGCAATGCAGATGCCACATTGTCATCATACCACAAATTTCACACAGTGACAAGCACAGGTATGGTATGTTATTATTAAGAGTTAAAAGCAAACCGGAGGAGCAAGAATAAAGACACTTCCTTACCTAACCTTCTTCCATATTCCTTTTTTGTTTGCTTAGGACCAGCTTGGTAGGAAACCTGTTGCAAACTGCTACAGCAAACCACCAGCCCCCAACAAACAGCAGTATGTCCTTGGGGAACAGCTGTGAGATCACTTACATTATTCAAATATTTAATACAAACCAATGGTTAGTTGTTTTTTTTTTCACTTGGGCAACACATTTGCCAGTGTATCCAACTACTTTCAGAAATTGTTACATTACAATAAGTAATTTTGCTATGTTCTGATGCAGGTGAGTATGTGCAAATACATGAATTTGTGTATAGCTGTAGAAGAATTTGCTCGTACCAACTTATAATTTTACAGCACCCCCCAAAACCATGCAGGAAAAAGCCACCAACTGAATTTTGCATAAGCATCAAGCAATACTGAAGTTTTCAGTCTGGGAATGGCAACTGGGAACACTTTAAATGAATCTGACTTTATGTTTCCCCTATATGTTACGGAAGTCACAGCTCACAAAGGCATCTCCAGTCAGATACTTAAACTTTGGAAATATGGAATGGTCACTTCCTTAAGATTAAAACCCGATTATTTCATGGCAGTGATTGCACAAGGAGGAAGGAGTTAGGGGACCACAGCAATTGGGAGATGCCTGCAACTTCAGGGCCATTTTTAGTCTGTGCAGGCAGATTCTTGCCCAATGTTGGTAGAAAACTGCAAAAACAGAACAAGTATGTGCAATCATTCGTAAGGTCAGGACTCAATACAGTTTTCTAAAGGAACATTTGATTTCCTAAAACTTTAAGTTTTTCAGTTTGGGATAGATTTCTGATCTTCTTTATTTTAAGCAGCTTTTATTGCCGCAGAAGTTAGAGATGTAAGTCTTCTGTGAGGTTCTGAAGCACATCAGCCAAAAGCTGAGTACTGTGAATGTTTCATTTCATCCTGATGGCTGTTAGTATTAGGTTAAATATTAATATGCAATAAACCCCTGTGTTTAAAACAAATAATAATGATTTAATCGACAAGAAAGAATTCAAGTGTCTAATTTCTGTTTTGCTTGACAGAAAATTTGGTCATTGACTTCACTAACAGTAAAATGGTTGAAACAGCAAGAACAGTAGCAGTAATCATGCAATCCATCTGGTCCATAAACACTTCAAAAAATCTACTTTACCAAAAATGTTTTGATTAAATAAAAGTGGTTTCCTTTTTTAAATAACTATGCATTTCATCCTTATTATAGTTAAACTGAATGTATTAGATCCTTGACAACACAAGAAAGGATATAAATGAATTAACAGCCCATTTTAGCCATTTTGACGTGATTAGTTTGTAGCATAAATTGTGCAACATACTGATTGCATTATGACTTGACGGAGAGTCTTGTACACTACAAAAATGACAGACATTTAAGCTCCTGTCCATTTTTTACTTTCATTTTTAAACTGGTCTCATGGGCTTTTGCTTAATAAAAACCAAACACCTTGCTCTTGTTGTAAGTCATAAATAAGCCTGGGCTTTGGTCAGGGCTAGCAGAGGGATCCTGGACTCCAGAGGCAATGAAGAAATGCCAACAACATTTGACATCCTGCAATTTTTGTGCATGACTTCATGGGGATGGGCAGGTGGGTTGGTGTGATTGCAAACAGTTGAACAAATTTCACTGGGAGCCCCGGGATCTTCATAGGAGGTAATAAAGTGCAGGCATTCAGAAAGAAACACTGAAGGCAGATCATTAAGATCTCAGGAGGAACTTTAAATTACTCAAGAGAAGCCCATTACTAGTGAGCACACCCTTGAAAACTGACCTCTTCTGAAAGGCTTTTAACCTCAGGCTGTCCCCAGACTTCCAAGCAGAATAACCTGACAGCTTTCCACCTTCCTATATTCCCTAAATATTATGTGCCAGATGATGTCTTCCCATTTCTTTGAACTAAAATGCATAAAAGATCATAATGAAGAGAGGACAGAGCTGGAGAACTCTGGGTCCTGTGTTTTCAATAGTACTGACTACCCATCTTTCAGAAGAACAGGTAAATTTGAGTGCAGGAGTTAGGGAAGTCCCTAAGCCCCTGAAACAGCCATTCAGTTCCTTGCAGGGCTTGTGACAATTAAAAGGTATCACTGAACCCAGCTGAATTTTACCTTTTATCCAAGCATGTCAAAAATTTCTGTTCATTTTATGTCACCAATATATAGTGCACTACTCTCTCCTTCCACCAGAACAAGAACAGAGTGGACAGTAATACATGTACTAGGGCTACAGCAACCAGATCCTGCTTCTTTCCCACAATCCGCCTATGCTGTTGTCATCAAGGGAACTTGGGCTGGCAAAGAGTAGGTGGCTCATTCCTATAAACTCCCATTTCTATAAGCTCTGTTGCTGGCAATAGTGTGGGCTAGGTTTACACTTTAGGTGGGAGGTGTCAGCACTCCTGGGCACTGGGTCATGCATCCCTTTCACCGAAGGCTCAAGATTTCAAGAAGCTCAAAAAGGCCTCAGGTTTCAGGAAAGAAATATGACCTTTCATAAAACAGGGGGGAAAAATGCGGGGACCAGTGTTTGCCTGAGGATTACCTCAATCCCCTGCTGTCAGTTCCAGAAGCAAAGTCTATTATTACACCTCTGCTGCTGCCTTGAACAAGTTTCTACAGCGTAAATGAAACGATTCTTATTATCTGCCCACAATGGTGATTGAGAATTTTGCACTTTACAGGAACAGCTCACTGCTCTCAATTGCCTCATCATTGATTTTCTCTAGGCCATGCCTCCCTGTCATACCGCAGACAGAAAGCCTTCCGCAAGGTTAGTCCAGATGCAATGAATTTTACTGCTGCTGAAACTCACTTTATCCCAGTGGAAATTTGCAGAGATGGAGCTAACGGAAAATCCCGTTACCTTCCTCTTGCCAGCTCTGCCATTTGCTTCCTGCAATCCACCCCCCTGTGTTCCCACTGAGGGCTTGATTCTTCATCAGGAAGGTAAAAACCCACCTCAGAGGACAGAGCAGAGAGAGGATGAGACAGCGTGAGTTCCTCCACTGACAGGAGATTGGAGATATCGTAACTGCACACCTGCTCAGTAAGGTGCTGCATCTTACAAGATAGGTGTATGGGTGTCAGTAGAAAATTAAGAGAACCTGAAGAGCTCACAGGATAAATGTGATTACATTTTTTAAAGCTGCTAAAACTCAAAAGCCTGAACCATATATATAAAGTAAAACGTTTCACTCCATGCCACTTAGGCTCAAAATTTCTTTCTCACTGATATGCCAAAATTAGAAACACATTTTCAGAGAAGGCCTAAGTCCCAAATAGATGTGTGGCCTTCAGAAAGGCAGCTCTATCCCTACAGCCTTCTCATTTTCCTCTGAGAAGCCATCTGTTTGGCCAACTAGATGTCTTGACTATTAAAAATCCAATCACAAGGAAAATGGTATGATTCATACAGAGTGGCTATACGTTTTCTCTTTCTCTCACAGAGCGAAAGGCACATGCTAACACCAATCCATCTGCCTTACAACACAGACATACAGCCATCAGTCCCTCTGTCTATCAAGCTCCAACCGAACTCTACTTCCTTTTGAGTTGAAGCACAGTGATAATAAGAGCATGACAAATTGATCTTCTGCTGTGGTGAGTCCTTTGACACTGCTCTAAGAGCAGTTTGAATTTGTTGGGAACATGAGATTAAAGCAAATCTGAAGTTTAAAGATCAGATTGAATCGCTTGCTGCATCTGCAGTAACTGAGTGGTTCCTGACTGGTACATGTGAGCCATTGTTTTCTTCACCTACGTCCACAAAATATCTAAAATATATAATAAAGATGATAAACTCACATAGTTAGTTATGGCTAACCAACATGTGAAAGGTTTACATTGTACTGTGATCAGTAATTACCAGTTATTTTAGATTCACTCCTGTGACGGCTACTTGTCTGTGACTTATCTATGTGTGGTAAGTCAATTTATCATAGGGTAATAACGAGCCCTCAGAAGTGGCTCAGAGTCCATCCACCTTCTGGGCTTAAACATTATCTGTTGGCCCATTTGTGCCTAAGTAAATAAAATGAATATCTAATATTTTTTTTAAAGTAAAAGTTCTTTTTTTTCACAAGTCTCCATACACAACTTGCATTGGCATCAAAGGGAACTGAGTGCATAGAGTTGAGCCCGTTCCACAGCAATATAGTGGTTTAAGGAAATACTTTCTTGACTGTGGACTTCTGTGACTACTTAGCATTATTTTACTCTTTGAAAATTTATTTTATTTTTAATATTATGTCAAAATAGGTACACATGTAAACTCAGGTAGCTTTGACTGCCTCCCCCATGTTTTCTCATACACCCTCTGCCTATTTGCCTATTTATCACCCCCTGTTACCAAGCTGTGTACTCCTTGGCACAGGGTATTGCCTCTTGGGGAGTGAATAGCCCACATTTTGGTAGCTTCACAGAATCACAGAATCCCAGAATCGTCCAGGCTGCAAAAGACCCCGAAGATCATGCAGTCCAACTGAACTGAAGGGTTTTTCTGTAAAATTCTCAAAGATCATGCATAGTGAGTGGCAGCAGACTGTACTGAACTTTGGGAGACCTCCTTGCAAAAGCACGTGGTTTGGGCCCTTGTTCTCATGTCTGCTAGAAACTAAAAGCAGAAGAGAGGATGTGCTTAGCCTGCAAAGAGAGAGAGAGCTGTCTTCCAGTTCAGAGAGCGAGTGCACTGGGTGAACTACAGATATTCTGGCCCTTCCTCCTGGAATATGAATTAGTTTATGACTATAAACTATGGGGCTGGAGTTACAGAAATGGGCCAGAAGGTTTAAATCAGATGTCAGTGCAAAACACTGCTCTCCAGAGCAAATGCGGTAACTGGAGTATGGGAAGAATTAAACAGATTTGGATCTCATTTATGCCCATACAAATCTGGCTCTTTGTGTTGATTCCCTCTGTACGTAATTTGCAATCAATATGAACCCTCCATGCAGCTTAATCTAATACCCTTGGTGAAGAAGACAGAACATCCTGCAAGGTGGTACTGCAAGGGGGTAGAATACTGCAGAAGACCAGAGTGTTCACTTACATACTGTCCAATTCCCTCCTCTCTTCCTCCTCTTCAATCTACATAACTTTCAAAAACTACAGAAATAGCTAAAGTTTATACAACTGTGTCAAAACCCCCAAGACAAAGTAGCAAGAAAAGGTATTTGGAAAATGCCCTCTCTTTTGGCAGACCTGCTGAAAACCTTTTATCATAATTAGAACTGCTAGGTAGCTTTATAACTGGTTTCCATATAAGGTGGTCATAATACTTGAAAATTAGCAAAATTCCTGCATGCTTTTTGAGTTCTGACATAAAATGACGGGAAACACAATACGTATATCATTTAAGCACACTATGGAACAGAATGCAGCATCAACACAAAGCTAAACATAAAAAATACAGAGGAATTTTTTGTTGAGATAATTCTCAAAATGCTGCGTAAGACAAACATAAACATTTCCTTGGAATAAAATGGCAACATTTTGTCTATCTTCAGCTTTGCCAGCTCATTCTGAAGTATTTTAGTAATGTACATGAATGATTATGAAGGTTGTCTTAGATGGTTGCCCATTGCCCTGAAGAAAATGTTTATGACCTGAATAGATTAATTATATTCCCCTCTTAAATATCATTCCTTCAGGACTAGTTATTGTTGAGTGTAAATGTGCCACTTTATATGCAAATAAAATGGACTGAGAGTGGAATAAAAAGTTCGGCATATATCTCCTGACAAATCATCTTATTATGTTTTATATTAGCAGACAGAACATCTTGTGGTATGAAATGTTAATAGAGTTCAACAGGATGCGGTACTTGCTTCCTTGTTTCTAGAAAATCTTAGTCAAACTTTCAATTATTTTCTGTTAGTCACCTTTGCTTCATTTGGAAAGGATTTTACCCGAATAGTAAGAAAGAGTGATACACTGAATGCAAAAAAAAATCTAAAACTCATTAATACTTAATAGTAGTAAACCTATTTAATAGAAGTGACATAAATTAAAAATAGAAGCTAATGTATTCTTGAATGCTCTATAAAAGATGATTCAAAAACAATTAATTTATATTGGTGCAAGTCAATAGAATAAAACCCCAGAGAATCCTGAGATAAACCTTGCTTATAGTTAGCATAGCTCATTGTTAGACAGACAAGGCTATTCCACTTTAGCACTAGATACTTCAGTCATGAGAATGCTTAGATATTCATGAGAAGAAGGAATCTCAAGACATAAATTTTAAATTTTGTCCTTAGTCTTCATTGTATGTCTGAGTACTGACCACCATCTGGCTACAAGGCAACAGACAACTGGTGATAATTTTCAGATATTTTAAACTAAAAAAGGAAGTTGCTTGCACCCGCATTCACAATTCACTAGTACTCCAAGCAACTCTTTTATTACTACCTGCCTGTAATATTTAACTTGTTACTCATTTTTATAGAAAACGATGCTTTGGAGTTTGCCATACCGTGATATTTGTTTCCAAGGTGCCCACTACCCACAGCCCACTGCCTGCCATCAGCCATTAGGAAAATAAAGATATTTACTTGCTCTTGGACGACAAGACCTTTGTTTTTTAAATAAAGGAAAGATCCAGGAGACCTGAAGAGGAAAAGATGATGTGTCTAGAACACTTGAAAGTTTAAGGGCAGAGAAATGTCTTGGTTTGATTCTCACTTGGGAGTTTCACATAGGATTATAAAGTATTCAAACTAAAAAATATTAATTGCTCAGGGACAAGAAAAACATGGATTAGGAATCATGATCAGTTCTTGGTCTAACTTTTCTCATCTATGAACAAAACTTAGTCTTCAATAAAGCAAATTACTAAACCCACCTCTGCTGTCCCTGTGATCTTCTATTTGAGGAAGACAAGCTTGGAATGAAGTTGTGTTGTTGCATAAAATATTAAAGGTAAGAAGTTATTCATTCCTATGGCTTAAACTTGTTCTGGATTGAAATAAATCTTTGAACTTAAATAAAGCACATAACATTAGTTGAATGGAAATAGTTGAATGAAATTTTATGGATCATTTTTGTAGATCTTATTCTCTCATATTTTTAGCCAAAATTTTAATTAATGTGATTATACCATTTTTTATACGGCATTAGTCAAAGTCAGCTGAAGTAAATGTCAAAGTACCTGACTGAGTTCAGAAGAGCCAGGTTAGATGTAGAGCTCTGGATCAGGCCATGATAATTAAAAGAAAATCACCATCAGAATGATTTAATCATAGATGTGTCTTGACATAGGATTATTGCCCTTGAAGCGTGAACTTAATTATTGAATCTGCTGCTAGGAATCCTCAAATACTATTGAAGCTGAAAGTACTTAGGGCCTCTGAGATGCCCCCACTTCTGAGAGGGACCCGCTCCAACAATGGGATGATTGGGTTCATCAGCACAGGAATACATAAGCAGAATATATAATCTATGTGTTGCATTTACACTGCTAATGTGTTCGCTAATGATACAGAATGATTACATTCACAAGTGGGTTGGCTGTTAATTTAGGATGCCGTGCAAAGTACTATGAGTGTAGTAAGAAAGAAAAAACACTGCAGAAGGCATAAAAGAATAATTTCCTCTTCTCTCATCCTCTCCCTAAGTCCATGTGCAGTTTTGAAAACAAAACCTATGAAAAGGCCCTTCTTTCACTAGCAATCTGCTCATGTGGAAGGTATCGACAATCTTTGAATTCCAAAGAACAGATAGATAAATAAATACATAGGTAGATAGATAGATATGCTAAATAAATAAGGATGATGACAAAGCTCTTCATAATATTTTTAAGCTCCTGTTAATCAATCTTTCCAAACAGACTGAAACAAAACTTGACAAAAAATCCCCAACCAAACCCTGCTGCATTTAGATCTTTCATGCCAAGTTACAACTCAGAGATCATTTTTATAGCTGTTTTAATCCTATGAAAGTGAGGTAAAACTGCTGCTGGCATTCCTCAAACTGTTGTGGCACTATCAGGAACCTCTGTATTATGAGGAGATATTTGAGCCCATCATCTCCAATTTCCAGATAATGTACTGACTTAATCACCACTCTCCACAATACAAAGCAGGCAATCTTTCTGTCTTTTGTTCATTTTTTACATCTTAGAACGGTTGTGTTTCAGTCTTCTATACACCATCTACTCCCACATCTGTCTCACACTATATAGCTATTCTTTACAATTCCTGCCATGCTTATTTTTGTTGCTACATTGAAATCTTGTGCATAATTATGTGAGGTTGCTATGGAGATTATATGTGATTTGTCATGAGGAAAATCTATTGTGTTTGAGATAATTCTGCACACTAATGACCGCCAAATCTTTCTTCTCCTCCGCCCCAGGGATTAGGAGAAACTACCTGCCTGGATGCACACAGCTACAAACCAAACAGATTTTATAAACACAGAAGTTTGTGTTTTGCACAGAGGACAAGAATTTTCCCATTTTTAGGCAGATGGATATGAACTGGTACAAGGTGACACTTTCACAAAATGTTGATGTCCATGTTTTTGAAGAAAGAATCAGAGGTAGTTTTAAAGTGTGTATAAAGTTAATATTTTACTTTGGTGAAAATGTCAATGCTCATGATTTCCCATGAAGAAGATATGGTGCAGTATAAATTCAAACTAAATACAACTGGGTGGACAGAACTTTGAAAATTATGTAGACAACAGTATTTTGAAATGCTAACTTCTCCATCCCTAGCTCTGTATCCTTTTCAGAGCTAGGAAAGCTTACAGTGTGATTGATTACTACACATCAGTCACAAGCAATTCAGACCATCCAGCTTGTGCTGAACAATAGCTAGAGGCTTACACACAGCTTTCAACCAAGGTCATGGGTTAGTCCTTCCTCACTGCAGCTAGCAACATCCCTCCTTCCTCAGGCTGGGACTAGCTCAGAAAGCATACGTATTTGCATAGCAAGTGGACAGGAAAACACAGAAACATGTCAAATGTTTCCACCATGGAAGATCCAACTAAAGAAATCACAGGGATTAGGTAGGAAAATCCCTCCCATTTCAGGCAGAAGAGGTAGAGCAAAAGACAGCAAGTTTCTGGAAATGAAGAAATGTACTCATAGAAACAGGCCTTTCATAAGGAAAGTGCAATTCAAGGAGCTGTTTTTAAAAACCTGTTTATGTGATGACTCTAAATTAAAATCTAAAGCCTCGGACAGTCACAGACTGTAGTTCGGGTCATCACTGTGTGCTTGCCATTACATTTGAAGGTGTGATATCCTTTACTACCCTGGTAACATTGGATGGAAGGGAAGGGGCAAAAAGTAGAGATGCAGAAAAATAATGAGATCTTTAAAAACTTCAAAA
Source organism: Strix aluco (assembly GCF_031877795.1). Classification (NCBI taxonomy): domain Eukaryota; kingdom Metazoa; phylum Chordata; class Aves; order Strigiformes; family Strigidae; genus Strix; species Strix aluco. The sequence continues at coordinate 8,802,250 of NC_133936.1, read as the reverse complement.
CATTCATCATCTTCTGACATTCTTTCATTCCTCATAAGTGACCCTCATCATTTTTACTGCCCTCCTACAGATCACCTTGTAATTTTTACTTTTATGCAATTAGTGATGAATGTTTGCTGGCCTAAGCGTTTTTCAAATCACCAGTAACAGAAAAGAACATTAAGATGCATCTTGTAACAGAAGGACAAACACACCCTGAGGTGTATGTATCTTTATACAGAGCAACTTCTGTCTTCCCCACATAATTTTATATTAACCTACTGCTCAGGACTGCTGACTATGAGCACAGGAATGCATCTGAAATAGAGAGATTCCTTAATTAAAACCTGACTTTTGATAAAAAATATAACTACTACAGCCAAGTCTTTGGAAAAAAAAAATAATCCATATGACATCCTTTCAATCAGTGGTTTAGACTTCAGAAGCAACAGGACTTTGACTATTTCTTTTGTATCCTCCATCCCCTACATTGCACGCTTACCATACAGCCTGGCTGATGTTTGCAATACTTTGATTGCCGCCCTACCATGCTCTGAAGGGGTAATCTGCTTCAAAAGCTGCATAAATTGATTGGCCTGACTTTGGTGACACTAAAAAAAATTGGAGTTTGCTCTGGTGGTTCATAATGTTGCCAGAACCCTCGAAGGAATTTACAACCTCATTATGCACAAATGGGAATGCATTATTCTATATATTGCTAATGTTACAATAGCGTTCAATAATAGAGCTTTTAAGTATTTGAAAAGGTCTTCTACAGCACCTTTTGAAGGTGGTTGATAAAATGCGGTCAGGTAAAGCCAATTATTGACTTTAACAAAGCTGTTATACAACTCTATGCATTTTTAAGCACATTTTTCTTGCAGTTAGAATTAACACAGATGTCTGAAAGAGTTCTTTTAAAATAAGAATGAGAGAAAAGGGAGGAATGGTGGTTAAACACTCAGCTGTGTGCCTTCCTTATACAGCTCAGGCATACAGGTTTTGAAATGCTGCATACAAGAAAATTGTGCAATTCATTGCCTCCCAGATATACACCAAAGATGTTCTCCAAAAGAAAGGGTGAGTAGAGGTGATCTGGAAAGGGCTTTTAATCTGTGTGATAAATTGCCAAATGCCATTACATTTAATGAGTGCCATCAAGGCAGTGCTGGAATTGCAGAAATAAATAAATAAACATATAAAGCCCTATCAAAAAACCATATAAACAATTTCATGAATTAATAATAAGAATCCTATTAATGCCTGCATAATTTAGAGAAGTTAATTAAGCCAATTTTAAGTTTCAGTAATGTAATTTGGTGCTTTGAGGTCTAATTTTCTAAAGAGGTCTTAACGCTCCTTTTCCCTATTTATTCCTCCCACCCACTCCCCATTTAAGGAATGGGAAATCCTCTGGAAAAAAGTACAAAATTTAATGGAAAATTGTATTTTCTGCAGGATTTTAGAACTGTATTGTGAATTTTTCTTTTCTGTAGAATACCCAGTGGCTTAAATCAACAAACCTATGAGAAGCACAGAGCCATCACTTACATCTGTAACAATTAAGAAAAATGTCCATATGACCTTTGGAAGCCCAGTAGAAGAATCTATTGTTTCCAGGATTCAGATCCTATTACTGTCATTTTATTGAAATAAAAATCCCTCGAGGAAAAAGCTTCATATTTGGCCAAATGTTAAAGAAATATTCAAAGGGGAACCATCATGTATATACATATTTTCAGGAGAAGATTTTTACACCTTAACACCTTCAGATAGGAAAACTGACCCAACTTGACCTGCAATGAAGAAATGAGGTTATGACTTAAAATTTTCCTACACTTCCTTCTAAGCAGCAGATATATTTGTGCATTTCCAAGAAATAATTCCTGGTCACTTGATGGTTGAAAATTTAAGAGTAAATTGTGAGCAGAAAATCAGAGTCATGAACAAGAGGCATTTACACATCATTAGAAATAATGAAACCCAAGTCATAGGTAGTTCTACAGTAGAGAAATGAAAAAAATGTGTTATTTGGCATCAACATTTGTTTGTAGAAAGTGTTTGTTGAAGTTTTCAGGTACTGGCTGTGGCAAATCCACTTTTGTCCCAGCTCCAGCAATGACTTCTGTAGTCAGCAACTGTGAATGGCTGGGAGTTAACGTACTGATCAGTATCTGGGACGAAATCTTGATCCCTGCATAGATCAATGTCTAAAGCTTGCATTGGCCTCAGCAAGGTCATGATGTTGCACCCTATCCTTGCCTCCCACAAAGAGGGTTTATTTGGCTGATCATAACTCTCCCTGTAAAATTCATTTAGTGAAGTAGTTTCCAGATGACAGTGAAAGGGACAGTCTCACCTTCTGCTTTAGCTAGCTAAACTGAGATCCAGGCTCCTAAGTTTGTTCCACATCTAGTGAGGACAGAAAGGCAGATAGCTCCAGGCTAAAACAGAAATCTGCAGGTAGGTAATGTGCAGTTAGGTAATGTGAGGACCTTGCAGATACCATTTGCTCTGTGGCTCTGTGAAGTGTTTACCCACTGTCTATAAATAATTCTTTTTAAATGGTTGTTTACAGCTGACACCCAGCCTGTCAGAAACTGGAGGTTTGACTTCAGCTCCAGTAGCAAGTGGGCTTTTTATTAAGGGTCTGCATTGAGGCAGTGTTGAGTCAGTCTGGGAAATGTTCCTGCACATCACCTTTAATCATCCTGGTATTTACAGTATATTTATAACCTCAGTTTTTTACCTCACCTCTGAATAGATGGATTCAGGTTTTTTGGGCCATCCTGTTGGCACATCTCACCAGGCAGCACATTTGCAGGTCACTTTTGTTTTGCCCAATTAATTTGGGGCATTTTTACCTGAGAAAATTCTTGCATATGGCACAAGATTCTTTTATTTACCTTTTCTTAAGTAAACTATGGTCTGACAATTAATTGAATTTGAACTGCCAAAGATTTACAGTAGCTACACTGGAAGAGTGCCAGAGACAAATGAAGAGGGCAACATGTTACCCTGTAAGGCACAGGGCTTCGTGATATGACTCTGCAGAAATAAAATGACATTTCAAAGCTCCTGGTGATGTCTGTCTGAAGTTGCAGTGCAACTGACAGTGATGTTACCAGCTGACATTAATCACAGACCTACACTTTAACAAGGAAAGAATTCACATATACGTATTCTCTTAAAAGCACAGAGCAGCGATATTGTTTGACACTCTTTTCTCCTCCTCAAGTGGTATACTCAGTTATGCTTTGAAATTCTTGTCTTCCATTCATAAGCATATTTGATCCCTTCCATTTTGCTGTGCAGCAAATGGTAATTATTTATCTGTTATGAGAAGGTATAAGAAAATATAAGATATGAAAAATAGATGATGAGCATTCCATCTATGGCAAGGGCTGTACACTTACATCTACATTTACACTTCAAGCTAAACTAATAAAAATAAGTAAATAAAAGTAAGGTAGAACATGTTTTATGTGCTCAATACATTGAACACAACAATGCTCAAACTCACCTAAAAAGCTATGCATCATGTTCAGTCCAATCACACATGAGAGAGTAAACATTTTAGGTTTAAGTGATTTTTCATCCAAGACAGTAAATACTGCAGAGAAATATCTGAGAAATATTTCAGTGAAACTTGTTTTTAAATAAGCATTTCAACTTTCTGTCCTGTGAGGCCAATGGAGAGAAAGCCCGACCATGAAAGCTGCTGTAAGAGAGTAGCAAGCAGCAGGTGCCTTAAGAAGTTGACTTTGCAGATGGATAATGGTCAACCCTTTGTATTTCTGGCTGGAGTCAGAAAATTAAAGTCTATCTTCCAGTGTCCAGCATCTCCAATTAGCTATGTTTGTGGAGGTGTTCAGCCAGTAGAGAAGAATTTATGTTGCACTTACGGCTCTATACTTATCTCAGTCTGAGCCAGGGTACAGCACTCTTATATTGTTTCAAGTCTCAAAAAACTAGTCCTGATCACCTCTATTCAAGCCTAGCTCCCTAAAAACTGAGTAAGTCTTTCTAAGAGTCACAACAGTATTTACCTTGTTCAACCACCAATCAGATACTAGAGCTCTACATATCCTCTAAGGTATGAAATTTATTTCAAAAGGATTCAGACTCATCCCAGCTCTCCTCCTTCATTTCAGCAATATTTTTCTCACTCAGTTGCTTGTGAAAGCATAAGCTCATTACGTGCTGTCCAACACTCATCAGAAGATTATCATGTATTAATTTTCAAACCTAATATTGCATTTCTTCCTTGTGATAAAGTTTCTCAGAACAGAGAGCCAGATATTACTTCAGAGTGGCAATTTGTAAAGAAGATTAGTCTGGCAAAGTGGATCTGAAGAGTTTGTTTCTAATTATTTCCATAAATGAGCTTTACAGGAAATTCTAATAGGAAGTTCCAATAATCAAGCAATTTATGCCAAACTAAGCTCTAGTATTCTCCACCTTCAGATACTGCATTTATTCCATTAAGATCTATAGACACTTGTGAATAACATTAGAGTCCTAAAGTAACAATGAACATTTATTTTATTATCCAATTTATAAAATACACACATCGTGTGCTTGCGTTCGGATTCTATATAATTGTGTCTTATACCAAAAGGAGTTTTATCACATTATGTGGACTGTGTTATGCATCTGTGATCAATTCCAAGCATTATTTCACAGCTCAGTGCTTTGAGCACAATAAGGAGAAGCTAAAGGCTTTGGCTATCATTTTGCATATGCATTAAAGTTGACATGGAAAAGAGTGCAGCCTTTAATAATGTCTTGCAACTTTTAGGTTGCTCATGACAGAACGAACAATCATTCTGGGATGTATCATCTTCCCTCAGTATCAGCATTCCAAACCTCAGAATTATAAGATCAAAGTGACAGCAAAGAAAACTTTGCACATGTCACACAGGCTCAGCCAGCACCCTGAACCACACACGGGCTCTACTTAAAATGTACAGGCATTCACTACCTCCATTTGGATCTGAATGAAGCAAAGCTCTAACACAGCAAACCAAAAATGAACATTTGAACCCCGCTGAACCTATCACATGCCTCATATGTGGGCACCAACATTGGTTTTTGAGACCATCCTTTTGTGTTCCTACCTTATATAGCTATATATATACACCAAATAGAAAGATCTCTGTGAACAGACACCCTGCCAGTCTTTGACTAGCCCTTATCTCAAAGCTCTAAGACTGACATTTCCGAAGCAAGGTTCATGTTGAAATGCCAGCTGCAATGTGGCATGAAGCACCTGGTGATAGGTAATGCTGGAGGTGACAGCCCTGCTGATTCCTGACTGCTGTTCCCAGACCTGAGGATCTGAGGGGACTGATCGCATTGAGGATAGCGCATTAAATATTTTCTAACTAAACATGAGATTTTTTGCCACTCAGGACTGTAGTCATATTCTTAGATCATTGTCACTAGGCGGGAAAGTATTTCCACAGTTCAGTCTTTTGGGTTAATTAAGAAAAATTAATAGATAACATGTACTAACAGCTTGCAAGGCTTAATATTTTTGTCTTCAGTGATGCAGCTCAGATAGCTTCAAACAAAGAAAGCATGAAAGAACAAAAGAAAGAACGAAAGAAGTGCTGAGAGTTGTTAGTATCCCCTATTCACACCCCAGACATGCACATATGCCCACTGACAGGTAGGAGTTGGAAATCACGGAAAACCACCCAACTGCAGGTCTTTTGGGCATATTTCATACATCTTCCCTAAGCTTCAATCTACATGGTCCCCTCCACCAGCTTATCCGAGAAACTCAGGACATCTAAGTGGAGAAATAATAAATGATCCATTTTATCTTTCCCTTCTCATTCTGCAGGAGAAATAGCCTAATTTACTGTGTCCATTTGTGTACTCAACTGAGGCAGCTGAGTAGGTTATATGTGGGATGAAATTACTGATATAAATTTAAAACTGAAGAAACAAATTTGACCTTTAATTCTGAGAGGAGTTGATATTATCTTTATTCTACATGGCTTCTGGAAAAATTTCTATTTCCTACAGTCTCAAACTTCGCACAGTAAAAAGTAGTTTCTCTGCTCTTTGGGATGCAGCTGTTTGGAAGATGTTAGATGTTAGGAGAAGTGATCCTGAAGGTAGCAAGACCCAGTCAATAGATGGCTTTCAAAGATGAGGTGTTGAGACCTTGGACTGATCTGTCTACTCAACAGAGAGTCAGCATAGGGAACAGAGAACCATGGTGATGGCCATATGACATATATTGCTACATGGACTGGCACTCGCAAATTTTTCAGGCTATTCAGCTTCATTCCTATATATAATGCTCTGTAATAATCAATATTATGAGTCATGAATGTGTTCATTGGGCTGGCCAGGTGTATGTCCAATAGCTTGGGTTGCAAATATTGGCTGGTTGCAGATGAAGCTTAGAAATTAGCTGCCAGAGAGCACTTCCCACAAGTACACAAAGCAGCTCCACTCAGTGGAGTGCAATTAAAAGAAGAGGCTGTCATGCTGTTGTAGAAAGCGCCAATTGTGCATTCATCAGTCCTCCAGCAGAGTCCCTTCATTCCTGTCAAGGCTCCCTCTGTGCCTCTCTGTCTGCTTGGATTGCTGCGCAGGAATGTAAGTCGGCTAACAAATAACAAATTTAAGGGCTAACGAGTAGTGCTTTGTTGAATGCTCCTTTTGATATAGGTTCAGCCATGGTCAAATTTGCTCAAAAACAAAGCTGAAGGGCTAGTAAACACACTGGAGAGAAGAAAGTTGTAGTGATCTATAGCATCAGGAGACATCTAAACCTGCAATTATCTCGTGCTTTGGAGTGAATTAACAGAGAGAAAATTTGTGTAAAATGGTACCTAGGAAATTTTGACAGATTACACAGAAGTCTGATGATATTGTTCTGATACTTCACACAAGTGTGATGCCAGGAAGTGTTGTCATTGCCAGGAAGTGCTTTGTGGGATTTTAGAACAAAATAACCCACACAAAACTTATGGAAAAAGGAGTAAGAATTTCTGTAGGACACCTCAACTTCTGTCATTTGTAGACTGACACCTGGTCTTTGAGATGTTACTTTATGTTAGTGTCATATGGCAACCACCACCACAACTGGTAGGTGCAATACATAATCCAAGCATCTTTTAAAAACCTGAAAGGAGCTGAAATACAGAACATTGCCCAGTGCTTCCTGAAGGTAGGCAAGAACTTTATAAATTGAGGAACTGAAAATCTCAATTTTCTGTAGTTCAGAGAAAAGTTTTGGGTTTTTTTTATCATGGAGTTCTCTTGTAATAAATTCAACCTTACACTGCTGAAAGGGTGTTAAATCTTGTTTTTCAGCATGAATTCAAGAACCAGCTACTGCCCGCTTGTTTTATTTATTTAACCTTCATAGGAAGACATGTAGGGCTGAAGCCATTGCAGCTATGCCTACAAAGGTACATCATTCATGAGCTTTCTGTATCTGACACTAGTACAAAGTGCACGGAGTATCATGGATGTTAGAGACAGTGAGAAAAGGACTGAGCTGATTTTAAAATTATTTATCTCCATTTCATCATGGAGACAGAGTAATCATTTTCTTTCCCTTTCACATACCGAAAATAAGTTTTCATAAGAGTTTTTAGCAGCTAATCCACATTTGATTACTCTCTTCACTGACTCTGAGGAAATATGTAGCTTATTTTAGTGAAAATTCACTGTAGATTATGGTAGCTTGAAAGGTACGTGATGAAACCCAAACCAGACTCAGTGCTGGAAATTTTCCACTTCATTTCAAATGAAAGGTGTGCCAAGCTCACAAATATGTCTATGAAGGCAGCCAAGCAAGTGCAGGACAATACAGCATCTGAGTTTTGGTTGTCACAAGTAACTAAAACCCCAAGCCAAGCAAACTTTTGTTCCCATAAAAATCCAAACAGCAGTTAGAAAGATGCTCACAAAACCTCTGTAACACTTCTGATTTGACTACCTGCTTTCCCAGAGCATCTTTCAGGGTACAAAGAACAGTAATGTACCTCTTCTGTCCTGCAGTGAAATGAGTTGGACAAAATGCGTGCGCATCATTTTAAAAATAATTAAATGCATAGTCAGTGTAACTGCACACTTGGTCACATTAATTCAGATTAAATAAGAAATATGTAAAGTAAGTAAAGCTACTGTGCTCTGGAGATCACATCTTTTGTGCAGACTGCAACATGCTTCAGGAGATACTCGTAGCTTCTGCTTAAGACTGGCCCCACTATGACAATTCATCTGCAGAGCAGCATAATCTAATTTATTTACTCTAGAAAATAATCTACCAAATCTGACCCAGTAATACAGATTACAGCCATTTACCTATGTTTGAAATACTGTTTAGAAGGTAAAGACATAACTTAGTGAGTCTCTCTATAGCATGTAATCTGTAGAGTATGTATGATATAGATACTCTGCAGGTACTCTGCTGATACTCATAATCGCTAGTATGAGAAGAGGCAATCCATTCATCATGGAGTAGACTATTAGTTATATAAAACAGTCTAATTCTGTAACTTCTCGTTATCCAGGTTAGAATAGATCAGTGAACCGATGAACATGGCTGGGGAATCCAGATGTGTCTTTCTTTACCAGAGCAAAGCCTGCCCGCTCTGCACCCTCACATATACAGTTAAGTCCCCTCTTGAATAAAGACAAGCTCAATAGATGTAGGGAAGCTACTGTCCACGTGTTAGGGCCTTTGATAGTATTTAAGGGTGCAGACTTTTAAAGTTAGATTGATACATTCCTGCCTATAATAAAAAAGATGTTATAATGAATTAATATAGTAAACATGTAAATGCACATTCCAAAACAGTCTGTGGTACAAAAAAGTTCCTTTATCATTACCTAACTATTTTAACAAATGAGGTTTTTATACTTAATCTGAACCTCCTGTTATGTATTATTCATTATTATGGTCACATACTACTTGATATTTAATTCCTTCACTGTGTGACTGAAGCACTGTCAGTGTCAGGGATGCATGGAGGATCTATGGCTGTTCATCCAAAGCAACACATTGTACTGGTGAGACAATTTAAATACATGACAGTAGGTACTTGCGCATTCAAATACTCTGGTCTATCCAATCTGTAGCTGCCAGCAGTGCTGAAATAAAGGGCAGAAATCCAGGTGGGAGACCCTGTCTCCAGGAGACAGACAGGACACTTCCTCATTAGGTAACTTCTGAGTTATCGCTCGTCTTACTTTTGTTCTTCATACTGAAAAATTGCAACTTACTTCAGGCTAAGAAAACATCCAAGCACTGCAAAATACTTGAGAAGTGTAATACAAGCTATGAAGGGAAATCAGACAAGTGCTAATTGTTTTTCTGTGTGGCATTTCTTTTATTTCTGAGGACATGCTCACATCATGGCACGCTACCACAATTTTGTTAGTTAAGACAGGAGATGGCCATATTGCACCTTATTTTGTATTTGCAAACAAAGCACACACAGGTCCTTACAGTGAGGTCCTTGACCTCAGCTAAGGAAAAACCACTCCGTAACCTGCAAGAGGCTGATGACTGCAAACCAAGGAACAGCATGCTGAAATAGAAACAATTTTTAAGTTGTCATTTTAGTCTGGTGTCCTTTGTGACCTTGATACCACTTAGCATTTCATTTCACATGTTTTAAAAATATAAGGGTTCTCTTGGTAAAAAAAAAAGTTTCCCTAAAGCATGCAGGGATGCAGACTTCCAGGACTGGTCCATATGCAGAGCTTCTCACTGGGATGGGCAGGGAAGAAGGGCAGGACTTAGGACTCCCACCCCACCCTCACCCTTCTCCTCATGGGAACTCGTGTCCACTGACACGTTGCACTCATCTGTGCCCTCTCCATCTCTGTCCTCTTTCAATGCTCTTTATAAATACTGTCATTTCCTGGTAACTTGCTGTGCTATTTGTGCTGTTTTTACTATTTTGTTTACATTTAAACTTCCTCTTCTTTATAATTCCATGGACATATTTACATTCACATCGAAGAGTAACCCCCCTGGGTGCAGAGCAGCACACTGAGAAGCTCTGGAGGGGTTCCTGACTAGGGGCTAGCAGCTTGTTGCCATTCTATTTTAAACTCAGTGTTTGTTAGTTATCTCCAAGATAACATCAGATGCTGACTTACATGGATCAAGGAGAAAAATCCAGTTCTTCTTCATTAAAAGTGTTTGCCCTATTCTGCCTGAAGCCAATATACAGTAGACATACATTTCAGAGGTAATGAATGGTATCTCAAGGAGCTGAGCTTTAGCAGGGAGCATTACTAGGGTTCTGTCATGAAAGTAATTTCTGTCCTTGCTGAATCCCGGATAAACAGAAGTTTTAAATGTTGGAACAGAGTCAAGGGTTTTATAAAGCTGCCACCATTTATTTACTCATGCAGCAGAGTTTGAAAGACTCTAAAAGAGCGTATGCTTGTAAATTACTCTGCAGAGTGGGGGTCCAGAAGATGTGTGACTGTTTTGTATAAGATGGAACCAAGGAAACTATTAAAACATGAGACCTGTGTTATTAATACCCCATGTTATTTCTGGTGTTAAACAGGCAGTATCTTCAGCTCCACAGATCCATTTGTGGCCTTAGCTCTGCTCACCAGAGATACCTCTGAGCAGATCACACGGCTTCATGCACAGCACAGGAAGAGTAACCAGTCCATCTGTTTGCCAGAACGAATTCTGATTTTTAAACATGGTTCATCGCATTTAATTCCAAGTTGGGAGCACAAAAAGTAACTGAAAACTGATAATCGGCGTGTAAAGAAAGCACAGATTACTGTCAGGCAAGAACAGAAAAACCCTAGTGATGCTCGCCAGATTTTCTATTCCTGGTCTGTCTTTGTACAATATATAACTGACTACATAAGATGTCTAAAACACAGAGCTTTGGCAAATAAAAGACTTTCCACTTACAATTTTCCCACTCTCCCTTCTCCTTGTAGTTATATATCCTATAAAAGGAAGATTTATTGAGGCATGTTCCAATAAATGCTGTGCATTAGCTACAGCTATATATATCCTTAACATGTCAATCCCTGAAGTTCTGTACTTCACACAAATTTTTATTACAGGAGCCAAACTCCACAGTTCTTACACTAATTGTTCCCTTACTACAATCCATGAAGCATTTGCCACGATTAAAACTAACAGGTAAAACCACAAACTGTCAATCTCTGTGGGAGCTTCAGTCAGACAATAGACAGAAAGTTTGCTATGCAACATGGTCCTCTTGGCAGGACCCTAGCTAGAGGATACTCTGCTACAAAGGATGAGCCAGAGTCTTTGCTTTAGATAACCACTGAATTAAAAAAAACCCTCTAAAGCAGAACTAGAATGTACCTATCTATTATGTACTGGCAGTGATTAGTAAATATTTTGCCAAACATGTTTGTTTGATTATTATTGTAGGGGGAATAGCTGTCCAGAGACAGCTCTGGACTCTTGATTGTAAGTGTCTGGATGGTGCTTGCCTGCAGCCTCTGAATCGGGCACCCGACACGCAGTGAATAGAGCAAGGTACCTCTGCACTCAGGCTGCTGGCTACCACACAGCCCCCTTTGAGGCACCTCCCGTCCTTATTCTGTGAAAGCTCCAAATGCACCAGAAATGCAGCACCCCACACCTCGTGCCGGGCTCTGTGCTGCATAGCCATGGAGGTCAGACATTGCAACACCCTAGACTTTTATGGGCCTCAGTCTTAAATGTCCTCTTGGAGAACAAAGCAGAGTTCACCCAACAGAGTTTTCCCCTTCCCTCACAAAGCTCAGTGTGAGCTGATCCTTGTGGTTGCAGTCTTGGCACAGACAGCAATAGGAGCTGAACAAGGTCTTCCCCTACCTAAGACATGAGCCTTTACTGAGCCTTTCTTGAGGGTCAGGTTTTGAGCCCAGCTGCTCATACAGAGGAACCGATAGAGCATCCATACATCAGTCCTGGGCTGGTCACAGAAAGGTGACACAAAGTGCTGAGAGCCACCTTGAAGGTACGGCTCTAGCTCAGCCTTTGATTTATCCTGGCCCAGCAGAAGCACTGGGGAGCACTGCACAGCACAGCAACATACTTATCTTAACTTTTGTCACAGGCTGGTGAGTTCAGAGAACTTAGAGGAAAAAAACAGCTACCTGATAGATTTTCCTCAGGATTATATAATTCTAATTAAGATTGTCAATAAAGTTATTAAAAGTGTAAGCTGAAGTCCTTGTCACCAAACATGACAGAGTATTAAAACATTACACAATGAAGCATAAACAACAACGTGCTTCATTTGTCCATTTACTTTACAGTCAGCTGAAAGAGTATTTAGGTCATTACATCTAAAATGCCATTGCATTAACCCATCTCTCAAACAACACAACGTCCAGATGTTAGCAGATCTGCTAGGTTTCCTAATGCCTCCCTGGAAAGATAAAGAAGTTCTGATTACTATTACAAAATATTTCATAGAAAAGTTGTTCATAAATATTTTGGTGGCTTCTAAATAAATGTCTTAAGTCAAACCACAGTTGATCTCTGTGCAATGTAGAGAATTGATGTAAATTGATATGAGTTAAGGAAGAAGTGGACCGACGCTGGGAGCACAGCTGTCTGTGCTGGTGACTGATAGTGAGGATAGTGATGAGGGGCAAAGAGGTTTGGCTGATGTCAGAAATGTGATTTCAGGATGTCAAATTTGAAAAATGATCCCACAGGAAACCCAGCCAAGACCTGGAATAGGAGAGGGAAGATTACAGAAGAACACAAGAGATAAAAGATAACAAATTCCAAGCATGAAAGAGAGGTGCCTGCACAGAGCCTCCCCAGCACGAGCTGGAAGTGCAGTGCAGTGCCAGGAGCGACACCCAGGAACCCAACGGTGTGTATATACAGCTGTTAGCATTGACAGTGCTCTGCAATTTAGACTGCAAGGGAAAAAAACACATGAAAATAATGTAGTTCTTAAAAACACATTTTATAAACCAGAGACAAATCTAGGATTTAGATGTATGTCAGGAGTGGAGAGGAAAATAATTCAGAAGAGATTTCCCTGTCTGTATTATGCTTGTCTAATTTTGAGTATCGCTCCATAAAACATGCCAGCAAAAGCTCTTACTCCTAGTTCAAAAATGTTTTAAACTGGGGAATTTCTTTGCCCAGATCAGGTCTCTCTACCTGACCTGTTTCCTCAGGACTTCTAAGTTTCTGCAGAACAGACTTGTATCTCGCACTACTGAAGTTTACAACATACACCACTGCTACTGGTAAATGGAGTGAGAATATTAATAATATCAGTACTGACTTCCATGAATATACTTGTACATCTAGCACATGAAGCAAAAGTGCAATTTTGAGACAAAAGATGTAACATGAATAAATAGAGGTAAAGTACACAGGGCATGGAGCACCACTGCCTTCAAGGTCACAGGCACCTGCTGTGTCATACAGCCCAGTCCACCAGTAGTCCAGCAAAGCCCTTAAGTTAATGTAGCAGTTACAGGGGATATCCACTGTTTAGCAGTTCCATCCACTGAGTGTCTTTTTTGTCCTGTTTTTCCTTTACTTCCTTCAGTCAGTGTTTTCTCTATGTGCCTTATTAGGTACTGGCATTGACTAGTAAATATTTTGCCAAACAGATGTTTGTTTGATTAAAATTATGGGGAACTAGATTGATTTCTGTGCCTGTGACTGTATACTGTAAATAACTTCTCTGCTTTTGAATAACTACGAATTAAAAATAGATGTAAAGTAATAAGTCAAAAAGGCTAGAAATGTCTGCAGTGACTCACCTGACAATCAGCACGCTCAAGTGTGATATGGAGGAAAACAAACCATTTGAGCCAACCGGACCTTACTGCAGAATATCTGAAGGCTTTAGCTGGCCTGTCATCGTATGTGCAATCCAAGCTTTTCTTTTCCCATATGTCTGGCAGTCTGCAGATAGACCATATGGAATCACAGCAAACTGCGGTACCAGAGGCACCATCACTACCTAGGATGATATGCTGAAGGGTTGGACAGGCTTTGCCCACTACATTTTGACAACAGTTTTACCTGTAAGGTGCTAATTGATTGTTTTCCATAAAACAGACAATAATTCACAAAGCCATGCTTTACTCTCATCTAGAACATAAAGAGTCCTTAGTTGAAGTTAAGATATATTTACAAAGAAATAAATAAAATCTTCCATCCTTTTAATTTTTAGAAGTACATTTCTTTTACTATACACTGCTGACACTGCATTTCTGTTCTTGCTTCTAAAAACACATAGCTATCTCCAGAGTTTATTTTCCTATTAAGCTTTGAAGATATTCAACATATTCCATATAATACATCTTCTAAAATATCCCATTGTATCATATTTTGGAGCCTGAAAAATGGATTACATAGGAGAAATGAACCCAGTAGATGAAGAAGTTTGAGTAGGATTCAGGCCATCTTTCAAAACTAAAATCCCCAAATTGGATTTCAAAGCCCCAATCTCAGGGAGGAGCTGCCATGCAATTTTATTTCTGTCCTAGGCAGGGCCAAGGATCAGAACACAATCCAAAGAAAATATAAGTTGCAAAGAGTCTTTCCTCAAAACTCAGCCTGAGTTGAAGCTATATCCTACGCAGAGGTACTATGATTAGGGAGAACTACACAATCAAGAAAGTGCAGCAACTGGATCAGTGTTATATTACTGCCACAGAACCAGAGATGTCCCTGTTTATTTACGGGAAGGTGGCTGTTTCTGCATTAATAGACAAATCCATGTTTCTTTCCAGGATAAAATTCCTTTTGATGCTAACGGGAACTTTAACAGAAACATAAAATGTAACTAAAGAAAATTGCTTTCTGTAGCATTTGCAGGGAGAGCCTGCTGAAACCCCTTGTGTCTTTCTTACCCAAATGTGATTACATTATATTGCTTGCTTATGTTGAGTGGTTATTAATCACTTTTAAAGCCAATTTGTAAACTTGGCTTAGAAATCGTTCTTACAACATCTTTGCTGTTCTCCTTGGCTTTGTTGAAATTGATAAAAAATACAATGAAAAACATTACCAAAACAGATGTTGTATTCTTTTTCAAACTAGCAGGAAAACTCAAAATATCTTGCTTCATATAGGAAACTTTACATGGAATTTTATTTTCACCCATTTAATCACAAAGTAAAATTTTGTTCCTCTCAAGCTTCTGTTTCCATAGTTAAATAAAACCAGACACCAAAAGGAGCATCTTCTAATTTTTAAAATCCCTATTCTCCTGCCAAACATTTGGTTTAGCTCAATCACACAGAATAGCTCCAGGGTTTTCACTGCATAGATAGGAGTATGATATTAAGTGACAACTGACTAAAAAAGAATATGTTAAGTCTGATCATTCAAAGTTAAGTTTTCCCCAAACTACAATACTTTCTTACAAGTTTCTGAGATGCAGATTAAAAGTACTGTTGGATTTGTTCAAAATATTTCATATGTCTCCATAAGCAAAAACATCTTCTCTGACTACAGTGAAACAAGCAGGAGAATCAAATCAACTTCATTATATTTATATTTCATAACCTCTGGGCCAGATTCAATAAAAGCTCTATCTGATTTTAGTCTGTGTGACAGAACATTAAAAAGACATGGTATTTATTTAATTTAGCACTCACTACTTTTTGAGCAAGAAATGATAACTTCCTGCTGACTCTTGTTTACTATGACTTATTCATGGGAATTGTGCTTTAAATAGCTAAAGTCCATAGGACGTCAAAATCTGGAGTTTGGACTGGAATGCACACAGACCTTATTAATTAACGAGGCCTGGGAAAAAAAATGGGATAGAGAAAATATATTTGGGCTCTGGATTCAGCATGAGAACGGCATCAGCATTCAGATTCAAAGCCAAATCAGAGCTAACATTCAAGTATGCATGGAATGAGGTCCCTAGCAGTGGTTATTGTAAGAGTCCTACTCTAACCAACAGAAATCTCCTGATATTTTCTTCATTTCTAGCCAACTCAGAGCAACTTTCCTGATTCCTTTGTCTCTTTATTCACCTGGTTTTAGACCCAGGGATTGATATCCCAGTCCTGCAAAGCTGAACCATTCACCTAAGATGATCAGGGTCTCTTGGGGAAGAATGTTACCAAGGAGAAGAGGTGCTATTGCAAGTTGTCTGCACATCTCTTAAGTGCTGTGCTTCTTTTGGAGCCAGGCACAAAGCAAGGAGCTTGTCTCATGACAAGCAGCTCTCTGCTACTTGAGCTTTTATTTTCAGACAAGAGGTAAAGCTGATCACACTTTGTCCACTTGCAGCAATGAAAAATGAGAAAGCCTTGAATCTTACCCCAACTTCATCTTAAACTACATTTTGTTCACCTGCATATGTACTTCCTCCTGGTTAATGCTTATTGCAACATTTTGCAAGAACTGCCAAATGAATGAATAGATGCTATCTCACACTCACGATACGACTGGGCTTTGTTTGAATAAGAAATGATTCTTTCTTCAATAAAAGCCAAAAGAAAATGTAACTGTTCATTGTACTGACTGTCCCACATGGCCTTAATGACTCTTCCCTGGAGAATGGGCTGATAATCTCTGTTTTTTCTAATCAGATTTCCAAAGTATTTGCACAGCTTTGATGCATGGGAACATATGTGGGAGCTCTGTGCATCACTCCCAGTAGACCTCTGTCCACACTTGTCCCAGTAATTTACCTTTCTGTGTTTTAGCTTGTGGTCTGGCAAAGAACATGCCTGACAACACACATTTCTACTTCAACCTCCGTCTACAGGTTTTCTTTCTTAGTTTCTCCCATACCCAAAATTTGGGGGATATTTTTTTTCTTTGCTCTTCTACATTAAGTTTTTGTTTAAAGAAAATCGCTGTCCTTTTGAAAGCTTGAGGGCACGTGAAAGCAGTCTCTCTATATTAAGAATCCCCAGTGGGAAATCCATAGTTGCATTCCCTTTTGCATCAGCACCAGGAAAGCAGGAACATGAGGTCACCACCAGCAGCACAGAGCATATACAACCTACAGTCAGACACTTGCCCCAAGGGGGGCAAATTCAACCCAGGCAATTGCAACAAACACTGTGAATGCAAAAGTTATATGAAGATTTGTATAGAATCTCGGAGTATTTTCCTTAAATCATGTCTGCCCTTCCCAATATCCATACATATTCTTGCATCTTTTGTTTTTAGTATTCTTTTATATTCTCAATCATTCTTTGAAGTGGGTTGTTTCAACTGTATCACTAAATTCTTTGTAGAAAAGATGCCATTCCATTATTTGCTATATATAATAATGTCAGTTCCTTATACTGGATTGGATTCCTAGCCCCATTTTTCCTTTCTGAAAAACTATATTCAGTTTGGAAGCCTTTCCATGTGCAGAATTCCCTCTTGGATTAACAAGGCTGATGTCACCACTGTGCAATTCTGAGTTAAGCCGCAGTAACTCCCCTGATCTCAATAAAGCTGCAATGGCAGAAAACTCCAGTAACACAACAGTGAGTCACACCCAGGCAGCTCTACATGTGGAAGGGTTCTGGATGTGTCCAAAGACTAATCAACAAATGCTTTTCATTTTTTACGAAATGCTGGCTGCATTACCCTGTGAAACATGGATTCAACATGCCATTGTACACTTAGAAAATTTACACAAAACAAAAAACCAAAGCTGATTTTGATGTTAGCGATCTATACACATCAGTGACCTGAAGCTACTTGAGATACCAAAGGTTATCATGTTATAAGGCAGCAAAATTGATTAAGTTTTCCTAATGAGATGAAGTCACAGCATATTAATCCTTAATCAAATAGTGTCACATATGGCTTTCTTCTCTGTTTGGTACCTTGGCTATAGGACCATGGGACAGGCTCCAAGTTTTTTATCAAGAACGTGCTTGTGATTTCAGCCTAAGAACAAAACAGGAATTCAGTGTTGCGCCCAGTGTTTGCAGAACCAGGCCATGTCAATTGTACATCAGTTTGCAGATATACGTTACCTTCCTCTTTCCACAACCCTCTTCTTTTCCCATAACAATTCATACTGAGCGACTGCTAACAAAAAAGAGTGCAGGGAATTTCCCAGCTTTAGAAGCAACAAACATCAAATTTAATGTGCCCAGCATTGTTCTATTTAAAGCACTGGTAAATGAGCCAACAAACTACTGTCCATAAGCATTACATCACAAGTTGCCACGTTTCTCTGAGGCTGTATAAAGCTGTAATATGTTCACTAATGAATTGCATGGTATGTTCAGGCCATATGGCACACTGGAATTGTACAGTACAATGCTCTACTTATGGGGGTACATAACAATCTGACATCTATATCATCACGTGTTTATGAAACGTCTCCCAAGGAGTCTACATGTTAATATAAACAGTGAATATTTTATTGCTTGCTCTCTTGTGTGCTTCTTACAGTTTGGTTTATGCATTATTTGTTTTAAAATCATTTGTGCTAATAACCCAAAATGCCAACATATTTTTTATTTTCCTCTATGTCCTAATTTCATTGCTGCTGTGGGAATAGAGAGAAGGTGATTGGCTCCTGTTATTTTGTTTCAAAAGTTCCAGCTGCTGACTAATTACCCTGTTGGAAAAGCAAACACCGCTGTTTCCCATATCTATACTGCATTTTCTTATTTCCAAATATGAAACTCCAGGAATCCAAGGCAGTTAATATGTCAGGTTTTATTTACATAGCTCTTCAGTTATCATGTGGAGCAGCATCTCTGTCTAACCTTTTGGATTATAAAAGGATTTTGTTAAAAGATAAAATGCTAGGGAATGGGTTAAAGTATGTAAATAAATTTAAACAAACACATAAACAAAAAGCAAAACACTTGGACTATCTCTGTGCATTATGGTAAATGAAGCTGTAATCTCCTAATACCCCTGACAATGAGGTCTCTCCATTAGCTAATAGCTGGTTTTAAACACAGTCTTACAATAATTCTACCAACTAAATAAACATTTAAAAATCAACATACACACACACATGTGCATAATCATTCCGATTTACAAGGCAGAAAATGTACCACATTATGTTTCACTGCCTATTTTTCAGTCATTAAATTTTGAACAGTAGAAGCCTGCATGCAACTGTGCGACACGATAAAAATACCCCCTTGAAGTTAAACCAGCTTTGAGTTATCCACCCAGCTTCCTCACAAGGCGCTGCACCTACGGGAGCTGCCTTTCTGGGAGAGCAGACCTACCTTCAACAACTGAAGAAATGATAAGCCACACAAGTCATTATACTGGCCTGGATCACTTGGGTTCCTGCAGCCATTCATTCTGGGTACGAAAATCCTGGATGTGCTCAATCAGAAAAGCAAGAGCTTGCTTTTCTCTTCAGCCTGAGCGCTGCTGCTCTTCCGCTTCTTGTCAATATTTAACTAGTTTGTCAAGTTGGATTATATCGCCTGTCCTAAATCCTACTCCTTTAATTCCAACTAAGTGGGTGTGCTTCCAATGCAGCCTCTTAGTCAAATATTGATAGTTTATCAAAGTCATTTGTTTGACCTGAAAGGTTTCTTCCTGAGTACATTATCATATATAGGTGATACAGTTGCCAAACTAATGCACCAGAGAAACCAGCATGGTAAAAAAACAGCCATGATTTCTGTGTTCCATAGCAAGACGTCCAGAAAACAAGGACTCTGTTGGATTTTCAGCATTTCTTGATGATTATTTGCCACAGAATGAAGATTATATAAAAATATCATTCACAGCAATAGGAGGAATTCCAATATAGACATACTTTTCAACAGACAGTATAAAATAACATGTTTTTTCAGACTATTTTTTAAGGGAGGCTGAAAGAAGTGCTTCCACAGGGCTGACCCACCCATCAAAGCACTCAGAGGTGGCCTGCAGCTGCCCTCTCCCTGCAACTACCCCACCAGGACCAGAGCTATTTCTGCTGACTGCAAACAAGCCATTTCTGTTTGACTTGCTGAAGATGCAGCTACACATTACTATGAACAGGCTCGTATGAATTCATTTTTTGTTCCACTTATGTACATTTATTTGCAGGCTCAGTGTGTCTCTCAGGCACAGGCAATTTGCCAACACTGTCCTCAATGGAACAAAAGTTTGCACTCCAAATTTAAAGGCACTAATAATATCAAGCAGCAAAAACAATGATGCAAAGCCCATAAGCTGTTTCAAGCTACAGTAGTTAACATTGAAAAGTCAATTATTACCAGCCCACTGCAATATTTTGTCTCAGGAGATAGAATTTTTAAAATAAATGTTACAATATCTTAGTTGGGGGGGGAAATGCTGACTTTTAACAACAAACTTTGCTTATTCCAAAAAGGGATAGGATGCAAATAAGCTACGGGATTCAGAATAATATATAAAAACATTCCTCACAGATCTCTTCTTCCTTGTCCTCCCTCTACACATTTTCACAAAAAAGGGGTGTTTTGAGCCAAAGAGCTTTGTTCAACCAAATCATGGGAGAAATGAGATTCACACTGCTTGCAAGGAGCAGTGAAGGTACAAGAAGGTGCAGTCTACCTAGTCGTATTCCCCAGCTAAACTTCTGGAAGTTTGTGGCTGCTGGGCAATTTCCCATGTCTTTGATAAAACATAATGTCTACATCCCTGTGAAGTTATTTAAAGTTCTCTAGTCATTATTAATAACTAAGTCATGTATGAAAATGTCTATCTACGCATGGATGTACGTGTTGAGTTCTCATAAGAAGTTATCAGGTCAAGATCATTATAACTGTACCTGACCCAAAGGCCGCTGCAGCAACTGGAAGTGTTCCTGCTCATTCTCCGGGCTTTGGGCTGGGCCAGGATTCACCTGCACACCTACACTGGAGGCACTCCGGGTTGCTGAGGGTTCCAATACCTCTGGCTCCAAAAGAACAAACTTTCCGTGTCCAAAAAATCACAAGATGGTTCAGGGTTAATGTATAGGATCTTCTCCAGCATGACATGATTTCAGATCACCAAAAACTGGTAGAAGGTCATTTGCCATTGAGATAGATGGCCACTAACCTTCAGGTTACAGTTACCAGCCAGTGAAATTGTATATGCAATACAAATAGTTATTCTAGATATAAAGGGATACTTAACCTATACACAATCTCTTGAGCAACTCAATTCCCCACCCCCTTCCCCAGTGCTTCTCTGAAACCCACAGCCTGTACTGAAATAGATGCTGAGCTGCAGTCAAAAGCGATTTTGTAGTTCTAAATCCAAACCATGCACAATTGGTCTCTGAAACTAGTGGAACAAATGCTACTCTCTTGCAGCAAGATATTTTTGTCTTTGATAAATATTAACTGACATGCAATAGTCATAGCCAAAGCAGCTGACCCATATTTCATAACTAGTGGAGCTCTGCAATGGGGAAGTTTTCTTCGACGCTATCATTAGAAGCACTCAGCAGCTGGGGGCTGTGAGCCAGATCCCAGTGCAAAACTCCTTCTCAGATGACTGAGTACAAAATCACCACACATGGCCCCAACAGGAGGAAATGCACTGGAGTTCACTTGATGGAAGATTTTAATGTGGTTCTTTACATCTTTTTAATTGGTTAAAAAAGGAAAAAGTGGAGATATTCCAATTATGTCTTATTAAATGTTATTTGTCACTGGAGAAACTCTGTGGACTCATCACTATCAGCACATACAACCACAGGAAGAAGCAGATATTGGGGGGGAGGAGTTTTGTCACAACAATATTGTGAGGTAGAAGCTCACCTAGCTGCTGGGATTACAAGATAATGTACACCAATTTGTCATGAGGTCATATTCAGTGTAATTGAATTGCTATTTTCAAAAAACTATCACTGAATGTAACTATAGTGAAAATTATTTAATACCTGAAATCTGCAGATCTGAACAAGAATGCCAGACATCAAAAAATCTTTAGAAAAGGCTACATTCTTGAGTGGAGAATGGTTTTTTTACTATGAAGCTGAAACACTGCTCATGTTTTCAGGGTTGTGTTTTTGTTTGGGTGTTTTCTGCTAATAAATAATTAGATTAAAAGTTCACAAACAAAAACAGGATCGCAGAAAACCTGAAAATAGTAAAATTCTGCCTAATATTTTAAGTAATACAAAATAGCATGAACCTCAGAAGAAAATACTACAAATCTGGAAAATCTTTGTTTACTTAATGCAATTCTGACTCCTTATTATTTATTTATCTATTTATTTATCTAAGTATTACACAAACTTCCCCAGCCAAGCTGTTCGGGTTGCCAACATGAATAGCCTTCCACATCTGCTGCCAACTGATGTCTCCCCTGATGGTATACGGAGCTGAAGACCAAAAATTTCACATAAAGCAGAATTAGCTCTTTAAGAAATGTGTCTGTGGAGCAGTTCAGCCTAGTATAAAGCAGCTGTTTCAGCAGTCATATGGCTTCTGGCAATTGCCTCCCAAACTTGCCTTTGCCACAGCATCCACCTCAAGGAGTTACCTGGTGCTTCCATCACAAGTTCCCATCTTTGCATTCTTAAAAAATATTTTAAGTGGAATGGGGACCTTGAAGGCTATATTTATGTTGCTCAATATTCTGTGTTGTTTGGAGAATGAGAGTAAATTCTGACCTTTAGATCTCACTGAAGGTTTTTCATCCTTTTCTGGAAACCCATTTACGCATGTTAACGGTTTTGCATGTGTATAGATGCAACACGTCCTGGTACACACTGCAACAAATGCAACTCACAAATTCACTTATGCATCTTGGACATATCCATTGAGATTTTACCATCTTACAGTGACTGCTGAGCTAATTCTATCAAACTCCCACTGCCCCCACTGGAAATTTGTCTAAAATGAAATGAAAAAAAACTGGACCATGCTCTGTGTTTGGGAGAAAAAATGAACTGTCTTGGTAGCTGCCACATTTGTGTGCCAGAAATTGTTGTGTGGGATTTTGAAAGGTGCTTACTTTTGGCCTCTGTTCCCAGTGAAATCAGTCAGTGATTAAACTTCCATTGACCTCAGCAGGAACAGATTTAAACTCACATTAAGCATTTTAAAATCCAAATATGCAGGTTTTACATATTGGACAACATACCTTTCCGAGCACTATTATAAACCTTTTTCTCCCATCAAATCTATCGGCAATGCATCTTTTGCAGCAGATGTTGAAAGAGACTGAATAAGTGCAACTGTTTTTCAATGTCACTTAAATAAATTGCATATAGTGCCACAGGCTGAATAAGAAGAGACAATTTTTGATAAGCTCATAATGTTTTTTGCTGTCTTAGAATGTGCTCATTAAACTTTGAACAGTGTACACCGTGCAGCGTCTGATAACTGCCGTTCTAACACTGCCATGTCTGCCCCATCACACAACAAACCGAACATGACTTTTTCATGAGAAACAATAAAAAATGTTCATCAATTATTAAAGTTTTCTTTTCAGTATGTACGGTTGAAAAATCATATAAATGAAAATAAAATTATCTCTTCCTACATGTCACTTACGCACACACTAAATACTTCGGTTTTCTTATAGTAGGCCCAGTCACCCCAATACCTTTAGAGAATTGTCTGACATCTATAGTTCACTTTTTAAGCATGAAGGAATTCAAGACTCTCACTGCTGTCCTATACACAGCTATGGCCTTGGGCTAAAAAATAAATACCTGCCTTTCACAGAATGAAGAAGGCATTTAGCATTTCCAGAAAAAAAATAATACTTTCTCCATATCCCTATTTTGATTTTTTCAGAAAGAATCAATTAGGCAAAAAATCTCTGAAACATTAAATATTTTTGAATGCGGCAATGTCAATAAAACTGATGGCACACACAGTGTGGAGAAGGTAATTAGTCCTGCAGTCCTGCATTCCTTTGCACGAGCGGGAACACTCTGTGCAGCTTTCAGTGACCTGAATGTCATTCTTCTGTATAAGGACATTTGCTAGAAGGAGGTCACTAAGCTTTTTTTAAACGAACAGAGAAAACAAGGAAACTGCTTTCCTCCTCTGCCAACTTCTCTGCAGAGCATCACCACATCCCTTTCAAACTTCTGCTGCCTTCTGCCCCATACTGTAACCTGAGCAGTGGACACTTCTTTTATTCTTTGCCCTTCATTGCCTTTCATCAAAAAAGCATCTTAACTTTCTTAAGGAGGGAAAGACCCTCCTTTGACCCCATTCTTCTCAGTTTTTCTGTATTCATGGATACCAAGGGAGAATGATGCGAAAACTGATTGTTTCCTTCCCCCCACCCCCATTCCCACTCACGTCTCCCTGTTTTGCAAGAGTGGTCACAGTAGTGCTTGTAAAAGCTTATCTCCTCGGTGCCTCCTGTACATCCTGTACTCCCCCTCATCCAAGAGATAGCACCTCAGCTAGTACAGTGACTATTAGCTCATTCTGGAGTTCTGTAGTGGATCTGAGGTGAGTGTGTCACCCAAGAGCTACAACACCATTTCCCATGGTATCCATATATTGAAAGGCTGGAGAATCTAACATCCAAATATTGGCCAGCCAAACTTGGCTTAATGCAAGATTGAGAGAGATCACAGCCCAGGGAAGGATGGCTGCAGGCCATAAATGCAAATAGCTGTCTGATTAACAACATGTTATACCCATAAAATTTAAATCAAGTGTTGGTCAGCTGAAGGTCATTAAAGAAAGAAAGTCCCTTAGTTCTCTTTTATTCTGCTCTGAAAGGCTGATACTCACCAGTGGGAGGTACAACAGACTAAGAGGAAAACCACACAGATTTAAAAAGATTTTATTTCAAAAAAAGGAAATGGATTTGCTAAATATTATGGTCAGCCTAATCTGTGCAAGGAAAGCAGTAATAAACTATAAATTACCAGGGACAACAAAAAAAATCCTTGTTCATTTGAGTGACTATTGTCAATACATATCACTTACCTAGCACCCGGAGAGAGCACTGGCAGCACAAACATAGAAAGGCCAAACTTTCTTGAGTGCTCTGGATACTTTGCCAGCTTTTGTAAGAGAGTTCAAGAAATGTGAAACTACTTACTGTCATACGGCTGCCTGCTGACTCTGAATAGTCACCTTTTACAAGAGCTAGAGGGGATTTGAATGTTGTTTCTACAAGACCTTAACTCAAGAGCTCCTCAAAGCAGCGGAGGAAGCTTTGCATACAGAAATGCAGGTACCATCAGCTGTGCAACACATCAGGTCACTGTTGTATAAAATAACTTCTGAATAAACAGGAACAGCTTAATCTGACCACTGTCTCCTGTATGAATCAAACAATGTTTGCTGGCAGTACAATTGCGAGCCTTTTTTTCATCTCCACTGCTGGACTGAGTAGAAATTTGCTGGATTTAAACCAAATGGAGAAAAAAGAA
The DNA here is from genome assembly GCF_031877795.1 of Strix aluco. Classification (NCBI taxonomy): domain Eukaryota; kingdom Metazoa; phylum Chordata; class Aves; order Strigiformes; family Strigidae; genus Strix; species Strix aluco. The sequence continues at coordinate 8,776,982 of NC_133936.1, read as the reverse complement.
TTGTAATCCTTGATGAAAATGCCTATGACCAACATATGTCTTCTGTATCTACAGTAAGATAAAAGATTATAAACATTTAACTAGTAAGTTCATTTAAGAATTACAAGCTAGAGAAACAAACTCAGGGAATTTGAACCTTTTGGTTAGAGTTGCACATCACCATGATAGCTACAGAAAATTAAATGCTGATGTGCACTTGAATAGCTGGAGGAAAAATTAGTTTCTTTGGAAGGTGTCTGAGCTTGTGACTCTTTCAAACTTTATCAAGGAATTAATTTCTCTTAGCAGCTACCAAATAATAGGAAAAATCAGTAAAGGTCCAAAACTGGCCAACTGAGAAGCATCTATTACACCTGAACCAGGGTATGATGGCAGAATGTGTGAAAAAGTCTGAAGAGCAATGAGCCTCTACACTGAAATTACCAAAATCAGTACATTCACACAAACACTGATTTAAGTATGTTTTCTGCGGTTTATATTTATGAACATATTAGTATTGCATTAGCTTCCTTGGCTTCTTGTAAAGTTAAAAGGGAAACAAAATCATTCTGGTCCTCGTCCGGGAAGTTCTTCTGATCCTGACTTTATTTATTTGTTTATTGCCAAGTAGAAGCCTTAAGGATGTGTAAAGTATCTGTTGTGACACACAGCACTTTCTTACTAGATCAAATCTAGGTCTCCATAGACAGCAGATAATAGCACAAAAGGGGAAATGTGAGATGAACTCACACTAGAATTAGAAAAAGAAAGGATTTAAAGCTGAAGGATTTGAGGGAAAACATCCATTATGATACACTTCACATTCACCATTAGGCTGCCCTTGGGAGGGAAAGAATCAAGAAGCTGTAAAACAGGGTTTAAAATGGGCTTCCCGGGACTTGAGGAACCAGCAGACCTCCATTAGACAGAATTTTGACAGGTCTCTAAGTTAGGATATCCTATATATAAAAATAAATACAGCTCTAGCTGACAGACTATTGTTTCTACAGCAGTGTAGATCAAGACCAGTCAGAACTCTTTGAAGACTTTGAAACCAAACTATTTTCTAAAACCACAGTAAGCACACAGTCCAGATATGGCATTATTCATAGCTTGGAGTTGGTTAGTGACAGCTGCCTTCTTTCTTAATGCCAGTGCTCCTAGGGCCGGGCAGGATGCACGGGCTGTTCTCTGTTTGCTTTCCTGGGGAGGCATGTGAGTATCTGGGACTCAGAGTACTCAGCAAACGTGAAACTATCCACGCACAAACCAAAAGGTCTGAGCCAACAAGGCAAACATAACAGATCTCAAATACATATTTTCATTCTCCTGTTCTGCAAATCAATTTTATCATTTTTGGCATGGTAATGTTAATTGTTTCTTTTCCTCATTCTGACCATGCAGATACAGAGTAGAAAACTGATGAATCCATTCAATTCTGCTAAATTTGAACCCTGTTTTGTCAGTTACTTCAGCTTCTATCATTCTCTTCCCTTTGGGGAAGACTCTGCTCTGATTTTTCACAAATCTCTGGAGAACATTTGCAGCAGGACACCATCCACCATGTAAATAAATGGGTGTTGGAATATTGCTCTGTAATGCAAAGGAAAGGGCTGATTTCAAAGTGATTAAAGACTGATAGCTAGAGAAGCTTTGAGGATGGAATATATTGTTTTACACAAAAAGTTCCTTGTTCAGGCTTTCTTGTTGCTTTACCAGATTACAAAGGCTTTTACCGATGGGAAACAAAAGCAGAAGGGGTGAGTTGAGCCCAGGGCAGTAGTTTTAAATGAGACTGTATTCTCTTAATCTCTTGTTTCTAGAAGAAGATCCAGCAGAAGAGAGATAAATACATGACAATGAAAATATATGCATTATAACAGTATCAGTAAAGTATATATTTATCTTGGAATGCCCTTGGCAAGCTTAATATGAACTGACTGAATTTAATAAAGGAAATATTTGCTTTCTTGTTGATCATTCATGTATGGATCTGCATCCTTTGCTTTCCACATTTCAGCCTCAGAAACTAAGCAGAAACACTGACTTCTCTGCGTGTTTTTTAAACAGAAGGTTCTTTGCAACACCCAAGTCAAACAGCAGAACACAGCCAAGTAAGGCAAAGCTGGATAATGCATCATCTTCCCCAGTGGGTCCAACCAGTAACTAATAAATATAAAAGAGAACACCTTAGCTCAGAAGCAAACGGTTGATTCTTGCAGCACCTAGTTCTCTGGCAGGTAGTCCACAGAACCGCATGGAGCAAACACCTACTTTTACTATAGGTTGCTGGACACCTACAAGGTGGAAGGGAGTTGTGTGAGGGAATGGCAATTGAGTAGAACATTTCAAGGGCAGTGAGAAGCAGGGATTCAGTTAACTGGCTGCCTCCTGGACTCTGAGTCATACAAATCTTAGCTTCAGGAGCATCCTCTGAGATCAGCAAAAACATTTCAGTGCATTCACAATTTGTCAGGATGGCAACACAGGGATCAAATAGGGAGATTTGTTTGTATGTAAATTCTTCTCTCACTACTACAGCTGTGTCAAGGCTTATGCCAACTGGCACTTGAAGCTGTTCTACTGCCAAAATTTGCTGTCTCCAAAGCAAATGGGAATGAGCCAACGTCCTGTGGATCTCAACTGTAAGTAGCCATCTAAGATAGAATATAAAATGAGCTTGCAGAAGAGACTAGTGATCTCCATGGGAACAACCAACTCAGAGACAGAGTGAGAAAGAGAGAGGGAGGTTATGTATATTGGATAAACAGAGTTCATTTTTGTCTCCTGACTAATATTTAGGATCAGATTCTCCACTGGGATAAATTAGAGAATCTTTAGCCCTATGTTTGCAAAAATCTTGACATCATTGTATAAACCATATTATTTGAGATGATAAATCTGGAGTCTGTTTTCTTTGCCTTATAGTTTAAGGGCCTCTAGGCTATTGTTTTCAAGGCTCTTTCCAACATCAGACTGGCAAGACACTTAGTCACACTTCATCTTCATGCAAATGGAGACTGCATGTAGTTCCCCAAGTCTGGGTTTCAGGGAATGAAAGAAAAACCTGGAACCAAACACCACAAGGCAAGTAACAAAACCATGAGAGCTAGTGGCTGCAAAAATCTGTCCAGCTCACATCAGTGGAAGTATGTGATTTTGTGCCAGCTGAGGACCCAGCCCTTAGTCTAAATATTGACTCAGTGTTTGGTCTCATGGACTAAACAAGAAGTTTCATGAGGCATTTCCCAACCCAGTTGAGTTTGGAGAGCCTGAAAGCCTCCACTTCAGCCTTTATGTGATCAAAGTTGAGAGCTCTATTTGAGTTTGCTGTCAAATACAGTCAAAAGATTTTTCAGCTGCTTTAAGATTTGTTTTTTACATATGCTTGCTGCATCACCTACAATCTAATAAGTATTCTCCACAAATACAAGAAAAAAAAATTCCCACCCCTGTAGTCATAGCTGGACAAAATTTTTAAGAATTATTTTCCCCTCAAAAAACAAATGATTTATCTGATACCGGAAAAGGATATCAATCTTTACTGCTATGCCTGAAGTGAAAATTATCTTCCACCCTACTGAGAGCTTTGTGTTTTACTTGGCCAACTATGTATGTTCTATAGGAACTCAGGAAAAACGGCACGTTACAAGCATTTCAACATTTATCAAATTCTTTCAAAAATATGGCAATATTTGCAAGATTTATATTTTTTAAGCATGAAAATGGTAAAAGGATTTTTCTGTAACCAAGGGGAAGGCATCAAATATCAACTCCTGCATTAGATGTGTAAGATCAATCTCACGGCAGGACCATGAGCACAGTAGAGTACATATCTTCACTTAAGAATTTAATTTTTTCAATCCATTTTCATCTCTACAGTCACTAGAAATCTAAATTTTCTTCAACGCTTGTTCTCTCTTGAGCCTGATCCTCCATTCTCAGCATACCGACTGTACTGCAAATTTTGGAAAAGGAATGAATCCTTATCCTGAGCAATTGCCTGTATTTCTCTGATACTAAGTTTGATGGCTCTGAATTTCTATAAACTACTTTTCTAGATTGGACTCTGCTCTTTTACAGGCTCTGTTAGTGATATGCTGCCACACACACTGAAGTAGATCTCATCGATGTACCATCCTCTGCTCTCATCATGTTTTGGTAACTGCCATAATCAAAGTAAAAGGTCTTAGTTGATTATTTGCTTCCTTAAAGGGTTACTGGAAGATTATAGAAAGAAGACAGGTACATTATTGTTAGCTATAATACCACTACCTCACTCAAAGGCCATCAAAACTTCTCTCAGATCAAAGTTCCTCACTGAGAATTTACACTGTGCCATACCCTAATGAGTATAGACGGGGATCACACGTCCTGAGGGAAATCACCTCTTTTTATCTGTAACCTTTTATTGTTGCTGTTTTCCTTGACTACTTAACTCTGGCCTTAAGTGCTCTTGTGCACAAGATTCCAGCTTTCATTTACAAAGGAGTTACCCCACCAAAGGGACAAAAGCTACATAACCCCCAGCTTTGAGAGCAGCCACATACACTGGGAATTTTTTCCAAGAGAAAATATAAATGCTTTTTGCTTCTCACATTTTCAATTTGCCACATCTGCCAAAGATGGGATCTTTTCTGTACAGCTAGCAATGACAACAGTGAAAGTAAGTGCATGTCCGTCCCCCATTCACTGCCCGGCTTCCTGACACAGCGTAATGGACATCGCCGGTGGGGACGCACTCGGGTGAGTGCCATCTGTGCTGAGGGAAATTGCCTACATACAAATGGATGGGGCAAAATGCGCATCATGAAGAGGAGAAGAAAATTTTATCTGTTTTGAAAGGCTATCAAGGATTTCAATAAAGGGCAATAGATGCATTGCCTTTGATTAGCTCATAAACCCCTGTATTACCATTCTGGGGAAACAAAGCTCTGCTTAACAGTCTCTGCTCCTTCTCATAGAGATGGGTGGAATTTATCTCTGATGGCTCTTCACTGAAAACAAGTCATCATTTATATCCCAAGAAATACTAGGATAATGAAAACTGCCTTACACAGTGCAGATACGTCCCCCAATTTCTTTTTGGAAGCTTATTAATTATCAAGACTTTCTGACAGGTTTGTAAATCAGGACAGAATCTGCTTAAATAATATATGAATGTGTGATAATGCTCATTATTTTCAGAGTTTGGAAAGACAAGTCCGTTCCTACCCAAAAGCCCTGTAAATCAGACAATCCCATCACCACAGCAGCACTCTTGTTCAGCCTCATGAGCGTGTGAAGATCCCTAGTCTGTAAATAACGAGATACCCTTTCTGTATTTTCTATTAGATACAAAGCAGCAGTAATTGTTTACCATGGATTCAGATAAAGGTCTTTATTTTATACTATCTATGTCCTTTAAGACACTTGTTTGCATTTGTCTTAGGAGATGTGCTACCTTCTAAGAAAAACACACAATGGCAACTGGTGCCTGGAGAAGACCCACATCACAAGAAATGGCTTAGGAAAAGGGATCAGACTGGCACACCTTTAAAATAAACAGAAAAAATCTGCAGTCTGTGCCTGATCCCCTGCCTTCCCGCAGCTCCTCCTGCCTGTGAGCCCGTGCTCAGTCACCACAGGGGAAGAAGTAGCTTTACAGGACCGTTGCCACCTTTCCCTCTCCACTTGAATCCAGCTGGGGACACAAGATACTCCACACACAGGTGCACAGAGATGTAATTCATAGACTTGTGAACCAGTTTGAAAGAATACAGTCCAATAATTTCACAGGGAGTTTGGTTGGAGGAGGCCCAGGGAGCTAATTCACTTGGGGGGGCGTGTGGTGAAGAGCAGGACTGACTTCTGCAATGCAAGTATTTACACAGGCAGATCACAAATCCAGTGGTTTTAGCTGATCAGTCAAGGGGAATGACTTGGTAAGGCCAGAACAAAAAACAACACTTGGAAAGAGTTTAATTTCATTGTCTGAAGGTTTCTCCACTGAGTTTAACCAGCCCTGCCCTCCGCTTGTTTAGGCAGCTTTTCTTAGTAACAAAAGACTTTCACACTCCAGCATACATGAGAGATACAATTTTCAGATGCACTGACGTGACGCAGGCTTGGCACTGGCCTCGCTTTGCGCAGACTGAATGTAATTAGGTTCTGGTCACTGGTCTGTAGGCAAACACCAGCTTCCAGTCCACCGATTAATTCATCTTTAGCCAGCACAGTAACATCCAAAATTGACACACTTCACACTGGGAAAGGGGGATATTTGGAGGTTAGAAAATTATATTTTATGATTTTTAGAAAATCCTGTGGTACAATATTGGATGCCACAAACACCCAGAATATGTATCCCAAACCGAGGTCCCCCAGAAAAGCACAATGCTCCTTTTAGTACAGTACCAACAAGTGTACAGAGAGTAACTCACCCTATTTTTAGGTTTGTCAGACATTCATCTCTCACTTCCCTCTATCCCTATCTCTGCTGGCACCACTTCCTGAGCTTTGCTAATTAGTGCATTGAGCCACACACATGGATATATAAATATAGATTAGATATAAAGACCTTGTGTTTCTAAGTTTTAAGAATACCCCTAAAAATAGATGGTAATTGTGTCTAATACGGAGCACTGTTCTTCATATTTCCTTCCTTGCTTCCATTTTGTGAGTACAGTATAAACAATTATTTTACCATCATAAATTATTCAAGTAATTCTACAAGATATCAGTAATGTCAATTAGACATATTTCTTCCCACCAATGAGAATTTCCTGTTTTCTACTACGCTTTGGGAAAAACACTCTTAGCCTTGATGCATAAGGAATTGAAAAAATGTCTTTTGTTTCTTATTCACGACATTCAGAGTTCACCTTGTACACAATGAGCCCTGATTCACAGGTTTGTGCTTCCTGAAGTTTGTATCTTCATTTCAAAGTGCCGTCGTGCAATTCACGCAGGGCTGGAAAGCACCATAAAGCAAGTTTATTGGGCCCATAAATGACATATGTCCCCACATTACCAGCCCTGAAAAATATGTAATACAGATTAAATAAAACAATGAGCCATTTTCAGTAATATTTTCTCAGTTTTAAAAGGTCATTGGAAGGTGAGCAAAGGTTGAGGGAGAACTTTATGCAATGGATAAGAACAACACAGCACAGATGTAACGTTTCTGGTGGATGATCCACCAGGTCTTTACAAACGTTAATTAAGCCTCACATTTTCCATATGAGATAGGTAAACACTGTCACTCCCTTGCTCTCAGATCTATAAAACAAGGCTGGTAAAAGACTTGTGACTCATAAGACATCAGAAGAGCCAAGAGCAAAATTAAAAAAGACTTAGCACCAGCCCACATTCTAGCAATTTGAATTAATTCAGTCAGTGATGGGATCCTGTGCTCTACTCATGCAGGGTCAGGTCCCGTTTCCCTTGTCAATGACAGCAGATTTCTGGCTGTATTTGACTTCCAGTTTTGCATAACTATAAATAATCTGCTACATCTCATTCTTCCGGAGTCCAGTCATCTATAATTTCTAACACGACTTCTTTCCTCCTCCTCCTCTACTCCACCGCTTTGATACTTAACCCCTCAGTTCTTTTCTCTGTGGCATGGTATTATGAGAAACCTCTGTAGAAAGGGAAGCTGTGAACCAAATGATGAACACGTAGAGTCCACAGCTGTGAGAAATTCATTGTTAACAAAAGCCAGCAGGAAAGTGTTTAAATTCTCCCTTCTGTCCTCAGACCTGAATATCAGCAGGGTGTAAGTGGTTCACGGACACTGTACCTCTCATCTTCGCCATGGGATGAATTTCACTTAAACACCACAGTCATATCTCACAGCTTTGGTCTCCATTCCTACCTATTTTTGTTCTGAGATATATCCAACAGAAACTATATCTAATAATAAATAATAAAGCACACTTGCACTAACTTGCAAACACAGCTGAGTACCTGTAAATCCTAAGTGCTGCACCAGGAATGTGGAATCAGAGATGCCACAAGACCAAAGATGAATACATAAGCAAAAGAAGCAAGTTCATATACTGCTACTCCAAATTTTCTACACTTCTGGGCTTTATATATTATATAAAATAGATAACCAAATTTTCTCTTTCTGTAGTTGATCGAAGATGTTCAAAACTCTGTCCCCAGGAGGACTTTTGAAATGAATGCACTAGCAATTTGCTTAGGACAGAAGTTTCAGCTAAGAAGTGCAGGTTCATAATCAAAATTACTGTAAGGGTAATTGCATATCTAATTATTTAATATGAGGTCACCTAAGTTATTGAGAAAAACATATTTTATTATTTTTAACTCTTTGAGCCAACAATGCTGCAAGCAAAAACTCTGTTCTCTTTCAAGCACTAACAAAACAATTGTTGGAAAATTTTTAACTGTAGCATTTGTCCCTGATGCAAACACATATATATTTGTCAGCACTGAAATTAGATTAATTGTGCTGGTAGTCAAAAGAATCAAAATCATGGTGGAAAATGGTGATGAAATAGATATGAATCCTTTACCTGAGTATGAGGGCATGATGAGCTCTAGAAGCACCACTGTCTTATTTTCACAACAAGACACATTAAAATTAGCAGTATTTATGTCATTTTTTGAAATATTGTATTAATATCTAGCATGGGGTTCCTATTTGATTTGATTCTACATGAATTCAGTGTGCACTGCTGAGGGCCAAAGAGGGTCAAGTCACCTTTTGACCTGTGCATGAAAGCCCTGCATCATTAATGAGATGAAAAAGGAAAGTCCACATTTAGACAGGTTATCCAGCAGAATAAGTCTCTTGAGCTGGAACCACATAGTTAATTCCATTGCATCAATATTTCAAATGCCTCAGGTTCAGAGGAAAATAAACTTGCCACAAACAACAACAGTTTGGCCTAAAATCAAAACCTGCAACCTGTATGTATTAAGTGCCAATGTTCTTGAAATGCTTCCTGTTTTTATGAATACGACCTGCAATTCAAGTGCTATCATGTAACCAGGATAAGAAGACATTTAAAAAAATAAAGGTATAAAATGCAGCATACCAGAGGGATTGTGGTTTAAGAACATACATAAATACAGAGTCAAGCCACTGATCATAAAGTATTGTTTCAATAATCTGTGTGAATGACCTAGACAAAGAGATGGCTTGTATGTGGTGGTAAATATGCTGCTATTTTAAAAACTCACACGCTCCTTTAAGACTGTCAGCATTGGAAATCCTGAGCTATACCATGCCAAACAGCATTCAGTTTATTCAGATGTTCTGGGATCTGAAGAGGTGTGTTCAGTCTTTTAGTACAGTGTTGACCAAGCCTAACTTGCTTTTCCAGTTGAATATTCACTGAATATTACATTTTATTCAGGTTCTTGTACTGGTGTGACAGTGCATCGCAGACGCCTACCACTGTCAGCATCTCATTCCTCTGGACAATGAGGCCAGAAATTCATTTCAACACCCTGTGAAAAAATAATAGAAAGCATAAGACCTGGAATGCTGCAGACATCTCATGCTTGGGACCAAAGTGTGGTTTGGACAAAAATGATGAACTGAGGAGATGCCACTGGAACTGATCATTTCAGTACGCCTGAGATAAGTGATTCTTGAAAGGGTCTCTCCCTCCCTTTGTCTTCAAGCTTCTCCACTTTGCACAGAATACTTAATTAGCCAGAAAGATTTTCTTGTTCTGTAGTGGGAGATTTACATTCCTATTCCTGTACCAGTGGACAGTCAATTATTTATACAAAGTAGAAGAGAGTCAACAGAAGGGACTGTGAATGCCCCGTGCAACATAATGACCTATCGCTTGGAGGCTATGATGTTCTCAGGGCAGAAGAGAGAACTGAACCTTATAAAAGCAGGACAAAATCATCTCCTCCCTGGATAACAGAGCTCTTTTGCTGTTTTGCTTTTTTTTTTTTTTCTGAAATGAGAAGGAAAATTTGACCCAAATTCATAAGCAGTTTCCAGGCAACTGAACTTTGCCAGAATATGCAATGAAGCTCTGAAATGCTATTTGCCATCCTGCTGTAAAAACTTAATGGACTACAGTCATACCACGAGGGAAACTAATGACAGCCAGCTACTTCTGAAAGTAGGGAGGAGAATTTTCTGTCATTGAGGAAGCTCTAAATACTTACCAACAGGATGCATTTTCATCTCCAAAGAATAATGATCCAGATCTTGAAAGTGATGGGAATCTTGTTTCAATTTCTGCTGTATGAAATTACTATTAATTCCTTATGCTATTTTAAGAGCTAGAAGACTCACTTATTATCCAGAACCGTCACTGTTTTGATGCTGTGTAAACTGTGGATTTTGGGCAACAGCATAAGCAGGGATTTCAGAATAGCAGCCACCTTAACAATTTTTTTCAATATATGGGGCAGTATAGATGTGTTTTAAAGGCTTCTAGAAGAAGGACAGCAGTGAAATACCTTTTGGGTATTGATGGAGCATTTTTCTGAAGCGTGAGGAAGACCTGGGAAGTAGTATGAATGCCTTTCAACAATTCTCCAAGCAGAGTGGGGAGCTGAGCTTTACACTAATGGTGGGTCAGAGAGCCAAGTCAACTCTTCACAAGTGACCTCAAGGGGTAAATTTCCTTAAAATGCATATAGGGAAAGGTGAGCTAACGAAGAACCACAAAGAGAGAGACGATCTGACTGAGTGAAGCAGATAGGAGAATGAGTGTCTCCCTTTGACAGACTTAAAATAGTGGTTTTTACCTCTAACCTGGCTAACAGATTCTATGATTCTATGATTAGATTACCGAAGAAAAACCAGATTGACCTCTGTTGCACTCTCTGACCAGCTTAGAGAAAACTGTGTTCTAGTAGAGTTAACACATTTCACTTTCTCACATTGGGTGACCATCATCATATATGCCAATAGCCTGCTGCGATGGCTCATCCTCGCATACTGATGAAGATCCTCAGGACTTCCCGTGAGACTGCTCCTGTTGGAAGGCAGACTCTCAGATTGCTGACAAGTTAATGCTGAGATTGTCTTCTGGAGACAAGCCATGAAGTTTTAGGACAAGGTTGAATGTCACAGCAGAAAGTAGAAGCCTGAAATCTTTCAATATCTTAAAATTTAACCAATTTATTTAGTAACAGACTTCTATCCTTTTCTAATTCTAGATAAAGCCACGTTAATTAGCCCTTCAGTTAAATGATATGCCAAGTACTACCAGCTGTCTCTTCCCTATTCTTCCTAGATATATATGTATGAAGACAGAGATACTTAAGAGGATAATTGTGCCCCAGCTCTTTGTTCACAGAAGAAATCCCCTGTTTGAGCTTGTGCTTCCTTCTTACATTGAGAAACCGCAAAGGGCAGCTCACTGCAGAACGGGGTAGGAGCATAAATAATCTGTACAATTTATTTTGTTTGCCTCATTGTGTTTTTAATTATTGCTAGTCCCTAAACTGTATTTGTCTTGGAGAACCATACATTTAGAGAGATGCACTAATCAGTAGTTATCTACTCTGCAACTGTGCACATGATATTTTAATGACTCAGGTAACCTATCATACTATTTCAATCATAAATCATATCAAGGGAGAAAAACCTGAAGAAATGTATATGCTGATCAAAGCCAGCCAAAAGAATGATACTTTCTCTCACAATTTGGCCAATAAATACAGATTATATTGTTCAGTAAAATATATTTTTAAAAAAAATGATATACTGTTTTGGATAAAAACATTTCAGAACAAAATATTTCCTCCAACTGTTTTTTACTTTGTGGTTTGAATGATTGTATTCCACATTAATATAATTTTACACCCATTTTCATTTTAGTTATGCTACTGCACTGGTAAAGTGCATCACTGTTAAGATGAATACCATCTAACACTATGGGACTTTTGTACTTTTATTGCCTCCTGCTATTCAGCATGGAGGGCACAGGAGAGGAGGAGAACTTCTTTCTTCAGTTAAATATATGGCTATTTATTTCTTCTGCAGTCAGTATTTTCTTTATGGTCTCTCAGATGACGATGTGGGAAACAGTCTGCGTCCAGATTTGCAAGGCAAAACAAAACACAGTATGACTACTGCCGAGTATTACATTCTTCTGTATGTCACAGTGAGTGAACTTAATTACGGTTCATTAACCCCAAATCCAGTTTCTCATTCATGTACCAAACAGTGTGGTATCAAGTCATCTCTCATAACTTCAGCATGATGTTCTTAAATCAATGTGGACTTTTTTTACATCAACATACCCTACGACCCTTGCATTTTTCATTATATTTATAAATGAAAAGACAGCACATTATGATTAATGATTTCAGAAGCTAGTTTTAAAGAGAAATAAACTGGGATTATCAAATCTCTTCCCTGAGGACAGGGACAGTCTGATTAAGTGCTTCAAAAAGTTCCTTTTAGATATCTTTTGCAGAAAATGCCCCTGCTGTGTCTGCCCTCTGGTTATTAGTTTCACCTGTAAACAGTTCACTGGCACTGCTGACTCCACTAAACATCTTCTTTGTACTTCAATCTGCATTTTATGTGAACTCTGGAGCTATTAGCCACTAATATCAACAGCATTGCACAGTCTAGGAACATTTATTGCTCCCCTGCTTAGTTTAATGTTTCTGCCTTAGTACCGTAATATTATTAATAGTCACAAAGTACAATAAAAGAAAATTAAGTGTTTATTTTGTTTAGGCTTTCGCCACTTTACCTGCAGCCTTTTTCCATTACATTTGCACATAAATGAGCATACACTACATTTTTTAGTGCATCTAAAAATCAGGGTTTAACTCCCCTAATCATACTGTTCTATTTTCAGTCATCTTCCAAGCCACTTTATTTGTTATTGCAAATGCAAGTATACTATGGTAAATTTATACATATATATTTTATATAAATGCATAGCATGCATTTGGTAGCTATTTGCCTTGCTAATAAACTTCATTTGTATATTTTTTCTTCTTTTAAAACAAATATTTAGTAAAAAGACGGTCTTCAGTAGAGGCATGACATAGTTTGCAGAACATGCTCACATCACATGCAGGCCAAAATAGCCTGTTTGCTCCTTGTGGTGTTGCTTTATTCTTCCCCTCAGTTTCATAGATATAAAAACAAAATTAAGGTTTTAATGCCTATTAAGATAGGCATTGATTCAGACATATTTCTGAATGTGCATGAATCTGGAGACAGTTGCCTTCAAATAGACAATGAGATTCTGAAGTGTCCGCTTTCTTGAGAAACATTGGCCTCCACAGACATGTGCTGATAAAAAGCGAGCCAAGTCATATCTGGCCACCAGAATATAAACTAAAGTGTTTCCCATGGATATACACAATTATGCATAAAAATAGCATTAACCGCATTCTTTCCAAAGACCAGCTCAAGTACATACTCCTATTAAAGAAACTAGAGGGTGGATAAAATTAAAGATTACATGGTTAATGAGTATGTAAAACTGCAGCTGCAAAAAGCCTCTTTCTGTATGGCGTAGGCTTTGTGTGGCACTGTGGTGGGCACAGCCCAGGCTGCTCCTCTCCCACTGAGTGGCAGAGGCTGCCAATGTCTAAACAGCCAGTCCAGGAGGTACCTGTAGGGATATAAAATAACACTTTCTGGGGCCTGCATACTAACACAGTTAAAATTTAACAAGGCCCATAATCTCTTTAGTAGAGAGAAGTTAGTAATTTTCCCTGTCTAGATAATTTAGCTACTCAAGTGTCCCAGCCAGTTCTGCAGAACTTGCACAAGCTTGTACAACAGCAGCATAAATTACCTAAACCACATGCAATTTTGGTTATGATAGTGCAGATCGTGGAAAGTCTGATGGGCCCTGATTTCCCAAATGGTCCTCAGAGTGGCCTCCTGCCAGCCTGGCACAAGTGTCCAGTATTATTGGACTCTGCATCTCAGATTCAACTCTCCATGGTTAAAGCTTCACACTTCTAAGCAGCTTAATGAAAGACAGTAGGTGGCTTACATTTTTTCTGAACTGTCTCTAATTTGACAGTATTTTTCCAGTATTCAGGGGCTTAGATTATATGCCAGGAGTCCTGGCACCACAGGAAAAGTATTAGGTTCTATATTCTTTCACTATGAATCTTAATAGCTCCAAATTCCTGCTCCCAGTGGACAGAAAAGAGATGCTTTGAAACGTATGCATTTGTTGGCTTATATTCGTTTGTACACATAACTAATTATAAAGTAATTAGTATTATCTCAATACATCTAAACAGGCAAGCAAGGGAAGACAGAACCACTTATTAAAGTGACAAAGGGAATCAGGATTTTCTTATCATAAAAATCCAAGTTATCTTGTTTTCTTGTATGTCGGCATAATTAATCACTGTATTTAGCATTCATAGATGATAATAACACCCAGTATCTGCTTTGATGAGATACAAACAAGCATATTATGAATCACTTCACATCCAGACCATCTTAATTGCTAAAATTACTGTCTTCATGTCTGCCACTTCTGTAACAGCAGTTAACTCAATGAAACGCCTGAAACACCCGCATGCTTTGGCAACCAGTTTAGCTACCAAACTAATATGGCATTTGTCATTCTTATTATGAAGCCATATTCTTCCTTCATTTACAACTGCATCAAGCCAGAGAAGTCCATGGGGTGGTGCAGGGCATAAACAAGGGCATAATCAGACTTCCTATAGTGGATGACTGAGGGAGTGAAAAACACTGTCAAATTCACTACTTCACTAAACCCATCTAAATAAACCTCTTAACTGGATGGAACACAAAGTGAAATCTTACTTTTATATTTAACTGAGTAATAAAATAAAATTAAAAAATAAAAGAACCCTTATCAGTTAATTGAGATTGTCTTCAATTATATAAATACGACTGACTAACCTTTAGGGCTTTTCATTAACCAAGGTTCATCAATTCTAATCATCTGACACTCAAATACTCTAATGGCCATGCCAATGTAATTAAAGTTGCCAATTCTGCTGACAAAGTTCTTGGGTTACAAGCACAGTTATCAATGTAGGATAAGTAATCTTGTACCACACTGATTTCACAGATACTGTCCTGTCCCATTAATGTCTTAACTGGTGACAGATTTTATTAATGAAATTAATCTTCAAATATGTACTCAGTCGTTACTTTCTGTTCAGAACCGGAAGTAGCCACTGGTTGCTAATCCTGCATGGTATTTTATCACAGTTAATAAACACAATAGGAGTCCTGGCAGAATTAATCATCATATTTAATCAAAATAATTAAGGTTTTAATCTTCAAAGGGTAATTTGTTTGACCCCATCCTACCAAACACATTCTCAAACATCCTGCTCTATGGGTTGTGACTGTGGGTAGAAGGAGAGTCAGGGTGGAAGAAATCAATTCAGCAGCTGCTTTAGAGTGTCTTTTGTATTGTACTAATATCCACATGCAAAGTATAAAGATTTCTCATCGCTACAAGATGACTTTCCAGTTAAATCACCACAAAATGTGCATAAAATCATTTAAACACCAGATAATACTATGTATTAGAATAATTGAAAAGCATCCTACAAGCTACTGTGAAGCTGTAGACATCCAAGCAATGGCCAGACATTACACACTGGAAATGTTTAACTGACTTCCATTAGGCTGATCACAAGAGTAGAATTACCTTCTAGTTCAGATGTGTTTTTCCTCTTCCACAATTGCTACAGGATATTTAGGAGTAAGTTTTCAACAGGAGGTAGCCCCTTTCCTCCTTACAATTCAGCATTGTTTATCTTTTTTTTAATAGATCAAGAAGAAAAGAATCGGAGGAAATCTTACACTATATGATAAAAACACCTTATAGCAATGTGATTTATGACAAAACACAGTCTGAGTTTCAAGTATCAGAAAAGGAAAGGACAGCCAAACTGGGTCAGTTTGATCAAGGGTTCTGAAAGTGGCCAGCAAAAGATGGCAAAGGGAGAATGTAAGAGGATGGCAAGCATATCATTGTACATTCACGGGACACTCAGACAGTTCTGGTCTCAATTTCTTCTCTAATAATTCCTAAATTCAATTTTCTTTCTTGACTGCTACTGAATATTGAGTTGACATTTTCATTAAACTATCTATAGTAACTATAATGCCTCATTCGTGAACAGCAGTACTTAATTCCCATCTGAGTAGTACTTAGTTCCCATCCGAATATATTGAATATATTGAATATATGGAATATATGGAATATATTGAATACTTTTATCTAACCACCAATCCCCATAGCAATTGTAATTTAAAATAATTAAAATACAGTTGTGGAATATACCTGAGCAATAAATACATCCAATGATTTCTTAGTTGCTTTTAGACATTCAAAAGGAGAAAGAAAGCTATGTTCTAAGAATTTTGAGGGTTTAGTTTTGGTTTCTTGAGTTGTTGCTTTTTTCCACCAAAATCACAGAGTGGGCATTAGAATTATTAACTCACAATTATGTCCTAGCTTTCTGACTGTGTATCTTAAAGTTATAAGATAATCAAAAGGAAAGTGAAAAAAAAAAAATTAACACACAACTTGCTACGTATTGTTGCTCATTGAAAGTTACAGGTCATTGTCTCCCTGCTCTGCTTGTGGAATTTCTTCTGACAGAATTGCAGCATTGTTCCCATATTAAAAGGAAGAATAATAATAATAATTTACTTATACATTATAAGAGTTGCTAAGCAAACTCATACAGAAAATTTGCATCAGCACTTGAGCTAGCCAAGAATAAACGTAAAGCTGAAAGCAGGCAAGGGTTTGGTTTTGGTTTGGGGTTTGGTTTTTTTTATTTTCACAAATAAATTACTTCAGTAACTACATAGGCATCTACCTACACTAGCTTGGGGCTGCATCAGCTTAGGTCTTAGCTTACAATGAACGACTTTGTGTATTCTTTGACCTAGAGCCAATCCTGTTCAGACCATTATCTGTATAACTATGCCAGAGTCAGTAAAACCTTGAACTTGCAGACTGAAGCACATGCTTTTTTCTAAACTGTAAATAGGCTGGCTGATGTCAATGAGAAAAGGCACAATGAGTAAGAAGTGAAACATATATAAGAGCTTGTAGGAGGAGAGCCTACAGAAACAGCATTCAACTCACAGATTTTTTGTATTTGCTATAAATGTACATTCCCACATGCATTTCAAGAACATCTGACACTTTGTGAACCACATTGTTCAGAAAGAAAGTGTAAAAGCTACACTGACAGCTTAGCACAAGTTCATGGTACAACTGCATCACTTTATTAGTTACATGCAACTGTCCTCATACACCATGTATGGTTTTAAGCCATAAACTCACACAAGGGTATACAAAAGAGCTGTCTCTATTCAGTCTGAACAGTGGGACAAGAGGTAGCAGGGAAGTGCAGTGTTGTCTCTGAGAAGTGACTAAGGGGATCAGCAAGCTACCTGAAGAAGTACATGGCAAATTCAAGAATGCAAGCCTGTTCTCAAAATACAGCCTCACTTTTTTTCCACATGACCACCAAGTTGATGCACATGTCAAACACAGCAAAAAAACCCTAGAAAGTCATATTATTTCCTTGATGTTCCATCATTCTCAGGTGGGCTGTCAGAAAATGCATGGCAGCAAAGCTAGGCACTGAATTTGTCAGCAGTGGAAAGAAAATCAGAGGCAAATAGAGAGCAATATTGGTTAAAAGTATCTCAATTCTTAGAACCATTTCTTTCCACAAACCATATTTAAGGACAAATTCTGGAAACTCTATTCTTATTCAGCTTAACAGGCACTCACCCTCTGAAGTGCCTGGGAATTGTTTTTGAAAGGGGGCTGAACAACAATGTCAACTTTTGGCCCAAAGTCAGCTGGAAACAAGCCACAACCTAGACACAGTTGGCCCCCAGGATATGATTCCAAAGACCTTGACAAACTTAAAATTAAATTTTAATTATCCCTGTTGAGCTTGATTTATAATAATTGTCAATATCTGTGGTTTGAAATAACACATTTTACAACATGATCAGTTAGAGAAAATATTTTCCTAATGACTAAAGGGAGGAAGAGTCTGCAGTGCGTCCAAGAATTATATTATCAATCTTATTTATTTTTTTTTAAACCATAACATACAAACATTTAGGAGACAAATTGGAAATTTAGGAAATTGGGGTGAAAGGCTGAAGCATACTGTGTTTTCCTGGGTTTGCAGCAGTCAGATTTAGGAGTCTAATCCTGCAGACACGAGACCAGCTGAGGTCCTAGGAGTTCACAGAGATAATTAATGGCATTTGGAATGCTCACAAATTTTGAAGATTCCATAGAACCATAAAAATTTTACTTGCCAATTAGTTTTTTAAGTAATAATAATGTGCCAAGAGTTGATAATTTATTCATTTGGACAAAGATTCCTGTGATGTTCTGCACAGCAAGTAAACCCACAACCATTTTGTACCCCCAACAAGTTCCATTAAAATATTCAGTTCTTTTTGTTCCTATAGAGTTGCAGGGGAAAGGTCACTTTTAACACTGGACTTTCAAGCTTACCAGCTTCTGGGCAATATTTCTGAAATAAACTGTCACGACTTAAAGAATACCAGGCAGAACCACAAACAAACTTTTTCTCAACTGGTGTCAGTGTTTCTCGCCTTCGAGCAATCGCCACTCGCAGAACCCCAGGCTCAAGCTGTGGTTGTGCCAGGAATTTTGTAAATCAATACTTCAAGTTGCTCAGAAATCATCTGCTTTCCTGCTTTGAATCTATTTACGAATAAGTTATTGCATATGGTTTTAAACAAGAGGAGTAAAAGAGTAGATTAAAAATATAAGAGCAACTCAATTCATGTGAAATAAGAGCTGCTAAACTACAGTGAAAAATAGATCCCAATAATGTCAGCAGAGGAGCATTCAGAGGTCATAAACCAGAAATATTGCAGTAACTGTCCCTGCTCCGAGTAAATGGCTCACCAGAAACAAATCCCATCATTTGCAACTATTGTATTGGCAGGTCAGTGTTACAGATGATGTACATATTCTGAGTGATTTTTTTTTTCCTATATAAAATGGATAAAACTAATATACGTTTCCGTTTTCATTTTTTTCCAACTTGATTCTGAAATTGCTTCTGCCATGGGTCTGTGAATTCCTGGCCATTGCTTGATTCATTCTTACCAGCAGTCACTTCAGCCAAAAAGATATTACAAGCTTTTGCAATTTTGTTTTCTTTTTAAAGGTAGCCTCCTGTAACAACTTCTTCCTAATAAGCTATTTGTTTTTCATAATACCAATTAAAAGAAACATTTTGCTTCATGCCTCAAATCCTGCCTCATTTACAACATTCATCCATTTGGACTACAAATAAAATTATCATCACCTTTCTTTTAAATAGCTAATGTGGGTAAAACTTGCCGATCCTGAACCTCATGTACAATATAGAAAAAGAGGACTTTCCAGCTTTTCTGCATTTTACCCCTCAAACATACAATTCCTAAACCAACAGGCTTCCTCACACAAGTTCTTTGCTTATTTACAAACACAAGCCCAGAAACTCCACATATCATCTGGAAGACTGTGTATTAAACCTACTGATTATCTCAAACCCTGCCCTAAAGCAAAATTTCTCCTTTAAGAATTACAGCACATTATTCTATAACAGTATTTTTCCTCTCCTCTCACCCAGGCAGCAGAAACATGAGAAGGTGATGAAAACCTCAGTGGGAGTTCAGTGTAAGCCACAGGAGGGTAAAGTCTACAGCTCAGCTCAGCTCCAGACTTCTAGCTAAAGTCTGATTTTGCACCTCTGAGAGTAATACAGCTTTAAAATGTTTTTTTGACAGCCTCTTCCCAAGTTAGAACATCAGTTACCGTCCATGTATATGTAATACCAACAGCTGCGATGGGCTGCACAGAGGCCTCAAGTAATTCTGCACAGAACCTGTCCTCCTGGATAGCAGGAAGAAATTATGCCCAAGATTTCTAATTTTGAGAACAGACTCTTCTACAGCCTCACAAACCATGAAAATCCTCCTGGTTTCTAGGCTGCTAGCCAAATCAATGTTTAGGAGGATGAGCAGGCAAGACTTAAACAGCAGTTGAAGGAAACAGAAACAACTGTTGCTCCAGAGGAAGAAGTCTTGAATAGCAAAGGTATAAAAATTTTAGGCATTTTGGGAGAAGGGATCGGTGGTGCCTTAGAGGACTGTAGGCAGGGGAAGACACACTCAGTTTGCGTTCCCTAGCCTGTGTGATCATAGGATAGGATAGGAAGGCAGGGTCCTACCCCTGAATAAACTCTTCCTGTGCTGGAGGTCACAGTATTTGCCTCTTCGGTCACCTGGAGGAAAAGCCTCTTCATTGCCTCTTCCAGAAATGACAGATTTCACCCCTGCCAGAGCTCTGGCTTGGTGCAGTGCTGGGGTGTAGCAGGAAAAGGAAAAGCACAACCTTTCTGTGGTGAAGCAGGCACACAGCTAGCATCCCCCAGTTTTGGGGACAAGGTCATCTGTGCAGGTCTGGATTACCAGGTCTGCAAACCTGGCAATGCAGATAACACAATACCATGGTAGTGTTAAAAACTAATATTTTTTCTAACATTTGATGCTGCATATTTCTAGAACTGGGATAATACCATGAAACCTGCATATCACCCATTATTATAGGAAAGTTTTGTGACAATTACTTTTAAAGTATGAGGTTTCTGTAGATTGTATCTTTATGTTCTCGCAGTCCAAGGTTCATTAATTCAACAGTCAATTTATTCTTTTGTAAAAATGATACTCCAGAAGCTACTATTTGAATAGAAATAACATTTCATAAGAAGCAAACTCCATAGGAAAGAGAGTAACTAGCAGATAGTTTGTATTCATTTGATAAAATTATGAAATTGTAGGCTTGATTGAAAAGAAAATTAAGAGATAAAAATCTGTTTGGAAAATGCATTTTGCCTTCTTGTAGCTGTTTATCAACAGCAACAAGACAGCTATACAATATATAAATCTTTAACTGCTTAACATCTTCCAAGCAAAGATGGTGGTGTAACAGAGCAATGATCTCAGAATCTGTATCCAGAGTTGAGAACAAATTATAAAAACCAGAGGGTTTTTCAACTACAAGTTGAAAGTTTTTAAACTACAAATTAAAAGCATCTTTCCAACCAAATCATCATCCCTCTTCCATGGACAATAATGATTTTTTTCCAAAATAATTTCCTAATGAAACAGTAGGAGGTAGATTTACTGCATTTATCTTTCAATTCTGTACCAGAAAACAAAAAATGATAAAACTTCCATCAGATACAGAAAAGTCCACAGCACAGCTGCCTTCTTCAGGGACATGGGAAGGATCTTCAGTGAAGAACCTGAACCAAAGCTAGGAGTGGCATCCCCTGACACAGTATTCACACTAATTGTTTCGCGTCAAAAAGAGAGGAACAACTTTGGATCATCTGAACAATGAAGGTGAGCTGTGTCTTGGGGAAGTCAATGTGATGTCTGCTATGCTGACACCATATTTATTAATACAGAGCATAAATGCCACAGGAGCTGGGGTTCCAGGGACAGCTTCACAGAATCACAGAATCGTCTAGGTTGGAAAAGACCTTGAAGATCATCCAGTCCAACCATCAACCCAACATTAACAGTTCCCAACTACACCATATCCCTCAGCACTATGTCGACCCGACTCTTAAACACCTCCAGGGATGGGGACTCCGCCACCTCCCTGGGCAGCCCATTCCAACGCCCAACAACCCGTTCTGTAAAGAAATGCTTCCTAATATCCAGTCTAAACCTTCCCTGGTGCAACTTGAGGCCATTACCTCTTGTTCTATCGCTTATTACTTGGTTAAAGAGACTCATCCCCAGCTCTCTGCAACCTCCTTTCAGGTAGTTGTAGAGGGCGATAAGGTCTCCCCTCAGCCTCCTCTTCTCCAGAGCTTCACCCTAACATCCAGCATCCTTACTCCATTCATTTCCTTCTCATCAAGGGAGTACCCCACTATGGTGATACCCCACTGATACACCCCATTGTAAAGCATTCAATCCCATGTAAGGGCTCCTGTGCGGTTTTTTGCAGTCTGAATTTATCAGTCAAAGAGCAAGTCAACATTGTGACTCCTACCCCGAGCATGTGAATCACTCAGACAACTTCTCAGCACAGCGAAAGGCAGCATGCCATTGCGACAGCAGGTGCATAACACACACATGCATGAACACACACATACATCTTTTGGCCTTGAAGTATCTAGTCCAGATTTAAACTCCCAGGCTATTGGCTTGGCATCATGCTGTCAGTTGTACAGCCTCAGATGGTAGCCTACATTTTTCTGCTTACTCAGTGCCTTCTGTTCCCAAGAAATGGACACTGGATCTTTATGGGAGTTACAAATTATTGGATGCATGTCAGGAAGCTTTTTAAAGGACCTTCAGGAGACAGGTGGGAGGTTATCATAAAGGATAAAAAAAAAAATTTGATTTAAGTTTGTTTCAAAAATCATCTCTCTCCATTAGACTTTTTGCCATTTTCAAGGGATTTACATCCTATAAATACATCAAATGCAACTGCAGACATTTTCAGCACAAACGTGAAGTGATATATGTTAAATTAGTTTTTAAAATTCTGTTAAATAAATTGGACAGGTCAAGATAAACACATAAGGTTCCACACTCCCTTCAAGTGCCACAGTAAGAACTTTCCATTACACTTACATGTGCTTTGCTCCTCTCTCTCACAAAGCTACATTGATAAGTTCCACAGGTGTCTGGAGCAAACAGCATAACTGTGAGAGAGAAGCATGAAAGAAGCAGCATCCGAGTCCCTGGCATTCCTTCCTGTGAGCTGAATCCCACTTGAGAAAACAGGATTACTTAATGCCAAGTGGCTTTTCTGAGTCCCAGCAGCTCTTGATTCACTGTTCTAGCCTGCACGAATATAAAAGGAAGCACACCCAAATACAGATGGGGTGCTGTACTCTATACTGGGACTGTAACTAACACAGGATGATGACAGCTGAAGCTATCCAGTCCCAGAGAGACCAAGATTTCCCTTAATTTGCTTGCCTTTTCCCCATCCTGTATCCCTTCCGTCCTTGCAGCTGAAAGTGGGAAACCCACAGGGATGTGGGGAACCCAGCATCCACACTGATACATCCTCATGGTCTTGGGATGCCACCCCTACAAGTGCACAGAGATTGCAGAATGCAAGAGGATTTTCCAGTCTGTCTAAGACCTTTTACCACCCACTGTAACGCATGGTGCATGAAGGATACCAGAAATGACACTGCTGCGTATTTTCCTCAGTATGTGGAGAATCACACTTGGAACACACACAGGAACAGATCCGTAGAGTGGCTCCACATACCACACTTTCATTTGATTTTCATTTCACCCTTAGATATTCAATATTTAAGCATTACCAGTCTAACACATAAGCTTTTTGAGTGATGGTATCTCTTCAAATGAGACAATGTCAAGGATTTGCTGCCAAAACTACTATTTTTGCCAGTAAAATTAAGTCCTTTTCCACTTTCATGCATACCTTGTATGTATACAAGACCTTTAACCAAAATATATGCCTCTTCTTTTGCAGAGGGATTTCTTCTTTTGTCAACAGTACATGCACTGACTGCTGAGTGGAGGATAATCTAAAAATTTTAACTTCAGCTTTCAGTTTTCCTAACCTTACACAATCACTACAGTCATGTCTCACTTGATATCAGTTGACTACAAATGTTTTTGCTTACCTAGAGGGCAAAAAAAAATAGAAATAGAAGACAGAATATAGCATTTCAAATGAAATATTATAGCCGTTAGTTCCACAGACACACTGTACCTAACTCAGAACCAAATTCTGCCCTCAAAAAATTATTTGTCATTTATAATTATGTGTATATATGTACATAAAGAAAGTGAAGGGGACAGACAGAATATGAGAGGACAATCTAGCCCCTGAATTTTATAAAGAAATGTCTGCCTCAGGTGTCTGAATGTTGTGGAGATCTATTATATCGTTATCTTTGTTTAACAAGACTTAGAGTGTATTGCAAATGGAGTTCATCAACAAAACGAATTAATTATTTTACAGAAAAAGGGTTTATTTTTGCACTGACTTTTAATTTTAATTTCAAATGCTTCTACCAGCTCTAGCTGTCAACATTGGTTAAAATGAAACAGGCAAACAGGAGATCTGTACCAATTTTAGCATACTTTATATGATAAAAAATGTATAACTTCAAAATAGCTAATAGAAATCTGGCACAATATTCACACATTGCAATTTCATTTGAATATGATTCACAAATCCTTGTGGGTTAAGTATTACTATTTCTGTGATATGGAAAGACTAGCTAGAAAGTCAGTGTCAGAATAAGCTCCTAGCTTGTGGTTCTGTGCTCACCCCACTCATGTCCTATAGCTCCTCTTTGAAGAAATCTCCCATTTCAGCATATGGTCACACCATTTATGCCAGTTCTCCTAGGAAAAGGTAATTTTCGTGTGATGTTGTCAGTTGCACAACCTAAGATATCCCATGCAAATACTGCAAATAGAGTTTGTCAAGATATGTCTCAGCACACAACATCTTTAGAATTTTCCTATGCTGAACTGTGAAATGACAGAGACCTTTATAAATAAAAATCTGACACATTTCAGCAAGGAATTTCATAATTTTTAAACTGGCATTTTTACAACAGAAAGAAAAAAAGGAATTATATTCCTTTTATTCTACTGGATGCAAAACAAAGTGATAAAGGCATCCATCTTAGACTCATCACATGCTCTGCACTGTTTGGGACAGTCCTCAAAAACAGTTGCCCAGGTCTTCTTTGGAATGCTTCTCTGTCTTGGAAAATCCACAGTTAAAAATCAAACTGTGGCTTTTCCTCATCTTCCCCTCTTTAGTTTTGGCCTTAATGGGAAGAACAGGATTCAACAAGCTAGCATGTTTCAAACATCCCACTTCTCTACTTCCTTTTTCCTCTTTAGTTTTATTCGTACCAGATCACCTTGGCCTTTGATAGATCAGTTTGAAAATTCCATTAGGATTCTAAAAGCAAAAGCGAAAGCAAAGCACATGCAACACATGGCAAAGATAAAACAAATAGCTCTAAAAATTGCTGGAGGATCAACACAGTGCTGATAGAGTAGTGAATCAAAAGACACACATTCTTTAAGGTTTCATTGTGACAGTCCTGCACTGAAGGCATGAGAAAACTCAGATGAGTTACACAGTGTTATAACATTTATCATAAACCAATGCTATTAATGCAAACAGACAAGACAAGTCACAATCTGGTGCGTTAGTCCAGAGAGAACAGGAACAGATAGATTTTTTGCAAACCAGCTTAACACAAAATAAATATAAAAGCATCTTTGTTCTTCGAAACGGCCCTCTCATTGGTGAAAAAAATTCGCCCACTATTCATACTTTTTGGTTTTTTTAGAAATTCTTGGTTTTAAATTAATGTTTTGAGCACAACATTTTCCTCCGGCCAAAAGGTCATAGGAATTTTAAAGCTGGCACATTTCTATTAAAAGTACAGCGGCTCTTCCCTCTGTCCCCAAAGTCAGGGAAAGGAGAGGAGCTCAAGGCAATCAGCTGCTGCATTAGATGGTGAAAAAATTCTGCCTTGGTTCTTCCCTTAACTACCCTTGCTTCCCTTCACACAACTTCCCTTGTTACTTTTCATACACTGCTTCCAGCTACTCTTCACGGGCTGCTTCCACTGGGGATGATGAAAGTTTGTCCATGTGTCAAATTATTAGTAGCCACTTCTACCCATAAAATAAAAGTGACATACTGTAATGATACCCTGTCCTCCAGAGCACTCTCACAAGATTGCAAAGCACTTCAGAAAAGGTATAAACCATCAGCCTGAAGTTACTGGGGATGAAACTGAGACACAGCATTAGCCACAGTAAAAGGACAGCCATTACTGGAAGCAGCCACTAATCACTGGTTTCTCTTTTTCACCACCATTTTGCCCCTCATCTTTGAAAAGTTATGCCAGATCTTGCTTTCCCTGGTTGTTTGCTTACAAAGAATAAACCACTGCAAATCTCTTTTCCCTCTGACAATCACACTAGTGATATTGTGGCTTCACAGCATTACAGAGCTGAATAACAAGGAGAGGTAATACCAGGGCATGACACCAAAATCCAGTTCCTGATCCTTAACCCTCTAGAACTGCAAAAGTACTAGATTTCATAGGCAGCAGGACCATCATTATCTTCAAGTCTGACCTCCTGCATAATGAAGGCCATAGAATTTAATTCAGTAATTCAGTCAGTGGAGGGAACTAATAAGGGATGCTTGATTCTGCCTGCTAAAGCAGCTCTCAAGACTACTGAGGTAGTAGTAAGGTTAAAAGGAGGGTAAGGTTATCTGTTGGGTGCTCCATTCCAGACAGTAAAAGCTAGGTTAACTCTGTACTGTCCAAATATAAAAATTGGCAGACTTTGTTTATAAGCCTTTATCCTCATTAATCTGCTCATTTGTCAACTCTTCCAGGCTGTATCTACAAGGATAGAGCCATTACCCTGAAACCCTGAGCTACCGGCCACCTATACAGCAGGTTTGCTTAAACCTAACCACAGTCCAGCCCAATCCTGGAGCCTTCACCAAGGAGATGAGCCAATCTCTTTCACCATCTCCCTTCTATATACACTTTTCTACAGTCTATTTTATATTTGTTTGCACAAACATATGTCATGAGCTCAGAACATCTGTCAGCAATTCACTGATGACCACAATCATATAAGCAGCTTTGATAGGGCTATGAGGTCTGACCGGAGATGTCAAGCAACTCTAATATGACTTGAAGCATCTTAGTTTGGTAATGTTGAATCAGTGTTAGCCTTGTGCAGAGACAAAGGCCAGCGGCCCTACAAATTTAGCTTTATATTCTAAATTACTTTAACTCCTGACATTGTTTGGTAATTTGCAACTGACAGAATATGTAAAAATGGTGCCTGAAAGTTGCATTTGAATTTAATGTTGTTGCCATGTCTCATAAAAAATGCAATTTAAAGGGGAGCATTTATCAAAGAGAGTTCTGAGACTAGACCCAACACCTGTCTGTTTTCCAGAGTAGCACGTTGCCTATTTGTCACGAACAAAAAATAAACTGTGTATTCACAGTTACAGAAGGAGCAAAAGATTGAAACATTGCTTGGGATACACCACACACTGCCTTTTCTTACTGCAGTTTTCCAGTTCTGTACTGCCTAGAAACCTCAGTAGGGAAGAGAAAGAAAATGGAGGAAAAGAGTCTTTGAAAAGAAGTTTGGCAAGGCTTTTGTTTCTCGAATACTAGAAAAACATGATACTAGAAAACCGTTGTATAAACCTTGCTTCGAGGATTACTTTTATTTTTATTTTATAGGGATAAAACAATGGCAAATGAGCAGAATGAAAACCAAGAAAACTAATAGCATCAAATTTACAGGAGAGAAATCACAGTGAAAAACACAGCAGTATCTCCTTCCTTCAAGCAAGTACATAGACAGAAGTGTCCATGCTAAACAGTCCAGAACATGGGCCAATTTATCAAATAGGAAGATTCACCATGAGCTGAAAGTTGTCTGCATTTTAAGCAAATGAATAGTAGCCCATTGCAACAGATGCTACCCCTATTATGCGAGCTCTCTTGCAAGAGCTTTCCTAATTCCCACTTGGGGAGCTTCTCCTGAATCACTTCACCGTGGCCAGGCTGGGGACATGAGCAGGAGGATCACTTCCCCACACACCCGGTGTATCCCACAGCTGCAGTGAGGACATCCACAAGAAGACAAGTCCCTCACAGAGCTCTGACCTTTCCTTTTCTGACATGGCAGCAAAATCCCCCAAAACCCATGCCTGTACCTGCACCAAGGCATCCCACAACCACCATCTTCCTGCATTAGCCTATGATGATAGTGCCGGTTCCTCTGACAGCCCTACTTTTTCAGGGGGCTCCTGTGAATACCTAATTTCACTTATTTTCAGAGAGGCCTTGATGATAACTGGTCATGCCCCAGGCCTCCTAATTTGACCAAATGTTACATTCTACCATATCAAATGTACCTCCCGTGTAACTCACAGGCTTGTACTGTTCCGTAAAATTGTAACTTAATGACATTTAAAATACTGCAGTTACTTCCTTCTTCATATGTATGGAAATGCTGCAACTTTACAGAGGCAGCTTTCCTCTCTCTGGACTGTGATATGTTGGATGCACTCTGCGTAGGCCCATTTGGCAGGAATTGGTTTGGGTCAACGGTTTATTAGCCATTTGTTTGCTATTTGAAAGCCCTCACACAGATGCTGGATGTTTTATTTTCTTTTCCTGATTGCTTTCACACATGAAGCTGTAAGGACATGTCGATTGATCAAATGAAACTATTGCACACTAAAACTCACATTGAGCATGCCAGTTGAGAAGTCCATGTAATTGCCTGCCTTGGTCAGTGGCACTTGTGGCAACCTGTCATCTCTCTGGCTTCCTCCACTTGCAGAATAGTTCAAGTGTTCAAAAGCTCCAGTCCCATCCCATTTGTGCACTCTAGAGCAAAGCCAACCCTGCAAATAAACCCCCTTTAATTTATATTTTGTAAACATTTAAGAAGAGAGGCAAATTTCGCAATACAGAAAGTCTTCTCTCATGAAACGGCAGTGGAATTATTGGCAAATAAGCATCATTGTCTCCACTGGATGGATTCAGACCCAATTTCAACCATTTTGCCATTCAGTGAATCTTATTGACAACATGGCAAAAGTTTCCTTTAACCTCATCAGTTCTGGTTTAATTACAGGCACTTTGAATCCAAAGACTAATTTCCATCAAGCATTCCACTGTTTCAGTTATAACACATTAATATGTTAAATGAATACATTACATAAAAAAAAATAGTTTCCAATTTTTCAACTATGCTCCTTATTTATTTTATCATTAGAGAAAAATTATTCTAAAGTATTGTATTTGTTACATACATTTTGTCAAAACATTAGGTTTAAAATACAAGTGCTTATAAAATCATATTATGAGTACAATTTCTCTTCCTGCAGTTTCATCTTCTGTGAAGCTGAAGATACAGCTTTTGTAGCAAGGATAGTCATTATATTTTTGAACAAGCAGAATTCATTCCGTGACAGGTTTATTGCTTGTTTATCTCAGAAATATTTGCTACAATGGACATCATAGAAAATTGCAAGAAACCGAAATATTGAATGTGTTTTGAATTGCATTATATGGAATTCTACAGCTAGAGTGGTATTTGATAAAACAATGTTCTCAACTCGCATCATCACATCCAAGAAGGATGCTTGGGTTCACAAGAAAAAGATGCTTGGGTTCACTAGAAAAAGCTGGATCTTATTTGTTTTCTGTCAATATTTTCGGTTGACTAAAGCAAGGCTTGAATCTTCTTGACATCATAATTTCATTGTATCCCAGGATCTGCACAGAACTGAATAACTCTGCTTGCTTGAACTGCCAATGTTATTGCTTTAAAAGTTTACAGAAGCAAGGAGTGAACTGTAAATTTGACAATGCTGTAGGATACAGAAATGTCGCATTTAAAAATATCCCTCAAAATGATTTTTCAAAATGGCAGGATTAGGGACAAAGGTCACATTTTTGACATTATTTACAGTCAAGATGCTCAGATTACTTATGGAAAAAGCAGCCATGAGACTTATTATACCCACAACCACCCATCATTTTGATATATGTTATGGTGAAAAGATAAGACCAGCTCCAGCGGGGGGAATGACTGAGATGAGAAATGCTAGGTACTACATGTGGCAGCATTTCAACCTGCAAACTCCCCAAACATCAAGAGTTAAGAGTCAATCTAAGGTCTCTCCCTAAATACTGTATTCTCCTTCCCACAGCAGGCAAAGGACTGCTGCTTGCAGGAGCACTAAATCAAGGAAGAGACAACACAAAATTTCAATGAACAAGAGATTTCAAGAGGTCTTAGAGAAGTTAATTCTGTTTCCCACTAGAAAATGAAATTTCTTACCTGACTGGAATATGAAAAAGCAAACCCTTAATGGTCTGTCCTTGTACTTTAACTGAGTATAATTCACCTTATAATTTCTCTGGCATTCCTTAAAACTGATTTCAACGGGTGCCTAAGCAGCACAAGCTACACAAGCTCTTGAGAAGTATCAACAAAGCATGCTAATGCAACACTACACTAACCACAGTAAATGTCAAAGCTTTTGGCTCAAATTTAAATATACTTTCCCTGCCCCGGATCCTTCCTTACCTCTCCCCTCCATCAAAGATGAGCATCGGTAAATGAACGTGGTATGTGAGTTCCTTATACAATGACCTGCATTTAAAAGTTATATATGAGCAAATCCACTCCCCCATCCACTCTGCAGTGTTTTGAAAACCTGAACTTCCACGGCAGCTAGTCACCCCCAGGAAAGAGCCACACATTCAAAAGCAGCAGAGGGTACCTATCAGCAGCAACATGTTTGAAGGAAGAGCTGAAGGCAATGCTTAAATAGAAAAAAAGCAGAGGCTGAGCTAGGGCTGTTTAGGTAGGGTGCATCAAACTTCATTCAAAGTCGCAGAATAACAAATTCTAACAGTATCTGACTTGAAAGGAGTTTTTTTTACATTATTTTGTTCTGGAACTTGTAATAACCTGACATTTCTTAAAATATAAAAATTGAAGTACAAAGAGTCCAATTAAGTAATCCTGAGACTATGAAACAAACCAGGTGCGGCAAGAAAATTCAAATTAACACTCATCTCAAGCTTCAAATCAAGTGTCAGTTTGTTCCTTTTTATTTTAATTTATTGTAGTCAACATTAGTTAAAGCTGGAGACATTTGTTCTCTTGCTAATGATATACACATAACTCCCACTTACATCCCCTTGCTCCTTCCAATTAAGAACTTCTTCTGAACATTTCAGCTCGAAGGCTTATCTGGAACAGATTATTCACTGTATCATATGGATTCAGGTTCTTATGTCTGCAAGCTCTTTAGAGCAGCAATTTGTTCTTTGTTTAGCATATTTTGCAGTGTACAGTGCTAAATAAGCTTAGGGAGTGCTATTCACTGAGGCATGTTTGTGCTCAGTGGATTCAGAGTTGCCTTGTGCTTTGTTGTTTCAGTCTGTGCAAAACCCCTCTCCAATGCAATGTATAACATCCAGGCTGACTGTAAATCAATCTGTTTCTTAAGGAAATCTTCAGACTAAACACACAAAAATTAGTGGGTCTGAGAAGCACTGTAGGTGGAAATGTAGCACATATTGTATTACCTTGCTATTCCCTAAGTATACAAAACAAGCACCAGCTCACTGCTTATCTTCTCTGCACAATTAATTGCCTTCCTTACCACATGGTTCTGACAGATCTTGTATGCACACTGGCAATATTTAACACCAACTGAGCAACAAAACACCACCAGTGCCTTGACTTGTTCAATTCAACACAGTTTGTCCAAGTTAACCACGTCATTGTTGCATTATTTCTTTACTTTTCAGTCTTATTGAAATAAACTTTGGAAAGTATAAAGACAGGGTATTATTCCTCTGAGAACCACAGAATAGGCTCCCCCCATCAACGCAGAACATGTGATACTTTATGAAAGCATCAAATCTGTTTGGCTCCCAGCTCTGTCCTGTGAACTCTCAGGCTCTCTGGACAAGCGAAACAGATACAGGGTAGATGCTGCCTGCTGCTGTGGAGTCTGTGGGATGGGAGAAAGCTACAGAGCTGCCTCCTTTCCCCTTCAGGAGTCTGTGAAGGCCTTACTAACAAACTGCATGTGAACAGGGCTTTGTCAGGTCAAGCTTATGGTCAAATAAAACAGCACCATCCAACACAGTACGTGTCCTTCCAACACAGACAAATATCAGGTAGCAACTTAGCAAATACCATTACACTTAGCACCATTAATCTTGACAGCTTTTACTTTCTCCCACGTCAAGCTAGCAAGTAGCACCTTGGCTCCGGACTGGATGGGGCACAGACACTGAGGGATGGCCAAGCCCAGTGGCCACAACACACGGTCTTGGCATTCATTTCCTATGAAGAGTAGCAAAAATTTTATTCTTTGAAAATTGTATGTCCTCCATGAGAAAGAAATGCTTTCCTCCAAGAAAATATAGGGAATCTCTTCAGTTTTATTTAAATAAAGCTTTCTAATCATTACTGTTGTTAAGGGAATTGGAAATGGGTAATTAGCAATTTTTGCTCTTTATAGGTTTTCCCTGAAGGAAAGGGATATTTAACGTAACACATTTTATATCTTGTGTGACAATCGCCCTCCCGACTCATACATCAGAGACTGAGCAAGGGATGTTTAGATAAGACACCATAAGTTGTTACAAGGACTGTGTAGCCAAGGGGTGAAAATATTCCTGCTCTCAGTTGACTGATACAGGAGAGGACTTGTAATACCTACAGGTCAGAAGACATTTGAACCCAGACTGAATCCCTAGGATGACTGGAAGGATACTTTCATGGAGCACTTGATTTCTCAAGTTGCTATACAAGCCAAGCAATCTGTTCAAACACCGAAAAAGGCTTAAGTGCTTAGGACATCGACACTTCGTTCTCTGACAGGGATCCATAAAAGCCAGAGACAAGAGTATGCTGAGGAGATTTCCACTGAAGGAACAAAGCAATTTCACAGAGCTACAGGGCCAGGCTCCTGCCTTCACTCAGACCAGTATCTGTCTGTAGAAACTTCACCAGCCTGCCCTTCATGGAACAGCTTCAAACCTGTCCTTAAACAGCTTTAGCAGAAGGAAATATTTCAGGTTTCAGGTCTGTTGACCTGATTTCAGTCACACTTACTTGACTGTTAAGCTCTTAATTGCAACTGATTCTAACTTAGTATAAACTGAAATAGAATGATTATCATCAGTGCCAAATTATAACACATAAGAGTTTGGTCCATCGACTTTCTTAAAATTATCCTTGATTTACTCTGAAGCTTGTGGGGGTGAAATCAGGCCTTCTTTCTTCATTACATTGAAGCTTCAAGGTGCAAGCCTAATTCTGAAAGGGAGGTTGACAAAAAAGTTCTTCTGTAATACATAGACTAGTGAGGCAGAAAGTGTGCCAGTTAGCATTAAACTTAACTGTCCTTGCTTCCTTCTGCCTGTCTTAACCTACCATATCATTTAACCTGCTCTTTAAATAAACAAGAACTGGTTCAGGTTGCATATTTTCTCTCACAATTGCTTCTGGTGCTCCAAGATCACATTAAAAGTGATCTTAAATATATATATTGTATATAGAATCACAGAATCATTAAGTTGGAAAAGACCTTTGAGATCACTGAGTCCAACCATTAAGCCAGTGCTGCCGAGTCCACCACTAAACCATGTCCCTAAGTGTCATGTCTACATGTCTTTTAAATACCTCCATGGATGGTGACTCTACCACTTCCCTGGGCAGACTGTTCCAGTGCTTGACAACCCTTTCAGTGAAGAAAGTTTTCCTAATATCCAATTTAAACCTTCCCTGGCAGAACTTGAGGACATTTCCTCTTGTCCTATCTCTTGTTACTTGGAAAAAGAGACCAACATCCACCTCACTACACCCTCCTTTCATGTAGTTGTAGAGAGCGATAAGGTCCCCCCGAGCCTCCTTTTCTCCAGGCTAAACACCCCCAGTTCCCTCAGCTGCTCTTCATAAGACTTGTGCTCTAGACCCTTCACCAGCCTCGTTGCCCTTCTTTGGACACACTCCAGCACCTCAGTGTTTTTCTTGTAGTGAGGGGCCCAAACCTGAACACAGTAATCGAGGTGCGGCCTCACCAGTGCTGAGTACAGGGGTAAGATCACTTCCCTGTCCCTGCTGGCCACTCTATTTCTGATACAAGCCAGGATGCTGTTGGCCTTCTTGGCCACCTGGGCACACTGCTGGCTCATATTCAGCCAGCTGTCAATCAACACCCCCAGGTCCTTTTCCACCAGGCAGCTTTCCAGCCACTCTTCCCCAAGCCTGTAGCGTTGCATGGGGCTGTTGTGACCCAAGTGCAGGACCCAGCACGGAGCCTTGTTGAACCTTGTACAATTGGCCTCGGCCCATCAATCCAGCCTGTCCAGATCCTTCTGTAGAGCCTTCCTATCCTCACACAGATCAACACTTCTGCTGGTAAGTTGAAGTCCCCTACGAGAACAAGGGCTAGCAACTGTGAGACTTCTCCCAGCTGCTTATAAAATATTTCATCTGCCTTTTCATTCTGGCTGGGTGGTCTATAACAGACTCCCACCATGATATCTGCCTTGTCGGCCTGCCCCTGATTCCTACCCATAAATACTCAACCCTATCCGCAACATCATTAAGCTGTAGGCATTCAAGCCACTTCCTAACATACAGGGCTACCTCACCACCTCTCCTTCCTTGCCTATCCCTTCTGAAGAGTTTATTGCCATCCATTGCAGCACTCCAGTTGTGTGAGTCATCCCACCATGTTTCCATCATGGCAACTATGTCACAGTTTTCCTGCTGCACAATGGCTTCCAGCTCCTCCTGTTTGTTGCCCATGATGTGGGCACTGGTGTAGATGCACTTCAGTTGGGCTATTGATCCCACCACCTTTCTGGGGGGAGAAGCCCTCATTCTTACATGACCATTCTCCGGCACTTCCATGGTTTCTAACACATCAATAACCCTTGTATCTTTGCTGCTGCATGGATTTCCACCCTCTACCTCCACTGAGATGGTACACTGAAGGACCTCGCTAGCACACCATCCCTCAAACATTGGTGTGCCACCCCCAGGCTTGCCTCTAAACATATGTTTATGTGTTCCCTATCTTGCCTGTAGGGATCGATACTTTCCTAAAATTTTACATATGATTGTATATGAATGAAAATAAGAGCAAGTTCAAAGCCCAAGTAGTGTGCTTAGGACTTTGTATTTTAATAAGCACAACAGGCAATGATAAAAATACCTATCAGTCTCCAGTCCTAAAGGGAAGAAAAGGACTGAAATTACAAACTCAGACAGTCAAAACAAGGTAAAAAAGAGTTAGAAGGCTCCCCTTAATTATTTGCAAAAAAAAAAAGAATTTTTTCCTGCTACTTTCAAATATGGCACATCTCTATTTTGAAATTGGAAAACTGTATCTCCAAACCTCTATGTATTAAGACATCTCCCAAAATATATCCTAAGCTTAACCTTAATGTGAGAAAAAGGAACTTAATATTGGTTGTAGTATTAAACTTGGTTCTATTTCATACATATTAAAACACTGAACTCTATCTCTCGAATGTTTATCTTTTAATCCTATAGGAACACACATGACAAAACACAGATCAAACCAGCTGCCTACTGAGTCAGCTACCTGCAGTACTGAGATCTTAGTGAAAGGTAAGTGCCAGGAAAGGACAGACTCTCTCCTGACTTTACAGGAGACCATATTATACCCTGCAGGTACAGATCCAATTACAGTTACCATCATTAGCCAAGCTCAGAAAATTATTGAATACTATTAAAAGTTCATCCACAGTATTTACCCCAGCAACCTCCAGCAATCTTGAATTCCACTGGGGGACAATATATTGGCTTAGCTATTGCCTTTTATTTGAGATGGACCCTAAGCTAAACATATTAAGAAATGTTTGGATCCAAGGATTTGGGTCAACACAGTTTTAATTCGCAGTAGTTCTTTCATTTCAGAGTCTTATTTCCTTCTCTCGGGCATCTGTTTGAGCACATGTAAAGCACAATGAGCACACTTGACTAAAAGCCCACCAAACAGTATCATTTACCTTGGCTGATTACACTTACCACCTTGGGACTGCAGACCATCATGGAAATAAATACTGGAGGCTAGCTTTACAAAAGGGTTGGACACATTTATGATTGCTAATAATACACATATCTCTGCAAGGTAAGTTGAGGCTTACAGGTAAGAGTTTCAAATGCACCTCACTGAGTTAAGGGCAACAAGCACATTCAAATCAGTACGTCGACCCAGCACCAGCTTATAAGGCACCCCATCTCCATACCTCCTGTGAAGCCTGCGGCGACAGCTTTCCATGTGAGGGCGGACCTGACAGCATGTCTGCACAGAGCCACAGAACTATACTAACTACACTGTCAGTGCAAAAGGCCTAAAACTAGAGTTGACACAATCAGCAGAAGGCTACAGGCAGAAGTGTTGCAAGGATATTTTAATTATTTTGAAAAGCATTACAAATTTAGAGTCAAAGATTTAAGGAGATATATGTATGCTAGGGTGTAAAACTCAGAGGCACAGAGGTTAGCTCTGGTAATGAAAAGCATTTGGCATATAACTGTGATCAGCAATAGTGCTGTCTATAGCTCTGTATTTGGTTATTTTAGTTTCTGAAATTTTTTTTCCTAGCCGCATTGGATTATCAAAGTACAGGGTATTATGCTTGCTTCAAGACTACCTTAAATTCAGGCTCAAAGTCATAAAACTCTTTTTGACAGAAGCCCACATCTATGAGTGCCACTGGGGACATGGTGGGTACTGCAGGCTGTGTTGCACTTCTCTTTACATGGCCTAAAATTGGTCCTGATGAGCAGTATGGAGTTGTGAGGGACACTGTCCTTGGCCCAAACATCAGCAACACCTACAGACAATAACAGGCAGACAAGTCAGTCACAGCATCCTTCCTAGAAAGGCCTGATGTTGTTGCATATGAGATGGGCCAACATGATACACATTGATACTCAGTCTGCCCTTAAACCACTGTGAGTTCTAGGAGTGCTGGAATTGACCTTCTGCCTTGCCCATCCTCTGCAGGTAGTGAGGACTGTGCATGGATAAACAGGAGCATCTTTCCAGTTTTGTCCCATCCCAATAGGATGTAACTGTTATTCTGAATAGTGCATTTGTCAAGAAAGCACCTATGTTCTCTGCTTTATGCAAATGGAAGAACGTGGAGTATGCATTTACTGTTTGGAAAGAAGAATAATATTGCTGATGAGTCTCTGATGAAGAAGAAACTTTAAGCTATGAACAGTGTGAAAAAATTTTAAATGTATTTACTGTAAGCCTGACTTTTTTTTAAAGTTTAAAGAGTTGGTACTATTCCTCTATTAATATAATTTTTTAAATTATCTCACAGTACTGAAATACTTAAAGGATTTATTTTTTAATTAATCTTAATGTATAAATGAAGTAACTAACATAATTGCTTATTTCATAAAGTTAATTCTGTACTCAAAAGAGTAGATGCTGTAATTTTGGTGCCACATAAACTATTCTTTATAGATAATAAAGTAGTTTTAATTGTCAAATCCGCATTAGTAAAGTTTTGGCAGATGAAGAATACTTTGATCTGTGCATAATTACAAATCTTTACCTTGGAATGGTAGGTAAGGCTTGCATTTCTGCAGTTAGCAACTCCCTGTCAAACACGTCTTTGTAAATGTAATTTCTGGAGAGGTGAAGGCTTACTGGTTAAGACTTTCAAAGGAACTGGTGACTTAAGGTGTCTTGAAAGTTTCCAGTGTCCCACTTAATGGCATCTGTGTTTCAAGATTTCCAACATTTCTGTAAATAAAGTACCCCAAGTTGAACGCCCAAAGCAATACACCTGCACTCACTAGTCAATTGACAATCAGCAGAACTAAGCAATTATAAATCAAAAAGCTTAATTTAGTTGCTAAACAGTAGTCATAAAACTGGTGAATGCAAAAAAACTTAATTACTTTGAAACACATAGCCTCCATCGAAGGAGATTCCCAGGTCACTTAGGACTGACTCTGAAACAGTTTCTGCACCAGAGGGAAACAGCAACACACCACCAGCAGTGTCCTACTCCCTCAAGGACAGTAAGTGAGCGAAGATTATGAGACAACTCTCTTCAATGATGTATGTTATGCTCATAAAATTAATTCATACGTCATACAAACACTAGGATAGTCACAGGCATGTGGGGAGAGAAACGTATTTAAAACTATCTAGGTTTAAACAATGCTATGTTCAAAAATAATTCAGTGCCTCATATAGGTGTGGCATGCTGATTTCTGGACATGTTCAACTGCACGTCCTTCAGCACATACAGTGAATTTTCCACAAACTTCAGAATACCATGTAGAAGCCAATCTGGGAGGCTGTGAGCCAGCCACTGCAATAATTCAACTTGTGCTGTTATCCAGACATAAATCAAACCCTCTGTGTCCTGCTGAGACAGCAAGACCTGAGCTTTTGCTGAATTCCTACACAGATAAAAAAAAAAAAAAAAAAGCGCCTTGACAATGTAGTTGATGTGGTACTCAAAGGAAAGCTTGAAGTCGCAGATGAAACTGAGATTACAAGGTGGTTGGAAAGTAAATAACAATCCCATCAAACAGAACCACACATGGAAGAGGGTTAGGAGGAACCTGCTGCTTAGCCAGTGACAACCAGAGTGATTCAGTATCACAAGACGATCCAATTTACAAAGGCACAACATGAGAGAAAACTCCTATTCAACCCTCAGTAACAGCAGGAGAAACAGGCATGAGATACTAGTTGATAACTAAAAAATGTTTGAATGAAAATAGCTGTAGAATAAACCAAGGATGTTAGCTTGATTCTTGTCTAACTTCAACAAATGTACATAAGAAAAAGTCCATTGAGATTCCTGGAGTTTAAGGGATGTAAAGGACACAAATGAAATACGATGCAAACACCTACCATGTCAGATTCTGTCACCTTAACCTATATGGAGCACGCACTTTTCTGTCTGAGATACCTACCTGATCAGTGCCACTAAAGTTTCTACTTAGTGTAACAAGGCAATAGATAGATTGGCTAGAGGTAAAAGTAGCATCTTATATAGCTTTAGTACAGCTGTTCAGGCATTTTCTATTGACTACTCTACAGGAGACTGCAGTTTCCACAAGAAAAATGTGAATTTTTGAAGGAAGATGCCAATATAATTCTTAAAAACCAGATTTCCTTTAGGATAATAGAAAATGTTTAATTTCGGGGGACAATTTACACTAATTTAATGCACACAAATGCACCCATACACCCCTTCTTACTACGAGTCAGAAGGTTTTTGTTTGCACACTGAAGCACGGTGTGTTTAAGGTCACAAAGAGCACTGTAGTTCGTCTACTGAGTACCCCCACCTCCTCCATCTCGTGTACCAGGTAGAGTCTGGGGTTGCTTCCCCTCCAGAGACAGCACTTCAGAGGGTGACAGCTGTGTAACCTGCTGCTCCACACATGCCGTAGGGTACCTGGGCAGCAGGGGAATGTAAGGCATATAAATGACGACTCTCTGAAGGCATTGCATCAAAGATGGGAAGACTCGGTTTAAGAGGAGATATTTTCAACATTTCTAAGTAAAACAATAGTTTTAGTTGAAAACAAAATGCCAAAATAATGAATGAATTTCCCAGGATGGAAATACCCACTCTGTCCCAGTCTAATGCTTAAATCTGAGAGGAATTCTGCATTACACCTCACAGAGTCACTTGATTCAAGCACTTGTCTTTCAGGGAGGCTCTTTAGTAAATAGGTATATTTGAACCTACTTACAAAGCAATACAAACAAAAGAATTTTCATTTAGAGTCAAATCCTGCTCTTTTGACTAGGACTGGAACTTATGTCGTAAAAACTTTGAAAGAAGTTGGGAAGTAAACGGTACTTCAAAAAAACTGTTTCAATATACTATGTAGTGAATAATACACTGGGGGCGAAAACAGATTGGCAGGATTTTGGAGAGCCATGTCCCATGTATGTACATCACCAAAGACACATAGGAGCCTTCTGAACAGTTACACGTTGGTTTGGGATTCAGTGCAAGAAACCACTACTCTGAAACACGATCATATCGTGAGTTATCTTTGCCAAAACTCATAAATTCAAGCAAAGGGAAAACATATTGGGTGTCTGGAAACCGTGGAGGTAATTTTTCCCTTCAGACCTGCTAGAGATTTTCACTATAATGAAAAACTATAAGGTATTATTATAGAAATAAGTTGGGAAAGTGTTTCCCAGCCAAAATTACTTGGATTCACTTTATACGCTAGAAAAATACCCATTGAAATCATAAAAACTCTGGATTTACACTGTTAGCTTCCCATAAAGCCAGCTGTTGATACCCAATTATTTTAAATGCTTTGCGATGATCCCAGCTCACTTCCTATCTGGGTCAAATGAGGCCCTAAAAGCAAAAGCAGACAGGCAAGCTCAGAGGCGCAAGAACAGAAGTAAGTAGAAACAAACTGCTAGCAGAGCCATTCACAGCAATTAGAGCTCGACAAGCACTTACAGACTCCCTAGAAAAGAAAAATGTCTGGTATCAGAGTATCTACCCTTGAATGTCCCTGCCCCCAGGGGTGCCGAGCAAAAGACATATTTATACTGCAGAGTTTTGCGTAGCTCTGTTGACAGCATGAAGCAGAATATTTTCCATGCAAAAGATTTAGCCAGTTCTTTGGCAGCCTGTTTTTAACCAGAAAACACTTATACCATAAAGGCTAAACATACAGTAATTTAACCAAAATTTTCAGTTAGACATACTTTAGATTCTAAAGATCAAAATTGTAAACTCATGGAGCAAAATAGCGTACATTATCTCTTTTAGTGTACATCACCTATTAATGCTACAAAATTAAATTAGCAAGAGAGCCAAAAGTAGATATATTTTTTAGAACAAAACCAGGATTTTCTAGCTGGGACTAAACCAAATATCAAAACCTCAGAATTTTTAACACAGGCTGAAAATTCTGGTTTGCAGACGGTTCAAAGCTATAGCTTTGATTTGAGGCTATCCCACATTCAGTGTAAGTGGGCAAAATAAGCAAAACTCAAGAATGCCATGGAAAGTT
Organism: Strix aluco; assembly: GCF_031877795.1. Lineage (NCBI taxonomy): Eukaryota > Metazoa > Chordata > Aves > Strigiformes > Strigidae > Strix > Strix aluco. Next base: position 8,736,313 of record NC_133936.1, on the reverse strand, counting down.
TACCATAGCTAATTGTAATATAAATCTATATGGATATGCCTACATACCTTTTTCCAAAGATATTCTTTCCCTTTGTACATTTACATGCACACAAGTCCATGAGAGAAATGTCAGTTCTTCTAGGGATGCAACAATATTCAAAATAGGACATTTGAGAGGATGCCATGACTGAACTAGCAGGAGGTAGATTAACTATTCATTCTTGGTCTCACAGGGTAGGGAATTATATCAACAGCATAAAACAACATAGGACATAATTCCTTTCTCTCTTCTCCCCAGGACTGTATTCAAGTGGAATCAGGCAACTGTGAGAGACAGAGGAGACCTGTCCTTCTCAGGGTGTGTGTTATGTTTAATTGCTGAAGGCATGAAGCATTTTAAAAGGTTTGTCAATAAAATCCCTATTTAGTTAACCCCAATCTCCTCAGATCTCTTGTTACGGGCAGCCTTCTGCTCTTAACATCTGGGCAGGCAAAGCCTCCAATTACACTGCTGCATTTGGTAGCTTAATAGACCTAGATAAGGGTCCCTGGTACATCCATTTCCCTTGGTAACTGCTTATCTCTGGCTAGTCCGATGATACGCAGCCTTTATGTCACAGTGAGGCACATAATCATGTGGCAGGCCACGCAGCGTGTGTGCATATTCACATTAAATCCAAAGCTTTCCTTGACCTTTCCTCTTCTGTGGCTGGACTTACATCTGCCACAGCTACACTTCGTAATTGATGGGGAAGGGGCAGGGGGAAAGGGAGAGAGCAGCCCAAGATCGTGGCCAGGAGCAGGCTTGCACCACTTGAGCTCTTCTCCCCTGCATGCAGCCTGCTCCTTGCTGGCATCTTTAGGGAAGAGGGCAGGAGCAGGCAGAGGCTGCTGAGCTGGCTGTGGACCAGATGGCCGGCACCCGCCAGCTACTCCCAGAGGCCCTGGGGAACAGAGCCTGGCATGCACACTGCAAATCATCAAAACTCCTCCAAATCACGGCGTGAGGCTCCATCCAAAATAAAGATCTACTATCACTCAAATAGCTCCATGGCAAGATTTCTCCTTAATGTGTCCCTAACTGGATGATATTGAAGAAAACCTGTAAAACTCAGCTCTCAGCACACAGTTGTTTCCTCTGCACCGAGATGAATCTATGACTGTTTTCTTCCAAGCCTTGCTATCTGCAACTGTAAATTACCACAAAGTTCTTGTAGTTTAGTCTCTGGAGTTTGTCAACTTGAATATTTGACACCCATTTCATTTGTTGCACCCAGATTTTGTATTGTACCATGCTTGGGTTTCCTTCCTGAATAACTCTCAAAATATGTGCAGACATTTGTCTTGCTTTTTCCTTCATTTCATTTTTAGTTTCCCCTTTGCAGCCAAATCAGTGTCTTTAAAAGCTTTTTAGAAATTGTTTAGGATTTAATATTTTCATGTTGAATGTCTGACAGGGAATTTGCTCAGATTCTGTAGCAACATGGACTGATTTTCCTGCTTTTTTTAAAGGCCACAGAGTATCATTGCCCTCTATTTTGCAGGCACTAGTAAAATCATCTTTTCTGTTCTCTGTATGTCTTAGTTTTCCTCTGCTTTTGCATCAAATTCTGTAACAATGAACAAGGGCAGATCAGCCACAGAAATTTCTCTTAAAGCCTTTATTTTAACCTTCAAGTCTCATGTTTGTCACTTTATGAGCCAAAGACACGAGAAAGCAAAAGCCAGTAGTTTGTCAAAGCATGCTCTCTAGGGATCTGGGTTCTGTTTCAGCTGTCACCGTGTCGCCATATATACCTATTGATGTAACTTCTGATGTGCAGCAACAAATGGTAAATAATTCCTCTCAGAGCACACTTCTGCCTGTGTTGGTGTCAGTGCTTTTAATCAATAAACCGTTGAGGCATCTTCCAGCAGGAATATTGTTCCAACTGTTGCTCAGGAACAACACACTCCATGAACTATTTCCTTGTTTTCAATGCTATATATGAGCTTTTTACTTTTATTCTCTCTTCAAGCAATATCCTCTCTAGCTTACTATGCAGCTACTGCTCACTGTTTATCCACATCTCCAGTTCTTGAAAAGGCTCACTGGTTTCTGTTCATATAAACTAGTTTTAATCAAAGTAATAGGTCACTATCTGTATCACTCCAAGCAAGGATTTCAGTTCTTTCCAAGGCACTGGTGCCTAATAGAGCCATTTCTTCACATTAGGCCTGACACTTACTTCTTCTAATGTAATTCCCTGAGTTCACTGAGTCCTTTTGAACTTGCAGCCCCTGTATTATTTAGTTATGATGCTGGGTTTTGCAAGGCTGCTCCAGAGTCTAAGAACAGCACTTACAGTAACTGACTGCTGACAGGACATCCAGATATTTACACACTTCTTCAGTTTCAGATCTCTCTTCTGCAAACGAAATCCAAACCAGACATCACCACTGCTACGTAGAAGTGTCATCGTCCATCTTGGTGAAAGTAGTGACTTTACGCTGCCTTTATGCAAGCTGATATAGATTCTACTTCCATTATCCTAGATGTACTGCTGCGCTGATAAATGATGTCCTTAAATCCATGCAGACCACAGTGTTTCCACAGTGTTATTAGCATTAGTGATATGCTAATATCAGTAAAGCCTTAGCACTGCTGTCCCACACCAGTGGTTTCTCTTTTCTTCTCACCTCTCCCCAGCTTCTGCTGTGAACTGACCCTTGTGTGTTTTCTTGTGCCTGATGTACCAGAGCTCTTGTTCCGATTTCCACTTTATTAAAAATGCAAATGCAGACGAGTATGTGCTATTGGCAATACATTTATAGATAGCTCCATTTTTGCAAAGTCCTGGTGTTTAAAGGCGCTAGGTATGCACAACAGAATCTGTTCTTCTTCTGTTTAGATGGTTTTTACACACTTTACCCACACTGGGATTTTCTTTTTTGACAAAGTTTCAAGCATATTTCAGGGCTGTCTATTATATAGACAGCTGATAGCCCTTCAGTTACCCAGTCTGTGGAATAGATGTCCTTACTGTCAGATTTGCAGAATAGTGCAAGCAATGCCAATGTTTCCGTAAGGAACAGACTTTTCTAATACTGCCTTAGTAATTAAGTTTACTAAGTCCTTATGTAAATTATATATTTCAGGGTTTTCCCTATAAATGTACGAGCATTAACCTATTAGTAACACTACACGTACTTCATTGCTGTTCTCTCCTGTATTCTGCCTTCTACCTCAAAACACCACACCTGTCACCTCTATTAAACCGTTCTTGACTTTGGCTCCTGCCACATTTACTGAATGTGATGGATGCTTTAGCTTGCCTCTGCAACACACTGCGAAAACCGTTTGAGGCTCACATTCTGCGTGTCTTTTCCAGTGCTGCACCATGCTCCTGCAGTGCCTGATTACATCCTTGGCACGTGCTTTTCTTCTGATGGTGTATCCAGCTTCTAAATTATAAATTCACACACAAATAAAAATCCATTTTGAGACAACTGAAAATATTTGCAGATTCATAAGGAATTTGGCAGAAGTTTTAGGTGGAAAAAAATAATCAGGCTACAAACCTTAGAACATTAGCCAACATCTGACTAGGCAATATTTTTAATGCCACCTTTCATTTCAAAACGCTGGGTTATGTTATGTTACACAGTGATGTTAGACACATTGTGAATGTCACAGTCAACTAGCAAAATGTCAGGGCTATTCCCTTCACTGAATTTAATTCCCACATATGAAGAGTTCCCCTCACGCCTTGCTGGCACAGCACTCTTCACAGCTTTGCTATAACGTCGCTTTCTCTGTGGCACCTTTCATCTGAAGATATCAAAGCAAACTAGAGACACATGCTAATAACAGACCATTCCTAGAATACTTATGAGGTAAGAAATTATTATAACATCCAATTTATCAATGAGAAAACTGAATTAGATATTTATTAAACTGAGTTAGAAATTGATTAGAGGTCACAGATGTTGGCCTTAATCCCCAAACACCTGGCTCCCAGCCCCGTGCATTACTCGTGCATAACCCAGGCACACTTCTCAACAAAGCTCTCCGATTCAACTTAGTGTTTTTGCACATGATGCCAATACAACTGCAGGTAGACTAGATGAAGGTTATTACTCCCACGCCCCAGTACAATTCATTATATTACACTGCTACCCTTATTACAACAAAGTGGTGTCATTAAAGCTAATCCTACAGAGCCCCACAGGAGCGCGTGACCAGAATGAAAGCAGCAGGGCACAGTTCATGAGCCACCAGAGAAGCACTTTACCGCAGCTTGCTTTCAGAAGCAAAAGCCTCATTTAAAATAAAACAAAAACTTTTACTTTGATAAATGCTGGCTGCTTCAAAAAGATACTCTGTTCTCAAAACTCCCCAGCTAAATGCCACCACAGCTGTAAGGACCAACCACGTGTGTAGTCAGGCTGGGAATTATCCACACAAATAAAGAGCACAGCTTGAAACATTGACTTTTTCCTGATCAAAAGGGCCTGGGAGACAAGTGGACAGTTCGGATCAGGCAAAGGATAGGGCTTTTATTATTTTCAAAGAGCACCCCAGTGAATAGAGTAGCCAATGTGGCCCTGGTGGCAGTGATACGTTCTAACGCTCTCCTCATCCCACACAAGTTACTTAAAAGCTTGGCTTTGGGTCTGTTTAGGGTTTGTTTTTTTCCATTTTTCTTTTTGTTGAAGAATTTCTGTAGGGAAAACCTGAAATACAATCAATCCTTTCATTAGTGTTTTTCCATGGCATTCCCTGTCTAAGCTGCCTCCCCCACATACCAAATAATAAATTGTAAATATTACCAAAGAAACCTTGTCACACCAAAAATGTCATTATACCTGTATTAATATAAGCTTTAATTTTAAAGTACAATTTTTATTTTTCTATGTGTTTTCATATTCATTTTCTTCACATATTTCAGTCTAAAGTAAAAAAAGAATACAGAAAAATCCCTTTCACATCCTGTTTTTACCTAGTTTCATTCACTAGTTATTTTCAACCACATATGCTGAAATGAAAAATTTAACATGAAAAAATTATTCATGAAAAAATTTAAAATCATGAAATATTCACACTATTTCACTTTGTAAAGATGTTCTTTTTAACAAAACCTAAAGCATTTAAGGATTTAAGCCACATGATATGGCAAAATGTTCTTCAGAAAGATCTGTCTCTTTTAATAGTCATATATTCCAGTCTAAACAGAAACCAATCTGACATAGAGGTACGTGACAGATAAGCAATGTGTTCCAAATAAATATATTCCATCAGCATTATAAATTTTGCAGTTTAATTCTAAACAGAAGTACTGCAGCAATAACATCAATGGCTTTAGTCTCTATTTCTTACACAGCAACCCAGAAGGACATAGAGTTCTACCTTGTTCTCCAACTGTTGTCTACCTTATCATCTTATAACCACACATACAATAAAATGTCTTTACTAATGTCATTACAACATGAGGGGACAGAGATGTGTTATTTAGAACCAAAAAAAGAATCAGAGACCTTCTTTAGTCCTTCTACATCAAACCAGTTTGATTTTCAGAGTTGTGGTGTTTCGACTGTAATCAGTTTGTAGGAGAAAACTTTATAAAACCAAAACAGAGTAGCATCACTTGCACAACAGATGAAACAATAAGGTAGCATAAAATTATATTGAAACTGTAAAAAGTATATCCTTCGTGGGTGGTAAGTTTTGGTTTTTAAATATCAGACACAAATTACAAAGATACTATTTTAATTGATCTCATAGGGTTACCTGTAAGAATTTTTGTGAAGTTAATATTTTGTAATTGTTTCACCAGAATATAAAGCTATAAAACATCATTGTCACTGCAGGCTTACCTGCTTTATCTGCAAATGTGAATGAGCGTCTGCATGTTTAAAAACAACCTCCAAACTCTTGCCAATATTGGAAACCCACAGAGCAATAACAGCCATTGGCTATACTAGAGATTTCTGGAATAATACCTGTGATATTGATGCAGCCTCTATCCTGGGCTGCATCAAGAGCAGTGTAGCCAGCAGGTCAAGGGAGGGGATTTTCCCCCTCTACTCTGCTCTCGTGAGACCCCCCCCTGCAGTGCTGTGTCCAGCTCCAGGGGCACCAACAGAAGGACACGGACCTGCTCAAGTGGGTCCAGAGGAGGCCACGAAGATGCTTGGGGGGCTGGAGCACCTCCCCTGTGAGGACAGGCTGAGATTGTTGGGGGTGTTCAGCCTGGAGAAAAGAAGGTTCTGGGGACAACTTATAGCAGCTTTCCTGTACTTCAAGGGGGCTACAAGAAAGCTGTGGAGGGACTCTTTATCAGGGGGTGTAGGGATAGGACGAAGGGTAATAATTTTAAAATGAAAGAGGGTAGATTTAGATGAGGTCTAAGGAAAAAATTCTTCACTGTGAGGGTGGTGAGACACTGGCACAGGTTTCCCAGAGAAGCTGTGGCTGCCCCCTCCCTGGAAGGGTTCAAGGCCAGGTTGGACGGGGCTTCGGGCAACCTGGTCTAGTGGAAGGTGTCCCTGCCCATGGCAGTGGGGTTGGAACTAAGTGATCTTTAAGGTTCCTTCCAACCCAAACCATTCTACAATTCTATGATGAGTAAAAGCTGATAAGGATCTAATTTCATTGAAGCAAAGAGCAAGACCCTGCTTTAACCTCGGCAGCAGTTGTTATCAATTCCTCTGTTGCATTATCTGGCATTTCTTAACAGTGGTAGGATTCTGAATCTTGTTAAAATATATGGCTTCACTCCCAACTTCTAGCAAAGCATTAATTCAAATATTCATGAGGCCTATAATCACTCACTAAAAATATCCTATGAAGCACATTCTATGAATGTATTTGTGTATTTATATTTTTTAATGTTAAAAAGGCTTATTTGCCCTCGTTGTAAAGCTTATTTGCCCAAGACATCAGCTGGAAAGGGGCATAGTAGCATACGAAACAACACTGAACTCTTCTCCTTTTTCCAAGGTGATCAAAAAGTAGTTACTGTTCCTGTGGTGTAAGGAAGAATGTTTTAATGACTGAAATTTCTCAATGGCATGTTGTTTGAAGGATGCTTCTGAAACGGATCCTCCTCATGTGAACTGATAACTCTCATTGTCTGATGGGATAGGCCTGAATACAAAACACTCTGATGAAATTTATGTTCATGTTTTGAAGGCCCAGATCCATATTCTAAGGAGTCTGAAATAATGTCTTTTTTTCAGAAACCACTCTTTCCTTTTCTTGCTCTTCCATCAAATACCATGGTAGCCCATATATTCAGAGTCTAAGAGATGAGGAAGGAAGAAGGATTTTTTTTGTTTTAAACATCACTGTGCAGTACTTGTAGATTAAATCACGGAAAAAACATTCCAGAACATTACAATATGATGCAGATGGGAAAAGCAGCATAGCCAGGCAGGATGAGGAATGTTATCAGAAACGCCTATTTGTATGTCATGGTCCAGAGTACAAAAGTAGAAACATGTTTCCTTTAAACACACAGAAATCAGAATTCTTTCTGAGATGCGATAATGTTGGAAGACTCCATGAAACAAGGAGAAGCTGTTTTTGAGCAAATCAAGGCCAGATTTTTCCAAGTAGAGTGTCCAGCCCTGAATGCCTGAGAAGTTAAACACAAAACCTTTGGGAAGAGATATGAGAAGAGAGACGTAAGGACACGTACAGGCAGGGGACTGGACTAAAACACAGGGCTCAGAATTTGGTAACAGAGTGGATACAAGGGTAATGAAGACAGACATATGATATGAAGGCAACAATTAGGAGGAGGTAAGATAGAATAGGAATTTGGGGAAAACGAGAGGAACACAAAGTGCTTTGTTTTGTCTGGTTGAATTTCATGGAGTCACAAGGCAGTCGGGGTGATTTACTAACAGGCTGCTGAAGGCACTTGAATCTCAAAATGTCTCTCCCAATTTGTTACGAAATAAGAGCTGGCAGTAAACAATGAACGGTGCTCACATGTTTGTAATTAAATGTATGGATGACACTCTCTAGAGTTATACATATTCTACTCAATATAAAGCTTCAATAGACACTGACCTTAATATACAAGTACTTAAAATGGATGTATGCACTGAGAAACTCTGCAGGCAAGCATAACCTGTAAATGCTACGCGTAGCAGAAGACACTATTTTAAAACTGGGTGTGTCAGCCTGATGGCATGATAGGTTTATATGTTTAAAATATTGAAATATTGCAATGTTTCTTTCCCTCACATGTCTCCTTCAACAGTTTCGCACCAATGTGGGCTAATCAGGCACAGATCTTCAGCTGCCACATATTGGCATAAATTCATTGACCTCAAGCCAGTGTCCGAAGACTGTTTTTCAGCTGTGTACAATCTCCCACCCCACTTAGCACTTGCTGAAGAGCAGGGAGAAAGCATCACCTTCTCATACAGTTAGTCTCTGTTTCTCCTCCAATGAAGTCCTTATGGGCATTTTAATATGCAGGTAACATTGATTATTACACAAAGCACTTCTGATGGTCTTATACACACAATATTGCCTATGACATTGGTAAACGTCTGTCTCTGCTCCCTCCCTTACTAAGAGGAAAGGATAAGAATTAAGCATAGTGCACTGTCTTGGCTACAAATTAAGTCCAAACTAACAGTGGATGGGACTAGAAGCCAGTAATACCTAGTTCCTTGTTCCCATCCACGCAACAGACCATGTTCAGAGAAAAGAAAATTTTGATCTTAATGCGTTAAGTAAAGGCTACATCTAGTCCATTACATCAGTGAAAACATTAGGCAAAAACAGAACTGATTTGCCATACTAAGCAATATCTTTGTGCAAAATTCACAATTGCTAGCATTTCCCTTAGCTTTCAGTACCCCATCTCTATGAGTGTTCTTTTCTCCAGATAAATATTGATAGTTCATGGCCAATTGTTTGGATTGCAGCAGTACATTTTAGCTGCAGGATTTAGGCTGGAGTCTGTTTGGGGGGTATGCACGCCTAGAACTAATAATCCCATGCCTAGAGGTTGGCCCTGGGAATAAACACGCTTCTGAGCATAAAAAACCTGCCAGATTTTGTTTGACTCGGAGTGCATTAGATAAAATTGTGAGTTCATACTAAACCTACCTTCTTTGACCACAAGCCAGAAGACAACTGAAATAGTTTTAATAGCTCTGGGAGCATGACGTGGCCTGCTGAGTGCATGCAAGCTGAGAAGGCAGGTTTTGTTGCAGGCTGAACAAACTGAAAATGGCCACCTCTCACCATCAGAGCACTGAGCTGCAAGGCCGGAACAGGAGAGGGAGCTTAGACAGCTTCTTATCAGGCTCCTGAGATCAGCTCAGAGTCTGGGGGAGGACTCACTACACTTCACTACATTTATTTCTCTCTAACTATTTTTATTTTTCAAATTAAAGGATGTAATTCATCATCATAAGAAACAGTGCCATTTCAAAGCCAAGGAAAAGGACAGACCTCTTTTGAAACATGCTCTGAGTATTTCTTCATTGGCCAACTGACACTACCTGAGAAGTGCAGACCTTCTACCTAAGGTCTAAGGGAGAAGAGCGGAGTTCTAGAAGGCCTGCAGAGCACCAGAAACCTGGCAGGGCGGGAAGGACTGCTCTGCTGACCCCTGCTAAAGAGCACAGCAGATGAATGAAAGGCATCAGTGGATAGCCTGAAACCTGCTCAGTCCATATTTACTGCTTTTAGCATGCCAGTGGGCTTTTTACTTCAAAAAAAAAAAAAAAAAAAAAAACCACACACACCCCAACCCCAAAACACAAGTATTAGCATGAGATGAAGGAAATTAAATAGTTGTAATAATGTGTAAAATTCAAGGTAGATTAATCATCTTAAATTTGCCTGAGACAAATGGTCACCACAAATTAGGGCAACACATTACAGCATGGGGATACAGAAGTCAGACCAGAGATGGGACAGAAGAGTTTCTATTTTCTGTGAGGTTTCTGGTGGAGAAAATCTCAACAGCAAGCCACAGTGCGGGTGAGGCAGGAGTGGCTGGCCAGAGTGGGCTGTGGGCAGCTCAGGTAATGGGGTTAGCACAGGCGTGGATGAGGCCTGGCTACCCAGCGTAGTAGACAACAGGGCTCTGGGGTCCCACAGTCACTACTTGTGTGTAAGGAGAGACATTACAGGAGATGAGAAATATCTGCTCAAGACGTCATCAGAGATGAGGACTTCAAATTACTATTGGCACATTCTGAGAAGGGAGTGCTTGCTTATTCTCTAGTGTCCTGTTACCTTGCTGCTGTCCTTTTCTCCTTCTAATCAAGCACTGCTTCACCAATCATTTGACTTGTTATTTATAAGTGGCACTGGGCAAAGTTTAATATTTTGTGGCTTTCATGTGAGGAGCCAAACCAGCGTTCGTTAGTGACCCCCAGAACCTGAACTCAGCCCTTGCAGCTACCAATGCCAAATCCACCTGCTTCCAGCACCTCCCAGCATCAGTCCCAGACATACGAGTATTCAAAAAGAGATAGCTCTATTATCAACACCCAGGAATAAGCCTCTTCCTCAGAAGACAACCTCTATGAATGCCAAAGAGATGGCATGGGTTTCCCTGGCCCTCTCAGCTTTGCTGTTTTCAGTGTTTGTTAGACAGGCACGCTAAGTACTTGACATTGGCATGTTTATCCTCTTACACAGCTGTTCAACATCTATGAGCATTTTCCAGTCATGTATCCATAATGCAACTATAAAAACTCCTTATTAATCTCAGATGTCCTTTGAAAACGTTAACTAAAAATAAATCTAGAATACAATCTCAATGAATTCAAATCCCATGTATAGCAAACCCAATTATTTTACAGAATGTGACATTTACGTTTCTCTTTCAGGTGATATTAGTTTATACATTCACTATGGTGAACAAATTTTTCCTACTAGCCTCAATAGTAAAACAAGTATTTCCGATTAGATGACCTCAGCTACCTACAGCTCTCATATGCTAAGTATAATGCAATACAGAGTGATCCCACAGAGGCTGAGTAGGATTTTAATTACAAGTTATTTGTCTGGATACCTTTCTTGTGTAAATCAAATGAATTCAGGGACATGCTTCTATATGATGACAAGTTCCTATCTAGGATGCTGTAAAATTCCTCCAGCACTTTTGCTCTGGAGAATCTTAAAGATCACAAAAGGTTCTGATATTGTGTGAATAAACATCTTTAAAATGTGTATCATTATGAGTATTGCTTCTTAACAATTATGTTTTTATGACAGAAGACATATTCAGTAAATTCAGTAAATATTCGTTCTTACCACAAGACTGCTGTCCAGAGAAAGTCTTTTCCCAAATTCCCTTTTCTGTAGCTGTCTTTTTCTCTCCATAGCTGAGGTTATTTGTTTTCCTTTGATCAACTAGAAATGTCAGACTGTTTCCAGCATCACTGCAAAAAAAAAAAAAAAAAAAATTAAACATACATTTCAATATCCTACTTAACAGTTTGTGTCTTTCATCATTAACTTTGTAATAACCCAGCAGCTAATGACTTTGTGTCTGTAGTAGGCTGTGTTCCAGGAACAAATTTTCTGTGCCAAAAAAGCTAAACTCTCCAGACAGAAATATTACCAATATGCTTGGGTCACTTCTCAAAGAAAAAAAATAAATCTGCTACTACCGTCTTTATCAATACACCCCATGTTTTCATAGTCTCTTTTGGACTGGGCTGGGAGCAGGATTTGCAGAGCCAATGAACTACCTGGGGCCAGGGAGGCGGGGAGGGAAACAGTTCGTTTCACATTAATTGCACTCCTCAGTAAGCCCTGCTTGTTGGCACATCTGTGCTGCTACTATGATGTACAAATTTTGGACCTAATCCTGAAGAGTTCTAAAAGCTTTCAACTCCCATTATCCTTAATGAGAGACGAATGCCTTCAGCACTTTCCTTATGTTTTTAAGGTCAAAGATTCTGCTGTGATAATCAGACAGCCCCACTGCCTGTACAGAATGGCTAGGGAACCTCATCACATAAAGCTAGCACAGAGGGAATTAATCTTTCCAGTTTTGTAGGGTTTGGTTATTCCTGGTTGGTGGTTTCTACTAAAACCAAGCCACAGCTTACAAGTAACAACTAACCAGCTCGCTCTTTCCCTAAATGTTCCTGATGATATACATATTTTAAAGTTTTATCTAGTATTTTAAGGTAATATGTATGGTGTGTGATTCAGGAACATGGGCAAAGGTAATGAATTTATTCATGATTTACAGAAAATAGTAGAATAATAACAGAAATCAGAATCTAGCCTAAATTAAGGCAGGTAGATATGCTCAAATATAGACCCAAATACAGGCATTTTCTCTTGCATCTCATAGTGATTGCATTTACTATATCTCTTAATCTGGTCTAGCTCCCATTAAGGACAAAGAGCTTTCACGACAAGAAATTGTCCACATTTTTTAGTCAAGATTTGATGTGGAAGCCTATTTAAAAATATAATTCTAGTAAGACTGAGATATTCATACAGCACTACTTAATGCTAAACCTAGAGAAATTTGTTGCATTTGACAGAAAGACAAGACTAAGCAAGAGACAAATCTGTGTTTCTGATCCTTTTAACTTATTGTGAACAGCACCTTCAGCCACAAACAGCCAGGTGATGCATGAATACCACTGGGCTTGGCTGTAGGGTAATCCAGGCGGCATTCCCAAAAGAAGCCTTGCATGTGCCCTCCAGATATATTTTCATGCCTATGGATAGATTTGACTTCTCATGCACCTGTGAACCGTCCCATCTGTCGCTGTGGCGATATCAAGCAGATAAAACAACTGCAACTCCTTCCTCAAGTTGTCCCCAGATGCTCTGCCATGAGGGCACACAGGAGACTGAATGTGGGCCAAGCACAGGCTGCCTGTAAGGAGAGCAGGATGCCCCAGGCTAAGCCTCTGCAGCCAGCTGGAATTCTGAGGGTTCCCAGAGGCTCTCAAACTAGAATCATCAGGTACAATGTGGGCATCACAACTGGGCCTGCTCTTGTAAAAACACTTCCCATCGGGAAACCATAATCGGTCCAGCTACCAAGCCATGCAGTGGTAAATTCAGCCTTCTACTAAGCAGCATCTGGTGTCTCCTACACTCGTTTTGTACTTCTGGTTTACACTTACGCAAGACCAGAATACAGGCCATTTTCTCCAAAATGGATAAAAATTAGCCTCTATAAACATTCATCTAAAGAACACATGCAATGAGAACATGTACACACTATGGTAGGAAAATCTCACTGTGATCATTCCCGCCTTGTGCTTTTTTCCCAGGTTTACCTGTAAGCCCTTGCTTCCTTTTTGTAGTACCAAGCCTAAAGCTACACACACTGTTTCATTCCCCTAATAAGGATTCTCGATGGTGTGCTATCACATAATTACCATTGTTTCCTGATTAGCTATTATGTCTCAAAAGAAATACCACAACAGATCTGAACAAACACAGAGGCAATGTATTACACTGTTCTTGTGATTATGCCAGAAATTAGCAAAAGAAAGACCTTATGTAATCTTTATATCATTCTTCTGTGCATTCATCATGCCTAGAGAGCTTGACTTTCACCGAGGGAGTCTTTGTTGATCAGTGAGCACAGAAACGCTTAGGACAGAGCTAGTGAGAGCTACAGTTGGAGTCAATTATCCCCGTAGAAGGTCTTGTATTTAATATGAATAAGTGCCTGAAGTTTGTCTGCAGGTATTTGGTGGAACCACCCCAAATTCTAGTTTATAAGTAAAAGGAAAAAGGATTATTATTAATTATTCCTATAGCTTATATGCTATGCTGCCTTGGGCACTTCAAGGAGTGGATTTACTGCAGCCCTACCTAGGACAGCACATGGACCTACTCATGTACTGGTGAAGCAGCCTCAGACCTACAGACTCCACTTCTTTCCACACACACACCATGGAAGCTCAAATCTCTGGGCATGTTACCATTAGCAGGCTCTCACGGATCTTTCCTGAAGAGTTAACAACCTAAGTCTGAACCCACTTAAGGTTTTGAATCAAAGGTAATTATCAGAGAAGATAATACAACACATTGCCTGTACCAACATATGCTGGTACCTCAAAGTACCCAACTCAGGAGGCCTTTAAAGAAAACTGATCATCAGAATGAAGGACTTAAACTCAGAACAAGTTTCCATCTTGGAATGGTCATTTTTGTGCATCATACTGCTTGTCACGGAGAAAAAAATGACCCTCCCAGGTAAATCTTTCTTTCTCTGGGACCAACCAAAAGACCAACAACAATTCAAAATGGAGCTAACACATCTGCCAGGAAGCTCAGCAGAGGAGAATGATAGCCCACATGGAACAGTCTTGAAATGTAAAAGCACTGAGAATCAGTTTGCCCAATCATCAGAAATACTATTTTTGTGTTACCAAGAGAACAGACTGTAGAAATTTATCCTCCTTCCCTGACCAACTTGCTTGTCGATATCTTTACAGCAGAGACCCCAGTGATCACCGTTCAGACCTTGACTGTCCCATTTAGCTCTGCTGAACTGAGAACTATTGCAAAGTCACTCCTGATTTATGGTGTCTTTGCTGATACTGCACTGACATATGTATGTTGCCAAATCTTTGGGGGCACATCGTACAGTTCTTTGTGCTGAAGGTAATTTTCCTGCTGTAGGACTCTTCTCTAAGGGACTATAGAATTCATCTATGCTGAGCATATTGGGGAAGGCACTGAAGTTAGAGGCACTCGGCGATTAAACCTGTATCCTCAAGAAGCATATGGGGATCAGTCCAAGAGAAGGGAGGTCCCAGATGTTTGTCTACCATCTTCTCAGTTTTGCATTGAGTTCAGGGAAGAAGTTTTTATATGGACACAGAAAAACCTCTTGGGGGAAGACCTAACTGGGATCTTGCTTCAATACTGCATACCCTCACTGTTCATAAAGCCAGCAAGCCAGAGGCATCAGCTTGATTATATATCCTGAAGTGCAGTATTTTTAGTACTAAATACAAGAATGTTCATTACTTCAGGAGATGGCTCTAAAACTATGCCCTGGAGAAATGGTGTGATTAACATAGAAAAGCACTCACTAAAATCTATGCAAGAAATTTCTTAGGATTATAATACCTTCTTCATTTCTAGTAGTAACAAAAGATGATTGATGTATATTGCTTTAGCTGATGAAAACGTGTAACATTATATTCCTTAGATAAGCATCCAAGATATTTTCAGACAGTTTGAAACTGCAGTTACATTTCAACAGAGCTATGCCAACATATGCCAGATGGAAACCAGCACACAGTATATCTCTTTGGTAACTGGAAATGGATTGTATTTATTTTTCTGTCTCTTACAAATTAGTATAAATTTAGCAGTTATGACGCAGGACAAAAATGACAGCTCTGCAAACTAGCATCCTTTTGTTTAAATTCAGGATAGATATAATGCAGCCTTCACAGCATCTGCTTTGCACACCTTAATGCTGCCAGAAGGCAAAACACCCGTAGGGCAGCAAGGTATTCCCTCTCAGCAGTCTGCTTGTCTTTCTGAGGGGTTAACGAAAGGACAGGTTTTGTGACATGGACATCAAACTGCTGGGTAACGAAATGAGGCCAAAGTTATACAGTGATCACCTCTTAGCACTTTTTTCTACTCTGATAGTGCTGCTTGTTTGACAGCCATACTTTAAGACTGAAAGGGAAGCAGAACTGGTATTATCCCTCAGCAATGAAAGGAGAAAGAAAATAATATCACTAGCACAGGTCAGGAAACAGCTATGAGAAAGTAAAGATTGTCATCAATGTAAATGTTAGTTAGAATGAACAGGTGACCTAAAGGTGAAAGATTTTATATCTCATTACCAATCTCTGGAGTGATTCAGTTTCCTAAGAACCTAATTGAATTGAATTGAATCTGTCACTGTCCAGCTGTGTTTCTTTTGCCAGCTCTGGTACTAACACAAACATGTGTATGCTTGCTTTTGTTGTGGTCTTTGTAGGAAAAGGGGTAAATAAGTACGGTACAATTTGTCTGGGCCTTTTCAGAACTGGAAGAAAAAAATATTCCAGAATTAAGGAGTTGATGTGTATTCAACCTATCAAAGATTGTTCAGTTCTATAAAATCACTACATTTATCTTCCCAGACACAGGCCAGTCAAAATTACTGGGTTTATACTAAGCTTTTTGAGTATTTCCCTTGTTTGTTTGTTGGTTGGGTTTTTTTAATAGCAGAGTGCTTAAACCATCAGAGCAGTAACAGCAGAAAACCCCACCTTCACAGACGATGAGAAAATTCTGCCTAGTGATTAAAAAAGTGAGCCATGAAAATGGTTTCACTACCACACCTCTATCTCTCCCCATCATGGTATTTATCCTGGTCATGACTTGAAGTGATAAATTGGAAAAATAATTCCAAAATTCTCCTTTGAGCTGATGTTTCAAACTTCAGCACTTGGGAAATAAAAAACTACAGTGACACTGGCATTTCTGCAACCTGAAACTTAGCTAAATGTTTTTTGTTTTGCCCACAGTGTATTTCATAGCAATGCTGTAAGCAGTGCCTGCCTGCCTAATGCCCAATACTCCCAGGTATTTGCTTAGGCTGGTCAGCAGTTTGTTAGCACTAATGTATACATTGTACATTCACACCCACTGGATTAGGTTGTTATTTAGATAAGCAAGCTGCATTTTTGCAGAGAGGGAAGGAGAATGTGCCATGTGCCAGCATTAATGAGTTAATTAAATTAGAAAAATTCCAATGCAGGAACCTAAAATGCTTAGATAAGTAGAATACTATGGGAATTACAAGGCAGCAAACACAGCACTGCTGTACCATTCTGCCTACATATCTAGATATTATGACTGGCTTCGGAAAATTGTATTAAAAAAAGTCAAGTCGGTCAGAAAATATCTAGAGAGAAAAAGATTCTTTCCTAGTTCTCCTTTGTTTTCCTAGGGGATAACTAATTTTGATACACTCCAAATTTCTTACAATCTCTAAAGCTGTTCCAAAGGATACTGGAACTGTACAAGCAATGCACGGAGCCAGCCGTGCCCTGCAAGTTATTTTGTGATCCAAACCACTCCCTAATCCAGTGGTCCTCTAGTTCTGGTTGAAAACTGTCCAGTGGTCATCCACAAGGCCATGACAAAGTAGCCCCAAGGAAGTGTGGGAAAGGCCATAGCTAGACAAGGAACCTTCTCATCTTTGTTGTGATTTTAATTAAGGACAATGACACTGACAAATGGCAGTCTATAAAGAAACTGAGGGTTGACTAATTTGAGAGCCAAATGCTGTGGATCTCTCCTGCCCTTACCCCATCCTTGAAAGGGAATCAGAAGAGCACGTAGGACGGTCTCATGCTATTTTTGACTGGTGATCATATGTCAGCAAAGAACAGACTCTTAGTACAATGTTCTAGAAACACAGCATTTAAAATAAAGCATCTCAGCTACTAAATTCCACTCTGTTTCAACCACAGTTTTCAAAATACATTTATGCTTTCTTCATGCAAGATAATCTTCCATTTATTCAGTAAACTAAACAACCAGTAAAGCTTTCTATAGCATTGCTTCTAGGATTTAAACAAGTTAAGATTAAGGGCTTAAATCTAACAAACCTATCAGTGTGCTCAAAATAATACCAGGAATTTTAATAAATCAGAAAATAAAGAATATGGCATTAAAGATGTTATTACTACGACAGCTGTCAAGATGAATTGCATGAGAAGCATTTAAAAGATTTATATCTCAGTATCTCACCAGGTTAATTAAATGGATGCATGCATTCATTTAAGAAGATAAGGTGGGCTGCAGTGACATAAAATGAGAGGGCACAAGATTACGTTCTTTCAGCATTAACAAGAACGGGTTGAACCGATATCATTTCCGTATTCTGTAATAAGCATGATTCATCCATTGCCATTTTCAGCTCTCATTTTCTTTCTGGCAGGAAAAAAAAAAAAAAAAAAAAAAGACGACTATGAACATTTATAGACTAACATAATCAAAGCTTAAACCTTTTCAGTGTTTTCTGTTTGGATTGGCTGTCCATTTTTATCATGGGGTTCCAGGGCCATGCCGCAGGGAGAAGAATCGCCAGTAAATTACACCAAAGAATGCTGGAAAGGTCAAAGGATTACCCTCCCCTGTTTGCTTTTATGGGACATATGAAGCATTCATATCATGCAATAAAATTATTGAGACAAAAAATGATGAAAGATAAGCAGACAGAAAGCATGAATCTGTTGTCAGGACAGCATAGAAGAAAAGGATATATTACAGTGTTGTCATCAATAAAAAACACATTATGACAATGGTGTTTGTGTATCCTTAGGTCCTGCACTGAAATCAAATCCATCTGAACGTTGCAAGACCTGTATCCAAGAAAGAGATACCCAAGCAACACTGAGGCTATTCAGGCTGAAGAAAACATTAGAACCAAAGCTCCCATTTCTTAGGCGAGTTTCTAACCACTCATTATTCTATATTATTTATTACTAGATACTATTATAAATTATGCGATATAGGTTATTATATGGTAAAGATGGATTCCGTTAGCCATTGAGCCTCTTTCAGCAATGTTTTGCAATCTAGACTGTTAATCTGCAAAAGGCATGTTCTGAACACAAAACCAGCATCAGCTGCCTCTGGGGGCTTCAACACACACGTGTCTCCCTTGGGAGCCACAGCTGAGCTTAGGTCAGGAACTGGCAGTTCCAAGCACCTGGAGAAGCTGAACTCCAGGACCTGAGCAAACTTCAGTGTTACTAGTGACAGACCTAAAGGTTTATGTGGAGATTCTGAGGTTCACAAACAAATGTCCCATTTTACCTATTCCAATAAAGACACCTCTGGTGTCAACTGGATGCAACTTCTGTAATCTAGTACATCATTATTAGAGCTAGGTGTTTCTCATGGTAAAAAGGCTGGCTGGCAGCAGAGACCCAAACAAGAGTCTCATTAGGTTTCAAACACTGAATTATGAATCTTCATCAGAGGCAATGGCATCCAGTTTAGGAGGCCAGTAAAGATAACAGACCAAATTCATATGCATTTATCTAATATATTGCAATGTTCAGAAAAATGCATGCAATTAAATCCAACATCTGAATCGGTCTGACAGATAACTAACTGGAGGGAAGAATTTAAAATATACAGTCAAATTTCCTATGTTTTGTTCAGTTTGATTTCTGTTTTCTTCTCATTTTTCTTTCATTGGTGTAAATCAAGGCACCACTCAAGAAAGTCCATGTACTTCAAACCTACACGTAAGACCTGCATAAGGGCCTCTGTTGTAAGCAATGGTGGGTTGCCAACTCAATTGCTGAAACTAGAACTAGAAGCATGTGAAATGTGCCTAAAGATCCCTTCTTCTCTGAGACAGATGCATTTCAGGCAGCATCGCTTCTGCCTGCCCATCTGTCCTAATCATAATCCAGAGGGACCACTAAAAATCACCAGTTCTTTGTGCACGCTCTGCCCCTTTCACCAGCACTGCTAAAAGGGATGATGGCTGCAATGGTCACAGGATGGGTCCGTGACCTGAACGCAAGCTCGTCAGACACCAGAGACTGGATAAACTTAGGAGCTTTTTGTCACTATCACCTCTCTTGTTTCTCATTCACTCATTTTGCAGTCTGTGCACAATAAAGTATTTTGCTACAAACATTTTCTAACGGTACTTTTTTGTGAATGAATGCAGTTTTGTGAGATGAAGTGTCCCAAATGAATGCTACTTGGTTTGGTCCTCCCTGGCAGCAGAGATTAAAGGAATGAAAGATCATTTATTTACTGATGTATTCGAGCTCACGGATATGAGGAATTATTAAAATCACCTTAATTTAGGGATAGTGTTCAGACATCTGTTTTCACTCCACAGAGCAATGGGTAACACTTCAAAATGTTCACATGGCTCAAAGGAAAACTCCCAATGTAAGTATTGTAAAAATACTTCCTCACTTACTAGTAACATCTTCAGCACCCACCTCTGCACATCCTCCTTAGATAACCAAAGTCATCTGCATCAGAGGGAATATTTCAATGTCTACACTGCAGAATTTATTTCTAATGAATCTGGGGCTTTGTGGATTGTAACATCATGTCTCACATTTCACCTTGCTGTACAGACACTCCCAGTGGGCCAGAGCCTATCCTTACAGTACAGGCGCTTTATAATGAAGGTATTAGTTTAATAACAGTCCAGAAAAGAAGCTGAATCAAGCTTGTAATCCCTTCCTGTCCTATGAAAAATAAGGGAAGGGAAGGTACAGTGAAGCATATGCCATCCCTCCACAACCTGGGAAGAGAGTAACTGAGAAAAGCCTCAACTCATCTATCTGCATAATCTGAAAATAGCTCCTCCAGCCCACCGTGACTGACCAAGTCCACCCTGGGGAAGAACCAGAGGCGAAAGGCAGCGCTGATCTCCTCCAGTATCAGCCAAACCAGAATTGAGCCCCTGGATTGAAAGAATAGGCTGTATCATGGGAACAAAGTCAGAACATGCGGCCTCATTATGCTGAGCAGCTCCAGGTGCTTCCCACACAGGACACTGTGCATATTCGTATCAGAAGAAAATCTTCATATATTATTCATTTTGCTGTGCAAATACCTTCACTGAGTCCTGTAAATCTGTACAGTTAGGCCAGCTATAACTACAGCTGCAGTTCCTTGGACTCTGCAGTCAGCTCTGTTCACTGCTACAGACAAGACACGTAAAAGAGATGCGGTACCAGAGCTGAATTTGGAGGTGCTAGAACTAACTTAGGTCCTGAAAGGGTGAGCACCAAGATCCTTCAGCTGGCTTCCCAGCTGCTCAGCCTTTGCAGAAGTTAGAAGTCTACTCTCATTTCAGCCGACCTAACATCATTCAAGGATCTGACCCAAAGGAATTCAGCTCCAGCATTCCCAAACACACCTCAGTGACATCTCTCCTTCATGCTCACGCTCACAGCAGAAAGGCGACAGGGTACAACCCAGCTCTACCACCTTCAGTTTTGTTGTGGGATGTATTCCCTATACATCAATGACTATACATAAAGAAAAACTCCAGGGAGATTTCCCCAGCCAATTCAAATTCACTTTATTCTTACACACAGAGCATGTAGGACTGTGGGATATCAAGACCATAAAATTAAAAGGAACAAATACACATTGATTAAACTCCATCTTCAGCTTATGGCCAAGAAAACTATTATGAAAACGTTAAAAATGAAAGATGTTCTGTCCTCATCCACATTTCCTTAGACGGTGACAGAACACCGAACAGTGTCGGCATACCGAACAGCTCTTCACCTCTTTTTTCTCTGCAATTCTACAGCAATCTCATCTCAGACACTGAATTCAGTTCTGGGTCTTTGACCAGGATAGAGATAAACTTGATGGAATTCAGACAAGAGCAACAAAGACAATTAAAGTATTGACTTGGTGGGAAACGATTAACAAGTCCCTTCATACTAGTTTCAAACAATGACAAAGAGGAGACTAATATGGGAAGGAATTACCATCTACGCAAGTTGAGGGACTTATACTAACATTAGAGACAGTGAGGAATTGATTAGGTTATTGACAATAGGCTGAAAAGAAATAAAGAAGGGGAAATGATGCTGAGTATCTGAAGAAATTACCTAAAGTGAAATCCAATACAGATTGATTCCCAGAGATTCAAAGGAACACTTGTCATATAAAAAGTAAGGCAGGATGAAGTACAATAAAAGACACTGAAAGTGAGAATGCTGCCAGGAATTAGTTGTCTGAAGACCCTGATGGGGAAGAAAAGAACCCTCTCTCCCTTTCTTCTCAAAGTTTCCCTTTATACATTACAGTGGTTGATCCACATCAGAGACAATTAGAGTGAAAGGCTTTTGCTTTGGGGGCGGGGGGGGGGGGGGAGAGCCACTCCATTCTTCACCCCATGCAGTCAGCTTCTGGCAGTGCTTACTCCAGTTTCTCAGTGTGAGGACTGGCTGTCACACACTGATTTCTAATTTTTCCATCTGCCAGAAACTTAATAAAAATGTAAATTAAAAAACATTCATGAATTTCCTACTTAAAAGGTTCATAACTCTCCTATGTTTTATGTCATTCTACCAGTCTTTAACTCATCTGCACTCAGTTCTACCAAGTGAAATGGGAGAGGACATACAGTCTGTCATCACAGATAATAATCCAACACATTGGGATTGTGGACACAGTAATATCCAGAAAATATTAGAAAGAAAGGAGGCATACTATTAAAATGCTCTTCTCTCTCTCTCAAGCATCTGTCCGTTTAGAATGCAAAGCAAAATCATTAAACTACCAAAAGTGGCACAAAAGAAAAAAACCAAACTACTGACATTTCAGAAGTTTGTCATTCACTAAAATCTGAAAGATATTTATGCCTGCAGTAGCAACAGTTGGGTTGGCACAGGATTATTTTTCCACTTTTTTAATATAGAATTAATGCTAATGCCTCAAATGTTTGTGGTTTTTTTTTTTTTTCCCCCTAGATTATTTCTTGGAAGTAATGTTGTGCGGGTTTAGATAAAGCTTTTAAGATTATAGTTTATGCATCTCCAGTGTTGGAATAACTGAAGTTATTCAATATCACTGTTCAGTTTGAATTTCAGCTGAAATTTAGTGGGGAAGAGGAAAGCATTAATACACTTACATGTTCTAAATGATCCACTTTGGGTTTATAAGTGCATTTTGAGACTATAACCTTTTTAAGTATTTTGCTCTGTGTAAGGTTTATTAATTGGGGGTGGGGTGGGGGTGGTGTGTGTGGCAGGGACGGGACAGTTTTGAACATAAGTAAGGAAGAAAGTACTTGTGCTTGGTTCATTTCAGGTAAGCCCTAAGTGATGGCCCATATTTTGAGTTGGATCCCTGCTCTTGAGTGGGTGGTTTAGGTTGATTCACTAACTTCTGCTGTCTCAGTTTCTCTGCTATACTCTGAAGGTAATAATATATAGTATATAAGTGCCATTTACAGAATAATTCCTCTTTGTCAAACACTTTAATAGTGAAACTTTCTATTAGCGCTTCTGCTCTGTGTCATTACTTTTCTCTGTCTACCAGAAGTGTATATCACTATGCACCCAAACAGGGGAATGATTCTTTCTCCAAATGCTTGCTGCACAACACAGCGGAAGACACTCAGTTCTTATTCACCTCTTGGCTATTCTGTCAAAATGAATCTGATTGTAGAAATGCAACTGGAACAGAATTAAACCCAACAAAAAGGCAGAGAAGAGTTTGCCACCAACCAACTGAAAGCAGCTATGCAGGCAACAAGCCAGATGTCCTCAACTCCCTCCACAGATTTAAACCCCGCTCCCCTGCAGGGCAAACCAGGAAGTATTAAAGCAGCATTTTAAAAAAAAAAAAAAAAGTTTAGAACGGGTCCCTTTTTTTATGTAATAGTTGGAAGTCGTAAGCAGGATGCTGCAGCCTTTAGTGCTGTTCACCTTTGGTTTTTCCCCTGTTGGCTCACAGTGATGTTACCTGGAGCTACCAGAGAGAAGAGAACCTCTGAATGGGACTCCAGGAAGGGGAATAGGAAAGAAAGGAGAAAGCCAGGTGAGGTCTTCATGGGACTTCTTGCCCAAGGGTGTGTCCTAAACCCACGAGAAGGTGTCATATCCTTCCTGACTTCTTGGGTGAGGATCCTCTGAGTTAAATCTTAACCTCTGCTTTGCCTCACGCCTTGGTGAACCACCCCATCTCAGCTGAGTATGATAGGAGCTTAGGGGATCTAGCCTCCTACTGCTGCTCGTTAAGTCAGATACCTCAGGGCAGGGGGGGTCTCAAATATGGTCCCCAGAGTTATAAGCTCTTGAGCTATGCACCCAAGCTCAGAATTCCCCTTAATGCACAGGATCCAAACCTGGAGTTCATGCAGAGAGGAATAAGTAAAACAAGTAAAGAATAACTTGCTTCCACAACAGACAATAGCCAGTGGGTGAAAGTGAGGCTTTAGTGATTTACTAGGGAGACTGAAAGATTATTTCCCTGCCAAGAGCAAGGAAAACATTGCCTAGGGTTGTGGTATATGCCTGCCTCTGCGTTGTCATGCTGCCCATGGCTGTGTACCTTATGAACCATTCCTTTCTCAGGGCTGTGCTGAAAACTATCATCTAGTCGATAAATTCTTATCAATGTCTGTTTAAAGCTTTTTCTTGTGACAGGAGATTTTTGTGGTAATCGAGAAGAAAAGCAATTCACTTGATTAAAGATTGGTAAATATAAATGACAGAAATGGTTTCCTATGAACATCGTGATGTATTCCCAATCAATAACACCATGACAGAATTGCAGCTTAAGGGAAGGAAGTTATTAGTTTTAGGAAGGGCACATAATTAAATACAAGACAAGTCTACAGATTCTCAAGCAGAGAGACAAGGAGAACGGCCAGCCTGAGACTGTAGAATGTGCTAGTGTTGTCTCTCCTTTTCAGTTCATTTGGTGCTGTCTTTCATTTACTTGTGCAACCTTATAATAAAGATGAAGATCTTAGTCTCAAATGTTAGGGCTAACAGCCAGTGACATAACAGGGAACTGTTTATTAAAATGTTAGACCAGGTTTCACTTTAATACTTTCCTTCAGTAGCAGCTACTAACGGATGTTAAAAATCCCTAATGATTTAGCTGAACTTTTAGTAATTTCTAAATGCTTCTCATGTGTAACTGAAAAGAGCACCTAGGCCTTTTACCACCAGCATAATATGGGAATTGGATAGATCTGATTATTAGTAATTGGGATTTTAGCCTTTCACCTCTGGATCAGTGTTTCAAACTCAGACCAGGTTGGTATTGAATAAAAGTAATTTCCATCAGCTGGCTGTTCAGTGACCTCTATGAAATATTACAAGTTAGTAGTGGACAGGTGTCTATATAATTAAAATACACTTCGCAAGCACAGTTGGCACCCTGGAATTTTCTTATTACAAATCTATAATCTGCTCCCCCAGCTCATAAATGGAAAGTATTCAGGAGCACTGAGATGTCATTTTAAAACAAGGAGGATACAGTGTTCTTTGTTAATCCCACAAACAAAGTACCTCTGTTTCTAGAGCAGTTTTGAATCCCTGGACAAATGCTTTTGTGCACTGCAAAGATTATTATTCAGGCTAATGAAATGCATGAATTGTAAGTAAAAGATCAACTTTAAAAACTGATAAAAACGTAGAGCCCTGTAGGTTATATTGCAAAAACTCACAGCCAGCGCTATGTATGGTGTTCACTGTAAAAAGAATGTATTTCCACACACTATCAACAAAGCAGAATCACACAGGATGTCCTGCATATCCATGAATCTGCATTGACTCAATATTCCCAGACATCCACACAGAACTCGAGTATTTTTGGTAGCCAAAAATACAAAAAGGGTTTTGATAGCAGAAGGTATGCCCAATCTCAACATGAGGTGGCTTCTCTGACTAGAAATCAAGGCAACAGTTTATGTTTGAGTAGGATTTGGGGGATGGACAGGGGGAACAGCACAATATTTTATGGCTTTTGAATAACCAAGCCCTTAATTCAAGCCTCAAGCCTTTAATCTGTTTCTCTTCTTTAACACATTCAGAGGTTTCCTCAGAGAATGTGTGAGAAAATGCTCTCCATTGACTTTGCTTTTTTCTTATACCAATTCTGAACTCAGCAAAGCAGAGCACTTCAGGCTGAGCCCTACTATGGATGCAGTTTCTATCATGGAAACTATCATGCAAGTCTTTGTGGACTTACCAATGACTCACATCTGTGCCAGTGAAAGATGTATGGAAAACATTATATGGAATCCAAACAACAGGGAAGGACATTTAAGTACAAGTAAATCCCCAGTAGTGAAAATACATGTGCAAGATGTTTCACCTCTCTGAAAAGAAACACTGTGATAGTCTGACCTAGTTCAAGATGCTAAAAGACTTACAAGAACATAAATCAACAGTTGCTAAACTTGGCACTGTTGTGCTGTAGCAGAAGGACTATGGATCCACCTGAGAAAAAAAGCCCTCATTTCAATGTGGGGACACAACAGAGAAGAAATTAGTTAGCTCAAGAATCGAGTAACCTTACTTTTGTGAGAAGGTGAATAGAGAAAGAACCACACAAAAAACCCCAAGAAAACTTAAAGTTTTCTAATGGTCCTACTAGGGACCTACTAGGTCCTACTAGGAAAGTTCCAATAGAAATTTTCTCCAACTAAGACTTTTCTTCTTAAACTGGTTTCTTCAGCCACTAATTTCCTCTGCAAGTGGCAACTGAAATATAGCGACAAAAGTACTGCTAAGCAGTTCTCAGCATTTACCCCTCCAGTCTCCAATTGATATGCATTAAAATTAGTCCGCTTCTTACATACATTTCAGATAGAAAGGTTAAAAGTAAGAGGAAAACAGGAATGCGTGGAATCAAAGCAAGTATTCATGCACCCATTTTTAGCATGTTTCTGTCACGTTGTCCAGAAGAACATCTACAACCTTCTCAGACTGAACTACAAACCCAAAAAGTTAAAAACTGAAGACAGCCACCGTTAACAAATTGCAGATGTATGAGACTCATCCAGAAAGACCTCACAAATCAGCAATGAGGGGAAGAGAGAGCAAATCATGCAGAAACTATTTAATCAATGAGTAAAGACAATTATAACATCTGTTAATCTTTTGTGTAGGTTATAATTAGATGCTGCGGAGGAGTAGCCTTTAAGGGGGGAGGCAGGGAATCCTTTAACATCTGCTAGAAGGGCAAACACTGTGCAATAAATGACTTCAAATGCAATCAGCAAAATGAGAGCTGTGCAGAGTTCACAAAAGGCCTGTATAAAAGATTGAGGATAACAAAATATTTTGCCAAAGGTCAACTCCTGCAGCACTAGAGCCTGAATAATGACTGCTAGTTTAGAGGCCACATCAAAACCGAACGTGATTGTACCTCTGAAAAACAATTCTTTTTTCATTTGTGTCATTATAGCAAAAGCACATGCTGCTGCTGTATATCACGTCAGCTTAATGACTTATTAGGGCTGTATCTATCAACCTTGAACAGTTTAGAACAAACAGGTAGGTATGATGTATTTTAAAGACCAGAATTCAGTCTAATTAGACTGACACAGAACTGTGTTGTACTGTAAAAGTGATGTGATTATGATTTTAAATAATTAATCATTCAGTAGCTTCTAAAAAATCCAATTATTTACTCATTTTGCCCTTGAAAACAACCATATGCTTTAAGCTGTTGCTCACTGAAAATGTAAGACCAAGAGGGAATTATTTTATCCAGTTTAACAAGGCCCTCTACTGGCAAAATAACCCCCTACTATGAACCATTTTGTCAGATCATTTCAGAGCAGCTGAAAAGATCCTTCATTTTACAACAAAGTCACACCAAATCTTAGAAGACAGCAGCGTAGATCAGGGCTTTAGGAATTTGCATAAATTAAGCCATTGCTTAATCTCTCTAGAGCTCCAGCACCAAGAGCACTACTTCCTTTCACCCAGCAGATGCAGCTCTGGACATCACCAGAGCACTGAAGAAAAAAGCCAAGTGCTCATATCTAGCGGAGTGAGTCATTTTCAAAGCCAATGCAATCCTTCTACTCATGTCAAGTTGTGCTGTATTCCTCAAGGAGCGCCACTGATTCCCAACAGGATCAATGCACACACGTGATTTCAGTTTGCACAATTAGGTAATACTTAGTATAGGCAAAGCAAGCACGATATAGTCCAGCTGCAAAAAGAATACTAT
The DNA here is from genome assembly GCF_031877795.1 of Strix aluco. Lineage (NCBI taxonomy): Eukaryota > Metazoa > Chordata > Aves > Strigiformes > Strigidae > Strix > Strix aluco. The sequence continues at coordinate 8,708,650 of NC_133936.1, read as the reverse complement.
TCAAAATACAAATGCTAACTATCACCAAAAAGCAACTTCACTGCAAAAGAATTCTTGTTTCCTTCTTTCCTCCACCATTACAGAAAATCCACAGTGGTGATTCCATACAGCTTCAAAGTGAAGCAGACAATGAAATTTGCCTCTGTTGTTGCATGCAGTAATTAACTCTTCCTATCTGTATTATGTTGGAGGAACAAAGAAACAAAAGGATATGGTAAACTGTTGAATTTAACAATTTAGATAATGATGAATTATAATTATCAATTAGCACTGTCAAAGAAAATAATTTGTGACATGCATTTGATTCTGCACAGACCTATTGTGTGCACACACTGTGCAAGGCTAGTTTGGCTCTGGAAAACAAATAGTGTTGTCCTGTGGAAAGCTTATCAAACACGCAGTTTAACCATAGCATTTGTTCTTGCTGTGTGTCAATATTAATAGACCATTTTTCAGCAATATAATTTTTATCCACTGCTTTATAATCCAACCTGCTTTTCAGGGTCTGCATCATTCATAGCCCATAGACAACATTACTGCCAGTTTCCAGAAGCCACTGCTGCTGTACAAACCACGTTTATGTGATTCACCTGAATGCCAGTCAATGGAATCATAAAAGATTTCAAAGTATTTTTCACATAATAGCTACCTAACTTTTCATCCCCAAAACATCATGACTAATTTATGTAACCATCAGGGAATACCTAATGAAATTCAGGTTTCGGCATGCTACGTGAGCGGTATCATTAGACAGTGCAGAATAGAGTATTACAAGTGTTAATGGTTCATGTTCTATTTACATTGTACATTTATCCTGTTTTAGTAATAAAACTGCATATTAGATGTTATACCTTCTGAAGGTGTTCTGGCAGTTTTGGCATGCATTCTTCTTAAGCGTAACGTCAGTCCTGCCAGGAGCTGAACACGTGCAGAACCACACAGGAGCTGCAGAGCATCGTGCCGCATTTGGCCCTGGCTGCACTGTGCTAAGCTCCTCAGCCAACTGTGCTTCCCTTTGGCACCTTTGTTCTGTGGCTTTTATCCCAACCTCAGTCCCACTTGTCAGATGATGACAGGCTGGAGTCTGCACTTATTCCGTTTCTTTTCAGATGGCAAGAAAGCCCAAAGAATTTACATTCTGTTGGCAATTGTCCCCTTTAATGCCATCCCAGAATGTTATCAGATTATATGCAGTATCCTTGGGCAGATTTCTCAGACACAGCGAAAATCCAGCCAGGGGATCCCTCTGCTGAAAAGTGAACTCACTATATATCCTAATTTGCTACACTGAAATACAAGAAAGAAAATGTAAATGTGAGAAGGGAAATGTAAGAGACGAAAATGAAAATCAAATGCCCGTGGGCTCATCAGGTTTTGAGAGTCTGCTTCTGCACTTAAGGTAATTAGCTAAAGATTTGCTCTTGACTGAAGTGGAAGTGGAATTGTACCCTACCACTTTACATTTACTGGGGCAGAATTTCTACTTGTTTAAAGCTAAGCCTCTAAACACTTATACACAACTCATAGCCAAGAACAACAGCAGAGAAGTCCATGACGTTTTCTTTAAAAGCAGTAAAATTCACATTTGTAAGACTAAGACTTGCACTTAAAATTAATTTAAGTGAGAAAGATAAGTGGGACCTGAGCATTTTTTTAATCTCACTTTAATTATTTTGAAGATTTTGTAGGCATTTGCCAACATGATACCTGAATACTTTGCAAGTGTAAATACCCTTATCACTTCACAGATCATAATTATTGGCCACAAGGTGAGAGAGGGAAGGAAAGACTGGCCCACAGGAGTCAGTGTGGTAGGGATCAAACCACCTAGCCTCAAACCCATTTCTTCTCCCCAGGGAAAGGCTCTGTCATGATTCTGTTCTTCAGTTTTGCATTCAGTGGAATTTCTGAGCTACAAAAAGGTCTTTTAAAGAACATATAAACTTTTTGTTTATACTGTTTCTGAAGAAGGAGGAGGAACACCTAAATAAAAGCACAGACTTTTATTCCTTAGGTGTGTATTTAAAACCCCAGAAGCCTTTGCCATTCACAAGGTTTCAATGCAGAGCTAAATTTAGGGCTTTCCCCCCCCAGGAGAATATGCTTCAATTACAAAGGCAGAACAACAGCTCCTAAGTTGCACAATATCTTTACATGCCAAACCACATTATATATCAAAAGAAGAGACAGACAGGTTTTGATCTGCTGTAGAAACAGGGTCATTTGAGAGGGGCATCTGCAGTTGTAGCCACCCAAACCTTAATCAGAAGCCCCAAAAATCTGTTGCTGTGTAGAACTGAGAGGCCTTGTCAACAAAGTCAGTAGCAAGAAAAGCAAAACAAAATCAATAGTGCTAATAATTCAGGAGGAATCCTCCAATTCCTATTTGATTGATTTGTACTGACTTACCTTCATATGCTTACCAGTCACAGTTTTCTGATTTCATTCTTCAGAAATGCACTTTGTCTCCACAAAGACAGATCATTAAATAGAGGTAAACACTAATAAAAGAGTTCCTCATTCACAGTACTGTGATCGGGTTACTCCCTGGAAAAGCCACTACAACTGAAATTGCAGTAATTTAGAATGGGCTTCTGGTGAAGGATTGAAATGAGAAGCAGGAGACCTGGGGCTTGTTACCAGCTTTTGAAGTAGGTAAACTAAGTTTTACTAAGTCACATCTATGGGCCAGCTTCCCCCTCTGTAGAATAGGAATAATTCCATAATAATCACAGTCAGTTGTCCTGAAATCAGTGGTCAGAAACATAGTTCTGTCCCACAAACAGCAGGCAGTATAGAAACAGTTTTTTCACAGCACTTACCAGTGTGCTAGTGTTTCTGCTCTGGTTTCAGGATTTGTTGGATTTCTAACACTCAAAGCAAATGAAAAAATTACTGTTTCTCAGTTTATCTAAAAGGTGTCAGATTTCAAGCACTGTATGAATTCTTTCTTTGAAATTTCTATACCTCCAGAACCTTAACGGGGGCTAAAAGTAAAAATAGTCAAGTTTTGCTTTAAATCAATACCTGTATAAGGAGCAAAACCATTTTTAAGGAAAACTGTACTAAAAACTAGACAGAAATTATATTTTAAAAATCAAATTCATTTTAAGTATTGAAATAAATACCATGAAATGATAAAAGAACAATCTTAAGACAGACTAGATTTTGTTCAGTTAATGACACTACTCAGGAGATTTTAAGAATCTTAGCGTTTCATCACTTAAATTAAGAGAGAGCCACTTCAGTGTAATCTCATGCAAACAAAAGCCAGAATCAAGTTTTCATTTGTCCTTTACTCTGTTGCTGAACCACACTCAGATGCATGGTTGTAATTACTCCTAACAACTACATACTTGCCACTCTTTTAATTAAAGCAAAACTACAAATAGCAATGCTGACACACTCCTAGAGAAAATAAGCTTTACAGAGATGATAAAAACACCAAAACAGCAAAAGTCTTACTTGCAGCAGTTCAGTCAAAACATGCCAGCCCTGGAGAACTCAGAACCGTAAGAAGTCTTTGCAGTCCAGAAATTCTCTTGAGTTTATCCAGTGTTTATTTACTAAGCTTTAAAAGTCTGTGGTTAGAAGAACAGAGTTAGCTTTCTACACCATCCACAGTGCTACTCAAGTCCTCCAGCAACAGCAGACATGAAGTTTGCTGATAGTTGGGTTTGCTGCTGCTATGTAGTTGCTCAGTACTTGTAAATACAAGCTCTGTGGACAAAGTCCCAAATGACATCACAGGCAGCTGCTTATTGTTGAGTCTTTATTAACCAACTGTCAAAAAAGAAAAGCAAAGAGGAAAGAAAAGCACAAAGTATCTTCCCTGCAGCACAATTTGCATCTTAGTAGGAGTTGCAGTGCTACACATATAAATACTTCTGTTTACTCAACTGATGTTTTCTTAGAATGAATAAACAGTGTTTGCAGGGAAAGCAGAACAGCTTCAACATGGAAAGAGTGCAGGGAGAAAAAGAAAAATTAAAAATGCCAGCAGTGCCTTTTTCAGAATTTACCCCTGAATTCTCCTAATTATGTTGTTTATTTAAAAATAATGTAACTAGAGGTGCAAATCTGCATGGATTTTAAAGCACAGAGCAGAGGACTTCAGTAAGTCAAAATGAAAGTTTCAAGTCATTCCTAATTGTAAAAGTTACAGACTTTTACAAACTACGATCTTTGCAAGATTTAAGACAGTTTAACTGCAGTTACAATGTGTTTTGAAGAAAACTCTCTTATTTTCCAATAATGAAAAATAAGAAAGCAAGAAACAGCATCAAACACAGTTATTCACTAGGTGCTAAGAGCATAAATACTGACCTTTCCTTCTCAGAGGTGGAGGTCCAAGACTAAGTAGCGCTTTGGAGCTGGAACACACGCTCAGTTCCCAGCGAGGCATGGGGTACTCGAGAACTAGTTCAGCTACTAATCTGAATCTATCCTCTGTCATTGAGAGTTCGTGCTGAAAGAGAAGGGCTGGGACTCTGGGCCTTGATTTCTCAGAAGTCAGTCCTTTCAAGTCAGAACTTCAAACGCTGGAAGGGCACCACCAAAGGTTGTGACAGACTGAGCTCTGTTATCTGTGCACGCTTCCACACGAAGAGCTTCAGTATTGGGAAACACCTGGCCACTTGCATCCAAACACCCTAGACTGCACGTTCCACAAACAATAAAACAACCGAAACTTGAGCTCAGTGATGAGCTGAAGCCAAGTTTTTACTACATTTTTAATTGCTATACATAAGAGCATCAACCCAAATTCTGCCTGTATTTACAGAGAGCAAATCAGTCTTGGGTCAGATCCTCAGCTGATGTAAATCAAGCTAGATGCAATAACACACCTGAACAAGAGCAGTCAGCACTAGCTGAAGATCTTGCTTTTACCTGCAAGAGTGTCATTAAAAAAGATTGTGTGGCCTTAATGACAGAGTGACTGATTTTCTTGGTGCTTGCCTTGAGCAGCAGCAATACCCTGCTGACATAGAGCCACTGAGCTCACTGGAACTGCTCACACAGGCAGTCGCTACCTCTGCCACTTGCTGCCTCTAAAACATAAGTTTGTGCTTTTGAAGGAGATGTTATAAATCCCCCTTCATTTATTCCTGTGGCTAATCAGTCTGTAACACACAAGAAACACCACACTATGTAACTATGAGTTATATTTACCACCCTGACTCAAACATATGGGGTTGCGTTCCTCTTCCATTGCAGTCAGGAAGGTTTTATATCTTGCTCATTATGAGCTTGCTAGTTTGATCCAGGAAGTCTTCAAAATACTTTGAAGATGAAGTATGCTATGGGAGTAGTAAGTACTGACATATAATATTAAATAACATGAATTTCAAAACATACAGCTTTAGTCCCAGCTTCCCAAGTGCTGTACTGCAGCTACTTGATTTAAGCAAATGTGAGCGAGGCCATGTGCTCACATATACAGCTCCATAAGGCTTCAGCTCATTCCAGCAGGAACAAGCCCATCCACAAGATCAGCAGAAGAGTTAGATTTTGCTTAAACCTGATGCTGATTTACAGTGTGCTTTCTCAGACCAAGGATAAGTTTCATTTTTTTCACCAGCCATTAGAAGTATTTATAAACTTCAAAACACAGGTTACACTCCAGCTCTTTTGATAAGAAAACTGGCTTGTCCCATGACACTAATGCAGACACACACATGTAGGAGAAAGAAAGAGTGTATAGATTCATAAAATAAGGAAACCACTGATTTAATCAAAAAAGCCAAATTTTTAATGAAATAAAAAAGGACAAGCCTTAAGAAAAACTGCAGCTTGTTCCCAGGAAGACTTTGTATTATCTATCAAAACTTAGTACTTATTAAACTTTCTAGAGAATGTTAATGTATTTCCAGGCTAAGCACACCCAGGTGAGCAGGATCGGGACAGCAGACACACTGTTTACATCTCCCTCTCTGGTCAGGCAGCACTGCAGAGACAGTGACTTCAATTACCTGAAAGCAATTTTTTGGAGACTTCCATCTAAGTAACTTCTATCTCAGTCCTTTTCAGAACTGGTGGATATTGGAAAAATAAATGTGCAAAGAAACAAGTACTGAGATTTGTGGCTCTAACCAGCAAGTTATTCTTCCCAAGAGGAGAATTCTCATGCGGGTGGACAAACAGATTCTGCATTCTTCAAATTACAGCCCTTATTAAGGGAGTGGCCATTAGCTCACCCTGTCAGTGCATTTATCCATCTAATTTCTATTCTAAGTCATCATAATATATAGCTGCTGGCTGTGCAGATACATCTTATTTTTGGCAGGAATGCCATGGCTTTTGTTAGAACAAAATTCACAAAGAATTCAGTCCTTGGCTAGCTTCAGGTTGAGTGGAAAGATAAAGAAGTTTAAGTCATGAGCTGCAGTAGTTGCTCCTCGACTGATGCGCAGTAGCCTGAACTGATTAATGCATCTGAGGAAATAATTCAGCTTCATACTGCCTCATTTTTGATGGGCAAACAGGTAAGATGAGACATAACATACTGATTGAAGTACACATAGATAATAGTAAAGCTTGTCAATCAACCTATCGCAGGATAGCCAGGATCTGTTAAAGACCCCATGTCTCATATTAACACAAAATCCGTACCATCTTCAGGTTCACTGTCCACATTTGATTTTTCTTTATTATTAACTTAGAAAGTTCCTCCTCACGGAAGAAGCCAAAACAGGGGTCTGATCTTCTCAGAAGACACAGTAAGTGCATGGGATCGAGTCACCTAAACTGCACCACCTTTTCCCTGAAGCACTGCAGAAGTCCCTGCAGTCACATGTGCCCCATGTGCACGTTTGCTTCATACCAGCACAAGAGCAGAAAATGGCTCAGACCCAGGTGCCTCCAGGTCCACTCTCTCATTACAGACACATAAAGCTGTGGCAGGAGGTGATCATCCTCACAGCCCGACAAGTTAAAAGGGAGGTGGTAAGAGCTAAGCGTATTTCCCCTGAGGGATGTCTAACTGTGCTGTGAGTCCTGTGTGGTTCAGTACAGCTTCAGATGGTGAGCCTGTGGGCCACGTAAAAGCCTTGTTCTACACTCTGATACTACTCCTGGGGCAAGGACAGACAAGCTGACTGACTAAAGAGCAGTTTAGTCTAGAAGGACTAAATTGCAGGACATTAAAATCCCAACAGATTGTAATATAATATAATATAGTATAATATAATGTAATCCTAAACTGTTATATTTTTATCCCACAATAAATACTCAGATCACTGGAGGGCAAGTTTAAAAAATAGTAAAATAAATCGCAGGCTGCAGAATTCGCCTGCCTCGGAGTAGCACATGGTTAGAAGTCTTGAGCTGGTTCCTAAAATACCACAGAAATTTCTCCCAAATGACACCAGGGTACTGAAGAGCAAAATGCTCTCTGAAAATTACTATTATTCTCACTTTTACCAACACAGCTAAATATGTCTCACAAAATAAATACCTACAGGCATGTGGGATAGTCACAAGTTAGCACAGTAAACACTTTTCTGAGCCTGGGGTAGCTAGCAGAGAGGATAAACAACTGAACCAAGTAAAAATATGTGGAGAGAATAAAAGGAAGCATGTGGGGGTGGTGTATGAATCTCCTCAGATACTCACTGTCAAAAAAAGGGCCTTCAGTTGAAGCTGTTTGATCAGGCTGGTAAGCTTTTGATCATGAAGATGGTTTGGTTTTTAACCTTACTAGGTGATTTTTCAAAGCTTTTTACCTCCCCTGCCTGTCAAGAATAGGGGAAAGGTCTTTAGCAAAGGCAGGTTTTACCACTGAAACAAACAGTAGCTCTCTCCTCTGTCACATTTATGAATTTAAGCTTCAGAGAAAGCAGCAAAAACCATATAACAACAATAACTGCCATCCAATCGGCCATTCTACTACATACGAGGTCATAGGATATTATCAGTCTGGTTTGTCCTTTTCAGTTGTGCTTAATGCCCAGCACTGCTATGCTCCCCCCTCCAAGAGCTCCCGGACAGCTTTCTGTAATGACCTGTGTGCTCCCCAGTACCTGTCACTCCAGCAGCTAAAAAGATTTTATTCTACCTCCTGAAAGAGGACATTTATATAGAAACATTTACTCTAACTCGCATCCTACACTATGGGAAATCCTGTCCTTAAGTGTCAGGACACCCTATTCTCACACATAAGAAAAAGAATGGCTAAAATGAAATGTTTTATCTAAACTTTTCAGATGAGCTGAGAAATAAAACGAGCATATATGATTTTTCCAGCCACAGCAGTGATTTGCAATCAATTTCTAAATCTTTTTCAGTTCCATAATTTTTGAATCAGTAGAACTCGTATGAAAAGCATTCATTGGAGAAAATTGATGGGATGTCTTTAAAGGACATTGGTTTTCACTATAAATTGCCTGATTGTGAAATACGATGTTAAGCAAATCATATAAAGTCTCTTTTGAGTGTTGCCACTTAAAACTGGAAGAGGTAGGCAGAAGCTGGCTTTCTGACTTACAAGAGAACTCAGAAGCATTTTAAATGTGATTACTAAATATAAGTACATAGGCCTAGCTCTCATTAATTCCATGGGTTAGCCATTATCCCTTCTTTGCCTTTCCTGTTGTTTCTGGAATCAAGCAATTGATTCAGCCACCAGTGACCTTATCCAGAGTTAATTGAAATCAATGGCATTAGTGGATTCTGGAGCAGGCCCAAAACCAATGTGCATTCAAGGGCTTTTGTATATCCTTAATCACATGGGTAAGCCTCCACAAATTTAGATTCCAATGGATCCAATTATTAAATCAGTTATGCAGTGTTTAACTTCACATATGGACAGTGGTCCCCCACTGGTTATTGGAAGTGGTCTCTATTAAGAGGAGGTTATTTCTGACAGATTTCTATAGGTGTCAGTGTTCCAGCAAGGTTGGCACCTAATGGGAAGGCTAATTTGCACTCTCCTCCTGCCTTTTTGGACATGTCGCTGTGTGTCAGAAAGCAGAGGTATCGGCTTGTGAAACACACATTCCTCTGATGCAAGCATCTGGCTTCTTGGCAGCCAAGTCGTGACAGGTTCTGCAGCAGCTGTGATGGCTCCATGCTCTTTCAGATGGTTAAATAGTCTTGTTTTTTAGCCTAGCTGTTTGTTTTCTGCTGCACTCCTGGATGAAAGCCCATTTGCCCTTTTAATCAATGAACTGACCATTGGATTGGAATAATCAGTTACATTTTTGTACATGTCAGAGCAGAGATTCTTGCCCAGAGAGTGCCAGCTATATAGCCCTGTGCTCTCACCTCGATGCTTAACCTTGTCCTGCTCTGTCCTGACAACTTTACACACCAACGGAAAGGTCATCTTCCCAAAGTGAGAGCAAGCACTAGAAGAGCTCTCTTCATCCCTCAGTCACAGGATTTCATAGTCCCTGCTTCATTACAGGAGATGGTAATCAGATCAAACAGAGCAAATAAGGAATACAATTTATTTATTTCAGATGGCTTTATAAACTGTCCTCCCATGTGCACACACCAGATGGAGATAAGAATCTGGCTGGAAGCTTTAGCCTTACGCTGTGCGGCACAGAGGTAACAGCACATCAACTTACTAAGAGAAAAAATTCTTCAGAGAAGATTACATAAATTGGAATTAAATTTTATTTAAATTGCCTTTGAACATATTATGCAAATCCACAGTATAACAAGCAGTTCCAAGTAGTTCCCTCAAACAAATGAGCACATGGCACTCCTAACACCAAATGTGATAACACAATATTAAAAAGGAGTTCTCACAGGGATACCACAAAGGTGAAAAGCTGCCATCTACCTTTCAGCCATTTGTAAACCCATCTCCACCTTTTCACTCCAGTGATAATCCGTGTCTCTCTGTGACAGATATTCTTCCTCCTCTTTCCCCATGTATTGCTGCTTGTGTAGGAAAAATAAGTAATGAACTGACTCGGACAGGCTGCATTCTCCCTTGCCTGGCTTTTACTCTTTGTTCTTCTTGTGCTTGCCATATGAAGCTCTTTTTGTGGGGTGCAACTACTGTTATTTCCACCTTCGCTAGAATAGGGAAACTGCACAAACAGGCCAATTCCTGCTCCTGCCTCAGAGACATCTTAAGGGGGGAACAAACCTTCCCTGCTATCTACCTTCGCATGTTTCATCGATCCCTTGGTGAGGACGTAGTAATAACCTGATCAGTCGTATCATCCACTCTATTTGCCCAAGCACACACACATGCAGTTAATCAGTACCCACAAGTACCTCTGGGTCACTGGCCAGAACGATGCCTGTGAAAACAATACATCAGTGTCACCATGGGTCCCAGCCACACCAGGCCATGTGTAGCCAAACACTGTGACCAAAATCAGCACTCAGCACCATCCTTCCCAAAGGCTGTAAGAAAACAACAATCCTAAAAATGTCAGGTACATTAGTGTCATTTCAAATTATCTTTGGGTCTTTCAATTCCATCTTCAAAGCAGAACAGGGAGGAACCACTACCAGCATATGACCTATTAAAGAAGAGCTGCAACAACATGCCTCATTTTAATACCATATAATTCCATATTGTGACATAAGAGTTGATAAAAGCATCCCATTTTACTGAATGACTGTTATCAACAAGAATCAATCTAAAATGCATTGCCAGTACTCTGGTTTCTTAACACCCCTGAGGTCCACAGAAAGTTGATCTATGTCACAGGTAAAATACTTAGGGGGTAAGCTGCTTGCTTAAAGCCCAAGGAGCCACCAACAAATTAAAGTCTAGGAATTCCTGCTCCCAATACTGTCAACAGAGCTCTGGACAATACCATGAAGTCTTACCCGAAAGTACCTCAGTGCAAGTCCTCAGGCCTCTGTCTGCTGTCCTCTCAAAAAATCCTGGGTTGTTGTAGAAGGCAGTAATAAACTGTACACACACTAGGATTTCGACAATATGCTATGATTACTTTAAATCTGTGAAATATAACAACTCATAACAGCTAGCTAGACACTTTCCAGGGAAGGAGACCAAAGTGTGTCTTTGCAAAAAGGATGATGAAACAGCCCAAAATGATTTTTGTGAGAAGAAATGTTTCTTAGTCTTCCTGCAAGAAAAAAACCCTCCATTCTGTTTGTCTGGATAGAAAAGGGCAGGTATATCAAACGAAGGCTGTTCTGGTTTATCACACTGCCTCTCTACTACAGTACTGAAGATTTTATTACATGCTATAAAGAGAGGAAAAACTCATCTTGTAATCATATAAACACAGTGAACAACACAGAATAAGTATCAATTACTTTTGCAAGTTTCAGTGATAGCCTCAACCCCTGAGGATAATTTCAAATGGTAATGATAAAGACTTCAGTTAGATTAAAAGCATCAAAAGCAAACTAGCATTCAAAACCAAACAATTCTGTCTCTGCTATGTAAGTTACAATAAATTTTCTGAACTGGCAGATTTCCCTCCTAGCTGTTCAGCTGTTCCTTCCCCACAGGTAAAACAAGTCAATCTGTTTGAGAAGACAATTTGCCACCCAGCTTACTTAATGCCACACATTAAAATAAAATGACTGAATAATTTTGATGTCAAAGAGCTGCTTTAATGGGAATCCATGGTTAAAAGAAACAACCACAATAGAGAAATGCAATCCAATGTGGCTGACTTCCATGTGAATTAGATCTAAATAAAGTAACTGTCCAACTTTTGGTCTCGTATTTTACATGCAACTTTTCTGAAATCCTTCAGCAGGTCTCTGCATATATATTATTCACTGTTTAATTCTACCATCCAAAATTTTCTCAGTAGTATAAACACAAACATGACTAACAGAGAACAGTAGTTCTGTGATAAATTTTTATTCATCTGGAATTAAACAAGATAAAGTCCTTTAGCATACTAGCAAGTCAATATAGCTGCATTTTCCATTCCCTTTGTGCCAACATATGTGACTATGGAAAGTGCACGGAAGTGCAGAAGACTGGTGCTAGGTGATACTCACACAGTGCAGTGCAATGACTTGTAGAGATGTATGAAGTAGCTTTGAGTAAGTTACTTGAGTTCTGGGAAGCAACTTGGCTACATTAGCTCCCCTGCACAAAACACAACGCAGGAATACCCTCAGCAGAGCCCTATGTGAGCATGTTACAGTCCTGCCCCAGCCCAGTGAGCAGGTTCAGAGCCAGCTCAGTTATCTCTGCATGACACTGCTGTATGACCACCACAAGTATCAGAAGTGTCCATTTTGCTTTCATAAAGAGAAAGCAGGAAAATGCTTTATCTTCACAGTGTAAATCACAACCTGAAAAGGCTTTCCTAGTCATGGTGTGAGCTCATTTGATTCATCCTAAAACACCATTCTTAGCTGAAAGAATAAAAGCAGCTCTGAGGTCGAGCACCAACTTTGAAATGGCCTATGATAACATGAAGCAAGACTCACCCTTGCTTTTTGATCAGATGAAGGGCTAGGGCTCAGGCCAGTTAACTATCTTATTATACCTGCTAAAGATCAAGAAACTTAAGTGCATGTTGACTAGCACTGCTAGTGCCTGCTCCATGTTCCCTTGATTTCAAACAGTCTTAGCAATTCAGATGAGCAACTCCAACTTGCCTTCAAAGGTTGAGTGCTGTACACTTAGCTTTCATACACTCATGGATATATGTATTAATGAAAGGGATTAGCTGTCACTAGCCAGAACCACTTACTTAGTGTATTTGGTACATACTGATAATATGAAGCCTTTACAGTTTTAACCCAGACATTCTTGCTCTACGTTATGTACTAGGTTGCTTTGCTGAAGGACTTGGATCAAGTCTTGCGAGTTGACCAGCCATTGCAGACACCTGAAACAGCTTATCTGACATCTCCCCTGCCCTGTTGCTGCTTCCTTACCCCTCCAACATTACAGATACAGCAGTTCCCAGCATGCAGAAGTGTATCTTATTCTGTATGAGTGGGTATTATCAGTTAGAATTGTTTATATGATGCCACAGGTAAATGGACAATGTCTAAGAATTTTAAGTAAGGCCCATTCTGCTCATTGTCCACAGTATCAACAACTTCCCTTCAGAGCTCTTCCAAACATCCCAGAAGCTTGGACACAAATAATTTCTACAGTGCTCTAACTTTGGCACATGTCTTTAAACAGATGGAAATTATTGTTATGCAGCCTTAGGACATATCAAAATCTCTTTTTGTTTCTGTAATGAGGCCCAATTAATACCTAGGACTTTGTGCCACGCAAAGGATTTCAAAATATCAGGATTTCAGCCAGAACTGTAATGCTAATGTGTGCTTTCATGATATAATCTAACTATAATTACCTAAACCAATATCAACATAAGTAATGATAGTCATTCTTATTCTATAGGAAATGTAGGTATTCCACTATATTAAAAAAATGCCTACTATAAAAAATTTTTCTTTTTCCCACTGCAGGGTCAGCATTACACCTTAGTGTGGTTTCAAATTAGAGTAATTTTACTGAGCTAGACAGTCTTTGGGTTAGTCTCCATGAAAGTTTTGCTGCAAAATAAGATGGGACAGTACAGTTGTCACTGTGCAGTCTTACCATGTAGAGGGCATTAGAAATATCTGCCCAGAGAATTGGTGTAGAATAGCTATTTTGTAGTGATTTACTGCTAATTTTGCAGTAACTTCTCCATGTAGACAAAGCCCTAAAACTAGGTTTCTATTTTTAAGTCTTAAGCATTTCAGAAGATTTTACATAAAATGATACCAATGAAAAACAGTATTTCACAGAATCACAGAATCAACTAGGTTGGAAAGGACCTTGAAGATCATCCAGTCCAACCATTAACCTAACACTGCCAGTTCCCATCTACACCATATCTCTCAGCGCTATGTCGACCCTACCCTTAAACAACTCCAGGGATGGGGACCCCACCACCTCCCTGGGCAATCCATTCCACTGCCTAATAACCCGTTCTGTAAAGAAATACTTCCTGACATCTAGTCTAAACCTTCCCTGGCGCAACTTGAGGCCATTCCCTCTTGGCCTATCGCTTGTTACTTGGTTAAAGAGACTCATCCCCAGCTCTCTGCAGCCTCCTTTCAGGTAGTTGTAGAGGGCGATGAGGTCTCCCCTCAGCCTCCTCTTCTCCAGACTAAACACCCCCAGTTCCCTCAGCCGCTCCTCGTACGACATGTGCTCCAGACCCTTCACCAGCTTCGTTGCCCTTCTCTGGACACGCTCGAGTAATTCAATGTCCTTTTTGTAGGGAGGGGCCCAAAACTGAACACAGCACTCACCAGTGCCGAGTACAGGGGTAAGATCACTTCCCTGTCCCTGCTGGCCACGCTATTTCTGATACAGGCCAGGATGCCATTGGCCTTCTTGGCCACCTGGGCACACTGCTGGCTCATGTTCAGCCGGCTGTCAATCAACACCCCCAGGTCCCTCTCTGACTGGCAGCTCTCCAGCCACTCCTCCCCAAGCCTGTAGCACTGCTGGGGGTTGTTGTGGCCCAAGTGCAGCACCTGGCATTTGGCCTTATTGAACCTCATACAGTTGGCCTTAGCCCATCGCTCCAGCCTGTTTATAAAACATCACAGATTAATAACTTAATTATAGCTTATTCACCTTTGTTTTGTTCATGAGAAGTTTGCTCTGATTATTTACCAATTCTGGGCAAATGATAAGATAACACTTAACTTTACAGTTCGCCTTTTATTTTTTTCTCCACCTGCAGCACTAGGAACCCCCTGAATTAAATCTCAGCAGCCTTGCTGGATCCAATAGGACTGTTCACTGACTGTGGTTTCCAGCTGCTACCTAACATACCTGAAAATTTCCAGCAAACTCAGAATCCTGGCCATCATATTCCAAACAGACTGAGATTGGATTAGAATACCCAGATGCATTACAAAACAGAAATTTACAACCAGGACTAAGCTTAACCAATGTTATTAAAATATAGTGGAAATGAATGCAAGCAAGCTTGGTATCTTCTTTCCTCTCCTCCCCTCCTCTCCTCAGAAAGATTCAATGACCAGATAGTTGGCAAGATAAATAGTAAATGCCACTATAACTTAATGGGGAATACGTACCAGAAATGGTAAATATAATGACAGGACATTGTTTAATATTACATGTTATGATTTTAAAAAATATATTTAATTACTACTGTCAGAAACTGTGATAAAAATAGGTTACTGAGTTGAATTTTTTCTAAATGACAGATTAACTGTAGGAATGCAGCATTCACAAGGAACTGTTTGTACTAGGCACTGTATTTCCTCTCCACCCAGCAGAACTTCCAGAAGAACATCATATGAATTTTGCAAATATATCAAGGAGAGAATAGACACCACAGGCTGTAAAGACTAGATCATAGACATGCAAGTATATGCAGGTGCTATAAGCAAACTACATTTTCTTCCTGCCAAAAAGGCCTCTCTAATCAAGTTAGTGAGAATGTCCTCATTGCACCAATATTTTCCCTGCAGCCACAACAGTTTTTTAAATACATAAGCAGCCATTTGATTTTATCACCTAGAATGACAAACTTAGAAAGTGACAGTGTCCATCAAGTCCCTTGAAGGTTACATACATTTTATATACATCTTGCAAATTAGTCTATATATTCAGGGTCTCTGTACAGTTATTAAAATACTATCATCAGTTTTCAAGAAAGAGAAGGAAGAATTTTAATGTTTACTATTCCTATAGCCCTTACTCAGGCATAATTCTCCCTAAATTGAGTGGAGAGTCAAACCTTATGGGGAGCTTAAATGACTTCAGCTCACTGCTCCCCTAGATCATCCCTACAGAGCTGGTTTTGTTCAGAAATGTTGGGTGTCAGGAGCTGAAACAACAATTGCTCATTATCCAAGCAGCTGCTCTTTATCCAAGCAGATGAGATGCTCCGTGCTGCACGAGGCTGTGGGTAAGGCAGGGCAGTGTGCTGGAGCAGGGCTGTCCGACACCAGGCACTTGTGACCCCAGACCTGTCTCTCAAGTCACGTAAGCCAGCACAACTTCAATTTACTCAAAATAAGGGTATGGTCATGCCTTATATACTTACAGGAATGCTCCTGCTTCCACTGGGAATAACAGTGTTGTCTGGTGCTATAAACTAGAAAACCAGTTGCCCCAAACAATCAGACTCGATGATCTTAAAGGTCTTTTCCAGCCAAAATGATTCTGTGATTCTAAATGATGCCAAAACAGAGGACAAACAGTGCAGCTCCCATGTTGCCCCTCCTGTGGCTACCTGTTACTCAACAGCTCCTGGGCTGGCTGGGCAACAGGTAGTGCCTGGGTTCTCCAGAAAATGCCAAGAAGCCACCTCGAAAAGATTAATACCACATCTTCCAACTGTAAAGTATTCATTTTGTACGAATACCTATGGAAAACAGTTACCCCCAAGATGGCATATTCTGGAAATATTTTTGAGGAAAAACAACATGGGTGCTGGGAGAAAGGCAGCAGCAGAAACAATTCTCAGAGACAGATGTTCACTTGGAATATCTTCCATCTGAGTATGTGTGAGTGCTTGAGCCATTTAATCCACCACCTCAACTGCATACTAACTTTACGGCAATCTTTTCTTTCTGCCTGGGAATTACACAATGACCAAGTGTCTGCACATTACCACAACACTTACCCTTGCTCCAGAATTTAATCTTTAATTAAAAGTTTCTACACCTTATGCCTGGAAGGAAGATTTATCAAAACACAAGTAGAATATAAACCTTCAACCTATATAAAGCCTGAGACAACAGCTTGGAAATTCTGTTATTCTTCTTAGCACAATGCTGAAATGAAATAACTTCCCAAAGTGGCCTAACAGATTTTGCCTTCAGCCCTCCTGTTTCCCCCTTAACAATTCCAAATGGAAACCTATACTTTTTTCCTATCTAAAACATACTTAAAAACAAGATAGTAACAGACTACAATAAATTGAATTGAACAGTATAATGGATTTATTTAGTTGAGTTTCCCTAAAGGCATGTATTTACACATTTGCTTAGGTGAAAGCTCCTTCCTTTCAAAAAAACTTGAGCTGTAACCGAGAGTTTCAGAAAATGCTGGGAGATGTCATGGCTGGGCAAGGCCCCTCCATGGGGGGTACAGAGCTTGCTTCTTCAGCATCTGTGTGACAGCTGTTCAGAAACTGCCTCTTG
This sequence comes from Strix aluco, assembly GCF_031877795.1. Taxonomy (NCBI): domain Eukaryota; kingdom Metazoa; phylum Chordata; class Aves; order Strigiformes; family Strigidae; genus Strix; species Strix aluco. The sequence goes on along the minus strand of NC_133936.1, from coordinate 8,691,547 downwards.
TCCATATATTTAACACCCTGATTAAAAGCCTGATCCAAAGCCCATTGATGTCAATGGGAATCCGTTACCTTCCACGGGATTTGGGTAAGTGTACCGCGAGCTGCACCACGCCAAGTGCCGCCAAAAGGAAGAGTACTCCACAAAGAGCATTCCCAAACAAGACCCAAAACCACAGGGGCAAGTCACACCCAGTTTGTGGCTGATCCCTATCGTGCAGTCCCGTCTCAGACAGCAAATCTCCCAGCCTCCAGGGAACGGCAGACAAACACTTTAGTCATGGCACGCTGCGGAGGGGATACAAACCCAGTTTTGTTTCAGGACAAAACCGCAGAAACAATGAGGCACGGCAGTGGTTTCACAAATCCACAGTCACTCATGTCGCAGTTTCACATTACGCTGAGGCCAGTGCTGCACAAGGAGCTGCCAGAAGTCGCAGTCCCTCTCCCCACGCCAGGAATGCCCTCCTGCCTCCTCTCCTGTGCCCAGTCACACAGTTGAAGGGTGACTCAGCTCACCTCCCAGGTGGGAAATCATCCCTGCCGCTCACGCACACAAAATCTATCTGTCCATAGAGATACACACCCACTTAGGCGGAGAGGAATCACCCCATGGCCACGCAATCACGGGACACTGTGAAAAGAAAGGGAGGAAGAGAAACCCATGGGGAATGGTGGGGCAGGGCTGGCCTGACACGCACAGTCACAGCTCTCCTAGATTAAAATGAAGTTACATTCAGGTGGGTTTCCAGGAAAAAGGCTGCTCTGTGGATCTTCCGTTGCACATCATTCAGCACAGTGAGGTGTGCCGTGCTTGCACAAAATATCCTCCAATTCTTGCATATGGGTTTTATTCCCTACTGTAATGAAAGAGATAAAGCTATTAAACTTTCCCCATACAAAAATTAAATTTATGATCTACACTGACCCAAGTGTATGGACATTGCAACCCCACCAATATCAACTGAAGAGGGTTATAGTAGGCAATTCTTTTGCACTGATTGGCTTTAAAGTCTCAGACATCTGTGCACTGTCAGAAATCTATCCAGTATTTACAGCTTTCAGTCACTTACCTAATTACTATACAAGTGCCTTCATGGGATTATATGGGGGGAAAAAGGAAAACAAAGAGGAGCACAATGTATCATCCTCTCTCCTACCTTAACTGAATGCCAGAAATTGCCCTCTGTTCACATTTTTCTTTCTTCATACCTGCTCAAGTATGAACGATAGCACCCACTGGACATACTCCTGGGAAGAATGGAACTACCTTCACCATAGAAATGCTGTTCTTTTAAAATGCTTCAAGCTTCTAAGTGTCCTTAAAACACACAGGCTCAAGGGATACGTCCTCTGCCTCCATAGCACTCAGCAACGACACTGGTGCTAGAAAGATGAATTAAGCTCTACCTACACACTATGCCAGGAAAAAAAAAAAAAAAAAAAAAGACCAAAAAAGCCACTGGTCCTCACTCCTTTTAGTGTAGATACATTTCCTAATCTCAGATTCCCAATCACAGATTCATAGGCTGGTTGTATGCAGGGTCTGATAAATACTGAGACAGTTCAAGATTAACATACATTGCTAAAAGATCAGTCTACAGAAGTGAAAGCGTTGGACAAGTGGGAACAACTTCAGTTTGTTCTTAGGGCAGTGCTTTGTTGCACCATACAGACGTGAACAGCTCTGGGAACAAGGCTGGTACAAAGATGGGAATTCAGCTGAAACATGAGGAAGCTCTTCCCATTGCTACTGGCACTTACTCATGTAGCTGCAATCAAAGAATGCCTCTCACCTGAATTTTGTCAGGACGCAAAAATAAGTTACCGTATGAGTCATGATTTCTAAGTTTCTTAACCAGAGCACAAAAATTCTACAAACCACTTTGTGCAACACAGTTTCCAGTGCGTTGCCAAAGACCCAAATTCTAAAAAACCCACAGGTCAGGGCGACACTGCATGGCAGGGAAACGTTTGTGTTTTGAGCTCTACCAGTTCTATTCGCCAAGATATACTGCTGTAACCACTGAGCACCTCGGGGGATTAAAGAGTTAATAAAAACATAAGAACACAATTACATAAAATACAATCTGTCAATCAGATATTGGAAATGGACTATGAAGATGCCAGTATAAGTGCATGTACTTATACCCAGAGAACACTTTAAACAGTCAGCCATGATTTATACATGCTGCAGCTGTCACACAGACTATTTCTGACGTTCAAGAGCCTATGCATACTGTCAGTTGAAGAAATTTCTAGTTATTTGCTATTTTGTAGATCTGTAAATCACATAAATGCTCATATTATTACCATGTGCTCTGACAGTTTGCATCAACAGACCATCTCAAAAGAACTACAGTGATGAATTATTGATAGTATCTCACATTGCTGGCAAACATTTATTTGAAATGCTGTGATACAGAACCTGTCTCTTCCCAGGCTAGAGATCGACCCTAATGTAAACTATCGCATACAACAGATCAAAAAATGTATAGCCTAGCTCTCAATTCATGATCTCATTTTTATCATTCGATGGTTCCCATAAAGATTGTTTATTATTGATGTGAAATGCTGGAACCAAAATATCCTGTAGCTGGAAACTGGAAGTCTCAGTAACTGAGTCAATGTGACTCTTTTGGCCTCCTCTCAATATGCTTTATTTCTTCTATTGAATAAACAAACAGTCCCATTCTGTAATGACAAAGCAAGCCAGGATTTTCCCATATTGTTTTGACAGATGTTGTCAGGGACTGATTACAAAAACCTGTATACCTAGTAGATATTTACTGCTGCAATTTTCCATAATGTAGCTGAACTACACGCAGAATAAACTAATGTCATAGGAAGCTGTGCTAATGAAAAGCCTCTGACTATGGAAATTAAACTGCTAAGTAACTTTTCCAACTGCAGCAAAATCTATTTTTAAAGGCACTGGAGGAGAAAAAGATGTTATTTGTTAAATTGTACTAACAGGGCACAGAAGACTATGATGGAGATGAAAGGACCGATTAACAAAACACCTGAATGTCAGGTTCAGGCACCTTGCAGGAGAAGATCAGATCTTTTTCCAAAGGTCTCATTACTCAAAAGCTCTTAGTGAGACTGAGCCAGACCAACCTTCAGCTGACTGCTACTTAGCTCAGCACATGCAGTCAGCATTTAGTCTATTAATAATGGCTTTGTGCTCTGTTTTTACACGTAGTTGGAAAATGCATCAAAGCTGGTGGGGTTCAATTACAAAAAAATTATTTTAAAGGGTTTTCTGGGTTTTGTGTTGCAGGAGGGTTGGGAGAAGATGCTGTTTAACTGGCACATCCGTGCATTATTTTAAAAAGCAATAAATAAAAGTAGACTGATGCCCCATCACAATTACATGCTGAACTGTGAAACAGAATGATTTTCTATTATCAGGTGTTAATGTGGCCTTTGTAACTGCTAAAAGGAAGACACTAGACACTGCAACATCACAGGGCTTCCTTTTGAATATTATTTTTCAGGTCTGTAGCCCCCACTGGCTCTGACATTTACTTGTTAGATAGGAAATCTCAAGTGAGTACCAAGAGGACAATATTCTTCTGAAGATAAGGGAAAATGAGACCTACAGGATAGGGGGCATCACAGCAACGGTATTTTCATCACAGTATTTGGACCAGGAGGTTTACACAGCCAACTAATGTTTTTGCAAGCCCTGGTGACTAATAATTCTGGAAATTAAAAACCTGTAGCTCTGTGTGACTGACAAAGAGATATTTCATTACATAATTTTGTCTGTGCAGCATGAAACACTACACAATTCATATGTAAAAGTGTATTTCCCCAGTATTTCTGTAGATTCTGCACAGCCACAGAAATAGATCTACATGTATGTATCCATACACACTACAGGTAATAAATATAAATAAAAGGAATAAATATAAATAAAAGGATATCAACAATGCATGGCATATTTACAGCTGAATCCTTCTGTGGTTGGTTGGAGTAAGATCCTAACAAGATATGAGCCAAAAAGTCTAAAAAGTTTCAGTGATCAGAAGTTTTCACTACTCTCTCTAATAAAATACTTCCTTCAGTGGAAAAAAGAGAGTTTTTGATTATCTGTGGAAATATATCACTTGATGGCTTTTCTTATGTTGTTTGTCTTCAGGTGTGTTAAAGAAGCCAAACCTTAGAATTTTGCAATTTTTCAATTTAGAAGTAACTTTAAATGAAACCTACAACCAAAAAAAAGGCTTAATTCTTCACCAGTGTGAATGAAAGTTGAAATATATTCATGCAATTCAGTGCAGTTATCATCCAGGAGGTAAGATATTTAGGTGGGAATTAGGATACCTTAGTCTTTCCAAGGATATGGGCCTAAGTGACTTAGGCTTTCCTGGACATCAAGGATAAGATCCAAAGCCCATTTTAAAGTCTATAAAATTTTCAAATTATTTACATTACCATTAGACTACAGACCTGATTTGATAGAAATCTCACAAAAGTGGAAACAGCCTTCTTAGTTATCATGTCTCTTTTCTTAAAAACCTTGACTTTCTTCATACTAAATATATATAAAAAGCATTTGTTTGCTAAACACAGTACCACCAAGTTGAAGGCAAACCAGCTGCCTGTTCAAGCCTGACTCATGTCTGTTGCCATACTCTGGGAAGGATTATAAACTGCCTATCATCTCTCTGTGCCATAAGTACAGTCAATATGTCATTCTTTCCATGCAGAATATTATGTAAGAAATTACAGAGGGGCCCTATTTAGATGACATTCCTTTTTATTTCATATTCTAATTGCCCAGGAATGGCAAGGTAAAAAGAACACGTCCCAGCGGAAATTTTAGGAATAGCACTGAGTGAGATGTGCATACTGTAACACTTTACACATGCACTCTGACCTCTCCTGACACTACAGATTCTTTTCCAATTTCGAAAAGTTTCCAAAAGGATGTGAAGGGAGTCATCTCTGTCTATCTGATGTCTCGGTGACATTTCACTGAGATGATAGTTCACTGGGATTTGCACATCTAAAACTCACTCCAGGGAAGCTTGTGAAAAATATCAGTCTAACCTACTTTCAGGACTCAGTGAAGTAATTCTGTTTCAAGTGCCAACGGCTGCTGATGTCAATGGGAAGATACGAGAAAGTGCAAAGGGACCTGGTCCTGCTCAGCCCCGTAGGGCCTGGTAAGGCCTAAAAGTCACTCATAGAAAAGAAACATCCCCATGAAGTTATTTAAAATTGAGATCAAATTTACACAAAAAAACAAATTCTTCGGGGGACAATATTATTGAACTAACAAAAAAACAAAAGCTATGGCAAATAGGTCTACAGAAGAGAATCAAGCAAAACCTCTATTAAAGAAAAATAACCAAACTTGAAATAACACATTCATCCTCCAATAACTTTGAAATCAGTTATGCTTCCAGCTAAAAAAAAGTGTCATTGTGAGAGATATGTAATGACACTTACAATATTTCTTGCTATAGGTTGCATTAGATATTTGGAAAACCAGAGTCAGGCTAAACCTACCTTGCTCTTCATTTCCTGAATTCCAGATCTGAAGCAGTTGTGGCAGAGCAGAGGGCTCTCCTGACACATTCACACACTCCCACACTAAACTCTTTAATGATGCCCCCACAGACAGCACAAGTTGTGGGTGTTTTCTCCTCCCTTTTTTCCTTGTCTCACACCAAAGAGTCCCCAGAAATGTCTAATATACTACTTTTTAAAGTCATCATCTTCATCGTGCCTTCAGAACCCAATTTAACCTTTAAACTTTATTTGAAGGGGGATGATAGTACCTCTGTGAAAAAAATGAAGACTGTTAAATCCATCAGCAAGCCATTTATCTTTCAGATGAAATGAGCACCACCAGAAAATAGTGGAATACAACAGACTCCAAAAAACAAAACAGACAGGCATCATCTTTAATTTAAATACCATCATTTACACTGTTCTAGCCACTTCAGCGATTATTACTTACTGCATGCAATAAGAGCAATGTAAACCACAACTAGTATGTGAAGAGAAGATGCCAAGGAAACAAAGTAAATTGAAAAGGAAGGAGAATTTCAGCTAGAGTGACATGCAGAAGCACTTTTGTTGAGTGATACATGACTAGAGTTAGAGACAGGATAAGATCTGATTGATTTCATAGAATCCTAGAATGGTTTGGGTTGGAAGGGACCTTAAAGATCATCCAGTCCCAACCCCCCTGCCATGGACAGGGACACCTTCCACTAGCCCAGGTTGCTCAAAGCCCCGTCCAACCTGGCCTTGAACCCTTCCAGGGAGGGGGCAGCCACAGCTTCTCTGTGCAACCTGCTCCAGTGTCTCACCACCCTCAGTGAAGAACATCTTCCTTAGATCTAATCTAAATCTACCCTCTCTCAGTTTAAAAGTGTTACCCCTTGTCCTATCCCTACACCCCCTGATAAAGAGTCCCTCCCCATCTTTCCTGTAGCCCCCTTTAAGTACTGGAAGGCTGCTGTAAGTATTTGTGCTTGGGATTGCCCTGACCCATGGGCAGGACCTTTCCCTTGGCCTTGTTGAACTCCATGAGGTTTGCACGGTCCCACCTCTCCAGCCTGTCCAGGTCCCTCTGGATGGCACATCCCTTCCCTCCAGCGTGTTGACCGTGCCACACAGCTCGGTGTCATCAGCAAACTTGCTGAGGGTGCACTCGATCCCACTGTCCATGTCGCCAACAAAGATGTTAAACCGCACCGGTCCCAACATCGTCCCCTGAGGAATGCCACTCGTCACTGCTCTCCACTTGAACATCGAGGTGTTGTCCACAACTCCTTGAGTGTGACCATCCAGCCAATTCCTTATGCCCTGAGTGGTCCATCTGTCAAATCCATGCCTCTCCAGTTTAGAGACAAGGATGTCGTGTGGGACAGTGTCACATGCTTTGCACAAGTCCAGGTAGATGACATCAGTTGCTCTTCCCTTATCCCCAGCACTGTAACCCCCTTGTAGAAGGCCACCAAATTCATCAGGCATGATTTGCCCTTAGTGAAGTCATGTTGGCTGTCACCAATCACCTCCTTATTTCCATGTGCCCTAGCATAGTTTCCAGGAGGATCCACTCCATGATCTTGCTGGGCACAGAGGTGAGACTGACTGGAAATTTCCTTTCAATTATATGAGTAAAGACGAGAGGGCATAGCATTACTTGTTATACCACCATCTTCCCAGTGGGTTATATACAAATGGGGACTAGCAAAGCAAAGTTGAATTATCCTTGTAAACAGCAATTACAGCAGATACACACAGACTGGATCACATGTGCTTCACCCAAAGGTTGGCTGTGTAAGTGCCGATTCCAACTCAAAAAATATCAGACTTGCTAATATCAGACACTTCAGCTTTATGTTACCCAGCGCAATATATTTTACACAGTAAGCCAAGTTGCATCTCTCTCTCTCTTTCCCACACTTCCCAAACCATATGAGAGGAACAGTCCCCTCAAATTCACTTCCATTACAGCTTAACTAATAGGGCTGACCACGGGACTACAGGAAAATGCCATTTCCCTCCTGCTCTGGGAGCTCCTACACCCAGCACTGCCCACCAAGCTATGCCTGGTATGCAGCTGAGGCATTGCAGAGAAGCCACGCTCATAGATAACCACAAGTTACAACACCAAAAGATGTGCAAGTCCATGCATAAAGAGGAAGACTTCACACAGCTGCTGTTCTTATGATCTCCCTAGATAAGTGTAAGGCAGCGTGCCCTGCTGCTTCTTCTTGGCTGGTAAATTAAGGTGTGGGCTTTGCCTCACAGCAGTCTAAGAAGACTTTTCAGAAATTTGAATCCTCATTCTGTGGGAAGAAAAACTCTTGAGGCACTACAAATATAAAGCAAAAAAGTGCTGTTGGCCACAACTACTGCAATCTAATTGATCCAAATAAGAAATACTTGTAACTATCCAAGGCTGTCAATAGTTCTAGAAAAAGTTTTGTTTAGTTGAATCTCCACAGCTGATGTCTCTTCTGTTAAAATTTCCTGTGCTTCATACACAGAGCTCTACAGATTTATTTTGTATCCATGTTATGTTAGTCATATAAATTTGTCATTTGAAATTATTTTAGGTATAATATTTACAAAATTAATTCAGTAAGAAAGCTTATTGCAGAGTGATTCTGATTCCAGTTCTGACTGCTGAAACCACTTGGTCCAATCATTTATGGTTGTAAATAAATATTATGAAACTTCATGGAGAAACTATTATCCAAATTACTGAACAACAACAGAAAAGCCTTTATTATGTTCCAGGAATGCACTTCTGGCAGAGAAAATAACATTCATATACAATGTCTTTTTATAGATTAGTCAGGGGGAAAAATGACTGCATTGATGTACTGCAAACTGTAGGGATTTTTTTCTTTCTTGAGGAATTACAAGTGACATCAGTTTTCATAATATCTGAGAAGAGAATATACTTTGTTGAAAGAATTCCAGCTTTTTTATTCTGTTAAGTTGTGTTACTGAGACAAACTTTCCCATTGTTTATTGTTTGCCAAGTTGTGGCTCTGGTGTACATAAAGAAAAAGTGTTTCAAGCTCTCAAATGTTTTTCCTGAATAATTATTTTATTGTTTTCTCTCAAGCAAAGCAGCAAAATGACTCTAATGAGATCTGTGACAGCATTTGCCAGGGGCTTGGAGCCTCCACCTCCAGTGCATAAAATAAAATTGTCTGTGTGGTCTGAGCAGACTGTTCTCAGGGTAGTTACTCCTGGATCATGTTGGTTCAAGCAATGCTCTTCAATGGTCAAAAATGTTGTTCAAAAAACTAAGCAGTAAGTACTGGTGTTCTGCAGAGGAAAACAGTTTACGAGATTTTCCCCAAGGTGGCAAGCAAAATACAAAGTGTAGAGGGAAAAAAAAAAAAGAGACAAGATGGTGAGATTTTATGTCCACTTGTTCTCCCCTTCATCGCTATACAACAGGCAGAGCTTTGGGCCAAGCTAATGAAGCTCTCTGATCTGTCAAACAAATCTTTTCTCTGAAATAAACCTGAAGATCGTCAGACACACGGGATGTGTTGTCTATCCCAGAATAAGACTCTCTATTTTTTCCCACATAGAAATGAGGATGAACTTCCACTCCACAAGTCAGACTTTTCATATAAACGATTCATTACACCATATTTTTGTTAACAAGGGAATCAACAGGTTGACTATGCTATTGACTCAAACTTCAGCAGTTCAAGAATTCTTTTGGCCATTTCAATAGGAAAAGGATAAAAATCATGTGTGTGGCATTGGTGAGCTACTGCAAATTGCCACGTTGCCACCAGTTGCTACCATCACCCACATCTGCATCACAAAACCTTTCTTAATACAAATAGAGTCATCTGAAGAATGGACAGTTTTTCCAGTCCTGTACGCCTACCACTCGCTCTGCACAAAGGAAGTTACATTTTTTAGATAAGGAATTCCCAATATTTTTAATACATAGTTCTATGACAGGCCAAGAAAAACATTTGATAATTGCAGATGCAAAGGAAGAGTTTCTTAGCATACATACTTCACTGTGAAAAAAATAGCTTTATTTTTAAACCATATCTATTAAATATATTTATTTGTCTTCAGCATGTGCTTTTTACAAAACAAAACCACAAATATAGAGGTGCCAGCTCCTTTGTGGTCTAAATTGGCTCCCCTGACACAAGTGGACTGCAAAAGTTTATGCCAGTATAATTTGCCTTCTATTTCTTAACTGCATCCAGATATTTCATTTAAGAGTATTTCCCCTTTTTTGTTTTCCACTGATAATACCTTACATTTTGTTTTTGCAAAATTAATTTTGGCATGGCATACCTTCCCTCATAATGAGTGACTCCAAAAGATTTGTTGTGTTAATTATTTGTAGTCCCAGCATGTCCTAGCATCTCTGTTTTGCAAGAGACATATGTAGTGTGTGCAATGACTATCCTGTACGTCAAAAGCAGGAGCTCTTGCACTGGTCTTGGTTCAGGGCTAGGGGCAGAAATTGGGCAAAGCATCTGGACTCATCTGGTTTTGTGCAGCCATCCTTTCAATTGCTGTTGGACTTTTACATAGAGTGGAATCCTGATCTCACAAAAGTCAGCAGAAATATTTCTCCCCTTATCCTGGACATCTTTACGGTCATCATCTAAAATCAAACCCTCTAAAACCTTTGACAAACTTAGTCCCACTGCAGAGGGTCATTTTTAGGCCTTTACAACCAAATGCATAACCTAAGTACTCACTGTGGAGTATCAGCAGGATTTCACAGCAGAATGTGTTATGCAGCTGTCTGCCTAGAGAGCAATGTCACATAAAATGACTTTTTATTCCCTTTTCTTTATTAAGAGGAACACTTGACAAAAGACAAACTATGTTGTTGACTCAAACTACAGCAGGTGTTCCACAAGGCGCTGCTCTACGGGAGGCACAGAGCAGCAGCTCCATACAATCAGCATTCATTTCTCCAAGTTCTTTTGCAAAGCCAAGATTATAATAGTTCAAAGAAAATAACCTGTGTGACTGTCAAAAGGCAAGACCATACCCATCTTTTGAAGAAGACCTGTGACAAGGACTGTCACTGTGATGAACAAAATTAGTTAAGAGCTTCACAATCAGAGGAAGGGAGATGTTGTGGTTATTAAAGCACAAGTCCTTAAGATTATTTGGGTCTGCTTTTTTTTTTTTTCAACTTTGCCATTGTCACCTGTGTGACTTTTGGCCAACCACTCCTCTGCACTTCTGCCCCACTCTGTATCTCTCTCATTTGAAATAGCCTTTTTTCCAACTTTGTTGATTCTGTCAAATTCTTGGTGCAGGGAGCATCAGCAGCAGCAGTGAGGCTGGGATGAATGAAATGTCCTGGGGATTAAGACGTTAACCAAGCACCTGGAGTACCAGGGCAGGAGTCCTTGCGCTGTCCAGCACCTGCTACATGAAGCTACATCCTCTCAGTATTACAAAGTCCAAATGAAGCTGCAGCTAGATTCTGATGTCTTAAATCATACTGAAGAATATATTACTCTCTAAAGCCACCTCAGTCTGTCAATAATGCATATTCTTGGATGACAGCAATTGTCACAGCTGCACTGAGGCTCAGCAAGAAAGTTCAATATAGCAGGGACAATAAATCCCATCTTAGGATCTATTCCAATGATAAAAAATAAAGCATTCCCTCATGTTTGCTCTGCTCTCTTCTCCCCTTTCCTCCCTCTCCCTTATTTTTTTTCTTCTGTATGAAGGAAATAGCTCTGTAGGGGAAAAAAATTCCTCCAATTAAATGTCCTGGCACATAGATCAGCGTGCTGCCTTGCAGAAAGATCAACAGTTTTACCATTAAAGAAAATGTGTCTTTGCTCACAGTACAACCTGTGTGAAACTCTTAGTAATCAATGAAACACCTCATTAACAGATCCTCCATGGTGGAGGAGAGGTTAGCTCAGAAGAAGAGATGGAAGGCAATCTCAAAGATCTAATACAAACTTCAGGGTTATAAATTGGGTTCTGGAGAAAATGTAGTGCATGCCTCATGCTGCTAGGAAGATCTTGTTAGAAGTACCCACACCTTGATTCAAATACAGTCTTTGTGTTGCACAACAAAGCCATGACATTCCCCAGAGAAGCCTCCATACTCTTCCCTCTATCTCCTTGAAATGAACAAAGAATCTATTTACAGATATTTAGTTTCAAAATTACTCAGTTTTGGCACTCCATCACAGTCTCCTGAGGGGACCAACAGCAGTACAGGGGACTTGCTTTCTGTTCTCATAAAGCTCTGTCATTGAGAGTTAGTCAATAAAATATTCTTTCAGTTTTTAGTGTCAATAGTGATACATCAAGTTTGCATCACGCACATCAAGCCAGGCAATCACAAAGCACTTTACAATACCTTATTTCACAGAACAGCTGTAAATGCATATCCCACCCCACAAAGATAACCCTGCAGCACTGAGTTAGAGTGGGGCATGTGCTGTCTGTTACCTGCACAGCCCAAATAATCCTTCAAACCTCCCAGTCCAGTACTTACCCAGCCCAACTGGATTTCGATTGCAAAAGAAAGCAGGATTACATTATTCTCTGCAGGATCTTGTAAACCATTAAATTTTACACTTAAATATTCCTCATAACGTGTATTCCTATATTACAAGAATATTACAACAAAAATGACAAAGGAAAAAAAAATCAGCTCTGTGTTTCTCCACAAGGAGCATCAAGGAGGTATAAAATAATTTTAAAAAATTAACCTGCACTAACAAGCATAGCAATAGTAGCTCCTTGCATGTTGCAATGTCAGAGAGTGTTGCCAAAGTTAAAAGTGTTGCTTTGAATGTGAACATGGTTCCAGGAATGCATTTTGTCCCCCATACAATCATTTGCAGTGGGTCAGTTTCTGTTTTAGCTGTACACAGCCTTTCTAGACTGAAAAAAAGAGGAAGACTATAAATACAGGTATTATTTTGATAGTGTGTCTGCATATATCCCCTACGAGCATAAAGGGGATGGAGCGAAAAGACTAGGAACTGCACAGCTACTGTTATTTTCTCTGGAAGGGTGATTTGGAAAGAATAAAGAGTTGGCTTTTCCTTTAGGACCAACCACAAAACTGAGCCAGTGTGGATGAGAGGCTGGAAAATAGAAATAAATTACTTTTCTTCCAACAAATGAAGGAAATAAAGGCAGTTCCTTCCTTGGAGCAATCACATTTATACAAATTGGTATCTAGAGACACAGCCTAAGCCTACAGAAACAAAAGTAACAGTAATGAGTCCGGCTGCCTATCCAGCAAAGTTCTCCTGGGTTGAAGTGACAAGACAACATTCATGTGGGCTACCACAGAAGAAGTCATATAAAAATTATCCTGAATTGCTGCTTAGTGGTTCCTACCACAGATGACAGGAAGGGGACAACTCCTTGACTTTGGACATGAAAATTACTTTGGTCCTGTAGGTAGGGTGTATGTCTGAAACAATATTTTCATTAAGGCCCAGGATCCCTTTTGTGAACCACAGATACCCGCACTGATCACCAAGGCCTTAAAATCTCATTTAAGTGCGATGTCCTCATTTATCAACTCTAGTTACTATAACAAGATTAAGGTTCCGGACTACTGCCCTGAACTGTCCAACTCTGGATAACTAAAGTACTGTTTTCATTAGAATTTCTTTCTAGAGAGGAAAGGATCATCAGCAACTTCACTGTATGCATGATGATTTTATTGCTTAGGTGAGAGGCTGGGAGTTGCCTGTTCTGCCACCAACAAAATGCATAAGCAACGTTGAGGTGCTTAATCTTCTCAGACAGATAGTGTGAGATTTGAAATGATCACTTTAAAGACTATAGATTAAGAGAGAGATTAACCACTGTGGTGACATTATGCAGAGAGAGGGCTACCAGAACTCTTACAGCTTCCAGTGTTTGAAGGACAACCTGAACCAGTATTGCCAGTCCCATAATTTGGGTAATTAAAGGATAGCTCTAAGTTTATGCCTTGTCATTGAATATTGATCATTTGTCATTAACTAGTCAATGGCTATTGATCACCCCCCTTATCATTATGACATAAAACTGTAACATGAAGGATAAAGAAGTTTACCAAAGAACTAGCTCCACAAATACTAACAAGTGCTCACACAGCCCTGCCAGTAAGAGATCTCCTGCAATACATTCTGATTTGCCCTACTTACCTTGTACTATTTCCTACTGGAAATCATTCCTACCAAAATTATACTCCTTGTGGTATACACATCTGGTATACATTACTCTTTCATCTAGGTTTTCCACTAAACATGTTAGAGGGTGTAACCATTTATATTACTTCAGTATTTCTTGTCTTTCTCAATGCATTACACAATTTCTATGTTTGGTAATAATTATCTCTCCTCCCAACAACTTGTCCCCCATCTTTCCTACATGTGATCCATAGAAAATATGAACCAAATCAATGACTGACCAAACAAAATGGAAAATTATTTTTAAAAATCCCACAAAACCAAAAATCCCAGAACTGAATCCCCAATGGGCTTTATTTTGTAATAGCAAACACGCTCAAAGTGCAACAGTGATCCATGGCGTGGCTTTACGATACCACCAGCAAGGGACATGGAATGTCCTTTTGCTGTCCTTTTCAAGGAAATTACTAGTAAGAGAAGAATGAGGAAGGAATTGGTCACCTCACTGAAGTGACCAAACTTACTGTTTGATGAAGCTGAGGAAACATGAGTACTGTTCTAGCTTCTTCCAGCAATCTCTCTATAAATACACAGTGCAGCAGTTGCACTTGCTTTCAGTTCACAGTGACAAAGTCTACTTTGTAATCAACATTTATGATTTTCACTTTTAATCTGGAAAACAACCACTATCTTTTTGGCTTATTTTAAGACATTTTGTTCCAAGTTGTTCATGCTCTGAACATCACTCTCGACTCCCTCATAACTCTCAAGTCTCAAAAGATGTCTCCACCACCATGTTGCACATTTGCTGCAGCGGTATTTATCTGGCTAGCACTTATCAATGGAAGACTCCTAACAATACAAAGGTTTGCATGGAACCTCACCTAAGCCAGCCCATGCAGAGCTATGCAATTACCTTTCAAGATTCTTTAGAGACTATCAGCCCACCAGATCCTACCAGAGATTTCCAGGACCCTGAAATGGTCATGGAAATTCAATGTTCACCACGCTTATAAGAAAAGGCTGTCATCATGTTTACCTACTACTCTGAAATTATCAGAATCTGAGTGTGGTAAGACTAAGGGTAAAATGAAGAATTCATTTGCAAAATTTTAAATACAGGCCACATAATTCTAGTTAACAGAAATAAACACAAAAATCAAGCATTTGGCTGCTTATTTCTTTCATTTTTCTGACCCTACATAATCCACCTAATGGCCTGCTAGACATTCACAGCTGAAGATCCACTTTTTACAGAAACATTTGTGTTCTTACGTTACATTCATAGAAAATGATCACTTCCCTTTACTCTCTGCGACTCTTTGAAAGAGCCACAATCACATTTGCAGCCTCTCCTCTCCTGCTTCCCTCAAGATGTCCTCATCCTTACCTCACTTGGGAATAGGGTTTGATCCTTCCCAAGGACCAGTTCTGTCATCAGCACGGCCAGGTGTGATTATCACTTGGTCAGAGAGCAGTGTCAATTCAGGAGTGTTCCAGTGTTTGGCAAATCCCTATAAAGACCACTGGACCATTACCCACTGAGAGGCAAAATGCTGCCATTCAAATCCCAGGTTAATGTGAGCAGTACACTACTGCCTCACATTTGAGCACAGACCAAATGTGCTGGAGCGATAATGGGTTTAGGAAGGAACTGTGAAAGATACACCAAATGTACTCCAAGCTAACACACTCCTCCCACAGTCTCCCATTGTATAAGCTTCTTTCTGTCCCTCTGTCCCTGTGCCAGAAGGACTGTGGACCTCAGGACCAGCTCCAGTGACCATGGTGGAAGATAGAGCAGAGGTAAGGAAGCACGGGTCAAGCAGCTCCTGTCACAGAAACCAGTGCCAAAGATCAAAGTTGTCAGGGCTGACACAGGGCAACAGCTCCCTTAGGCCAATACCTTCACTTGTACCTGAACGTGAGTCATTATCAAGGATTTGAATGCAGCACAACATAAAAAGCAGAGGCTCCAACCTCAGAGCTACTGGAGAATACCACACACTTAGGAAGAATCCCCATTTTGCTGAGGTAGAAGGAGTTTTGCTGCTAGCTAGGCTTCAGGTTGTGTGAAAGTTTCATGTTCATCTGCTAATTAACTTGACATCCCTCTGCTGCTGTACCACCTTAATTATGGGGCCAGCTTCTGTTCTCCAGAGTTCTATAGAGCACCAGCAAAATTATAAGAGAAGGAATAGTAAATCCTACCTAAAGTTAATAGGTGTTTTAATGTAGAAATGAAGAGCACTTTGCTTTTCAGGAAACCAGCAGAATAGCCATTCTCTAGTCCTATGGGCAGTATAAGCATTACAGACTCCATGCGAGGTTTTAATAAAGGAGGGTATATGTTCAGATACCCAAAGATTTCAGACTTCGACCTGCCAAAGACATGAAGTAGTAGTGGCTTTTACTGAAGCAGAATCACTGAGTAATACCACCCAAGGGAAAACTACAGGAAAGTTCTCATCTGTTTGCCATTATAAATTATGCTGACCCTTCAGTTGGACTTATGTAATTTTCCCTATGGAGACACACCAAAGTTGTACAACTTTTCAGCAAGTCATTCTGGGGAAAATCCCAATAGAAACCTGCCCATATTTTGGCAGAATTTAAGGGCTAATATCCAAGGAAACAATCCAGAAAGCCAGCTTTCCAAAGGCTATTTAACCTTGGGGACACCTAAAAATTTTTAAGTGTTCCCAAACTGTTTCCTCAACACCTGTGCAGAAGTGCAGTGCAGTTTGGAAAGTTTCATATGTAGCTCCACTCAAGCTCCACCAAGCTCCAGAGACCAGGCAGCAGCATGCCTACAGGTCAGGGAGTTCCCTGAAGAGACACTTGCTCACTGTTTAATTGTGCAGCAAAGGAGGCTCTGATTTGCAACAGCTAAACCCCAGCCAAATGCTGGTACAATGAGATCAAGAAATCCAGAAGTGCTAATACATCCTCTTCACCTGTTTGTATACTTTATATGCACCTCCCTTGCTTTCCTTAAGGTAACTGGTATATCAGATGTATCACTGGACCTAGGGGATGCATCCATCATTGCACATATGCATAAAGGAAAAGTAAATGACATGAAAAATGCTATTATGCAGTAGGACCTAGATTCATATTTTGATTTATACTGAGTGAGTCAAGCCTGTTTAAGACAGAGGCCTAGTTTGAAAGAAGTTTTGTCATTGTTAGCCCTGAGGTTCCATGAAAAAAAAGACAACAGCCCACTTTTTGGTAAGCCTACACTCACAAGCTTCCACATTTACCAACTTTAGAAAGGGATTATTTGGTGTTTTGTAATAAAAAAATACTTATATTGCACTGTTCATCTGTAGATCTCAAAAATACCCTAGGCAGTTTATTAAAAGTCAGATAGCATACAAAAGTAATTTCTATTAGATTAGCAAACTATCGCAGTCAGCTTAGTGGGTCTATGCTGCTTCCTTATAATCAGCTAACTATTCTTTGCACTCTTCTGTACTCCTACTGTCTTTGAGCTTGTATCAAATCTTTAATGCTGTAAGAGACCAGGTGCTGCTAAAACTTACATACATTCTTTTTTAGTGTTTTATGTATACTATGTATTTCATAAACATAGAGACATATCTATTTCCATAATACTTACTGCAATTAAAGACACATTAACCCTAATTTTGTAACAGTGGCTAGTGATGAGTAGGACTTACCCAAACAAAGTAGTTTCAATCTATTCAATAGCTTGCCCTCTGTGAATAATTGCCAATCAATAAGGGTATTTGAAAAAGAAAACCAACCAATTTAGAGATTTCTTGTGTTGATTCTCTTGAATTTTCTTGGTTTTAACTGCATTACAGTTATTTTCATTGTATATGTGTACTCATGTTTATGTTTCTTGACAAATGCCTTTAAAACTTGATTTTATAATTTAATTGACATTTATTTTGGCAATAAGCTTATTTCTTATGAGCCTCCCTTTGGCACATGCTCTGTGCTACTTACACATTAACAATTAACAAGGCACTTATAACTGAACCCCTACTGCTGCAATATGATCTGTCGCTATGAAATTTGCAGGAGTCTTTACTCACAGTTAACAAAACTGAAGCCAAAACAGACTAACTGACCATGATATGCTGGAATAGGAAGCAGTCATGAATTTCAAATGATTTCATATGAATTTCACATGCTAAGATATAACAACAGGTAGAAACCAATACTTGTTCATTCTGGAAGACATTTTTCTGATTTATTACTTCCTGATATAATTAAGAAAAACCTGAGATAACATAGGAAACACTTTTCATTCACCTAATTTAAACTGCTTGTTTAATACCAAATGGGTGAAGACAGTATTCTCAGATAAAATATTACATAGAAAAACAATGCTCTGAATTGTCTATAAAAATCTTTGTTTCCATTTCTAAAATCAGAACAATGTTCTACTAAACAGATTAACATTAAATTTTACAAAGGCATATTAGAAGCAGAAAAATTTGAAACGTCACTTTTAGGCAGATGCAGGCATGAACGTAACATGTCTGGAAAGTACCAACAGTCAAATATAGTTGTTTATTAAAAAGTCTGTAAAGGTTTGTGCATCTATCAGACACAGTATCCACAGTGACTGCACACAGCTACTTCCTGGGTAATGTCTTTCACCTATTTACATGGTCTGTTATATCAGCTGAGCTTTCTCCCAAAACATGAGGTTAAATCAAAAGTGTTAATGGCATCTTTCAGTGCTACTAACTGTAAACCTCTTTTATAATAACATTTAAAGCATTAAACAAAAAATCTGTCCTTACTTACAAGGCAAAGCAGAAAAGGAAGGTCATTCATTACACCCCATTCACTATTTTCTGTTTCATTCTGTAAATATTATAGTGCTACTGAGAAAAAAAAATAATGTCTGAGGTTCTCAGATCTTCCTTCAGAGTTTTCATCATTCGCTTCCCAAGAAGGGGTTTAACAAATACCACACTGTTCTGTCAATATTTGTATGCAGCACCACATAGGGCAAGCTGCCAAACCTGCATGGTTTAAAGAGCCAAGGGTAGAAAACTGACACCCTAACAAACACACTCCCGCTTTGTCTTTTTTAAGGTGGTGGTAAAAGTGTCATCTTTGCTTCTGACTGCAGTTTTCGGAAGGCTCTTTGTTTGATTGCTTTACTTCTCCAGAAATGCAGTATTTAATAATCGCCGTTCACCAAACTTCAGGGATTTGTTTCATGCCCAAACGCTTCTTACGCAATTATAAGCCTTTTGCTCTCCACCAGCTGCACTTTAAATGTATTTTAATTGGCTGGAATTTAGAAGGAATCCATTTGGCAGTCATTTACATTTGAAGCACGCCCCTAGCAGCTGAAACAGACCCCAGAAGCAGCCCGATTACTTCATCAAAAGAAACTGCTTGAATACCGTTGACTCCTACATAACTACAGTGAACTCTCTTTTATAGGTGTGGTGATGTAATTAATAATTCTCTGCTGCATTTTTGCTTACCTGGGAGCAGAGTGCTACATTTACAGAGTAAAAGTACAGAGTGATACATTTACAGAGCAGTCTGCAGATTTACAGCACTCAGCATTAGTTTTCAAACATGATTGCATTTCCAGAGAGAGGCCTTTCTTCTGCTTTTTCTCTATCTGATCTAAACAACGATGTGGCCCTAACACTGGTATTATTGTTTCTATACTTGCAGCGCATCAAGAATGTTAGCAGCTGGATTTTTGTATATAATATTATTTTAAAAGCTTCTAACGTGCTAGTTATTCAAAGATCAAAGTATAAACTAAGTTTAGTACATTACATTAGGAATGGCTCAGTTTTCCATTTCTCTTTATTTTTCGGTTCCTAATGTGTATTGTAAGCCAGCTTTGCAGAGCTTTAATTTAATGTACTAATTTCACCCTACTCTGCAGTTTGTAATGCAGAGGTTTAAGAGTTGACAGCAGTAGGGAGAGCTACCAACAGCTGCTCAGAAAAAAAGAATGAGAAGACATTAAGGAGAGAACCACAAGAATTCACACTGTAAAATGCAATATTTAGGATGAATGTAGCGACATTAAGAAGTCAGATTTAAAAACAGAGAGACATTCCAAGTGATGCTGATTGAACGTATGGTATCTGAAAAACCCAGAGCTCTGCAATCCATGAAAGCTCCTGTGAAACTGTAGCTGCTTGAGAGTTCACTTATCATCAGTGTACCACGGAGGATGAAGGAGCGAAAGAAAAGGGATTATTCTCTAGCTGAAGTACAATGAGAACTGTTTTCTACATTTAAAAGGTGAATAGTTCTTGAAGTGAAGTTATGACAATACTTGCCGCCTACAGAGAAAAGCAGCGTTTCAAGTGCATTGTATGAAAAGGAGAAGGATTAATGCCACAGAGAGAGACCATTATACTATAGAAGAGCTGCATATTTTAATAATGTGACTCCATCCGACTCTGGAAATGTCCAGAGTTAACCAGCTTACACTCCTAAGAAGTGGAAACCCTCAGTGTACTGAGGTCTTAAGGGAACTTACTTGATGTACCACAAAAAACAAACAAAACCACACAGAAATGGCCAAAGCAGATGTTAAATTATGAGAAGCCCAATTGTTTGTTACCTTTTAAATGATGAGAAGCCCAATTTTTTGTTACCTTTTAACTACCTTATGATACTTCACTGAGAGAGGGCCAAGCAGCTGGTCCACACTCTGTCTGCGTTATTATGGTAACCCAGTGTATCACACTGACTTACTGTATTTCATCCTCAAATATATTCATGACAACAGAAATACTCTTGCCTTCCTCCTTTTGAGGGCACAATGTCTACAATCAAGCTGGGACATGAACCCAGCTCCCCAATACCTTCCTTCCTCCATTAGGTCAGGCAATTATAGTTGTCCCACGTAGAGACACAACTCAGATCAGAGCTGACTCAGGTTAACAGTTGAAAAACACAAGGAAGCATCTTTGAAAGCCAAAGGAAACAGAAGTGGAGGCTTAAATCCAGGCTTCTTTCACCCTCATCCAAGCAGAAACGGGAAATCAGAAAGCTGCTCACCTTTATCTCATCTGTAGCCTACCAAAATAGATGACAAAATTCCCATCAAGTTCAAAAGGTGATACAGATGGGAGAAGAGGAGTTGCAGAACTATTTGTGACCTCAGCTATACATGAAAAGAAAATCCTAGATCATTATAAGCAACCAAAATACATCATATTTGAATCCTTACTTATGCATCACTGAAAACTTTACACTTTTGCCTACATAACTTTATGTGTTTTAAAATATCTTCCTGATAGAAGTGCTACAGTGTAAATATCCAAGGAAGTATCAATATGAACTGTGTGGTGGATGAAGAGGAGTTCTAGACAGGAGGGTAAACGGCAGCCTGCATAACAGCCTGCTCCTGTCCTCCTGCCTCTGCCAAGTGGCAAGCAGCAAACTCTGGAAAGAGAAAGGTCAGTGCTCTATTCATGCTGTCACTCTGGGAATCCCCTGCGTTGTCATGGGCTGCGTGATGACAGCCATGAAGTCTTGATGTGCCATTGATTCTTATAGGACATTGAAGACAATTGGCCATTATTTAGCTTCAATATCTATCTTCACAATTATTTAAATGTGAGACACTGGCAAATGTTTCCAAAGAAACGGTATCGGTGTGATTTTCAAAAGAGGGGGACTGATTTACTTTCAAGCCTCATGTGAGATTCGAGTCACAGCCACAATAAGCCTCAGAAAAGCTGTACACTAAACTGATTTTCTGGTAGCAGTTCCGCAAGAAAACCCTTGCATTGACAAAACTTAAGCATATGAAACATTTACTATTAAGACAGTTAATAGCCCTAAGCACAGTGAAAAGGAAAAGCATTACTTTGAAATTTCAGAAACTATTAAAAAAAGAAGGCAGAGAGAGAAATATGGGTGCTATCAAAGGAAAGATAATCAATCCTTCAAAAGCAGAGACATCAAGCAGTAAAGAATACTTCCACCATGCCTAATGGCAATTCTTTGCTGCCTTCCTTCCCTAACTGCTGTTGGCATTCAGCTGGACGAGAGAAGAAAAAAAAAAAAATACAGTAGTACACACAAGCAAAAATGAACTATGGCAAAGGAGAATCTCCACAGTGAATGAAAAGCTGGTTTTCTCTTATGCAAATGCTATGCATCAATGAACCAGTTTCCAGTCTAACGGAACCATCTTCAGGAGATATATAAGGCTATTAGTGTAACTGATACCTGGTTAAAAATGAAGGAGGTGAGAGGGATGAGAATGCAAGCATGCAGGATTTATTAAAACAGCAGCCCAGCAGAGTCCTAGCGAAACATATGACAAAAGACAAGAAGAATGATGTCTCTGAAGAGGACACTAGAAAGAATATGTCATCTAGCCACTATGCCAGAAACCAGGAAGTGGAAATATTAAAATAAGGCTTATTGCAGGCTTTTAAAAACTACGTGAGAATACTGAACACTCTATTATTTTTCTTTAATCCAGAGATTGTCCACATGAAACACTGTGAAGGCAAGTAACTGGATGATCAGACTTTCCCTGGTCCTAACTGAGGTGGGCAGGCAGAAGGAGAGAGGACAAATTGCAGCCTTTGTGCCTACAAAGTAGGATTACCTCTGTACATTTTACATCACTTTCTGCCTCCCCATCTTCCTTCTGTACATTTCAAAATTTCCAGATCTGGGCAGGCAAGTGTAGGATAACAGCAGAGTTAAGCTCTACTGGCCTATAATATTTTCCTAAGCATCACCCAAGAGGTGTCATAGCACACGCACAACTCCACCATGCTGTGGTGTATGGGAAAGGATGTGTATTTATGAAAATACATTTCCTTCTCTGACCTTCTTTTGAAATCTGGTTCTGTATCCCTTGCTCTCTCCCCTGAAGGAACTACATCCAATTCAGCCCTACATACATACAGAATATCTTCTTGAAGACTATAAACCTGAAATTCACAGCATGGATGCCAGGTCCTTGGCACAATTCCACTCCACTCCACCACTGCTGCTGCATTGCACTGCTTACTCATGTTGACACATCCCCAGTGGAAACAGGGCTTAACAATGCCCAGTTATTAATGTGTCTTCTGCTTCTGAATAGCAAAGTCAAGGCCTGGTAAACAAAAGAATGTATACCAAAGATATCTGATTTTTTTTTTGGATTGTGGTGACTTGATTACAAGACCTTGATACTATGGAGTAGCGGAATGGGTGAGGAAGACAATCACCTTCCTTGTGCATTAAGACCTCACCTTCTTGAGAGCAACAGCAAGGGATTTGGGGATATTAGAAACCAATCCCCTCCTTTGCAGTAAGCAGCACTCCGAAAAATTTTTCCATGTCATCAGTCTACTGAGAGTTCAAATGTCATCTGTCTGTACCTCCTTTGAAGGAAGAAAATCTCTGATACTGGAACTGGAACACAGGGCATGTTACGGAAATACCAAGAGCTGAGATGATAGACACCCTTTGACAGATCAGTTCCCTAAAGCTGATGCGCGCATTGTTGGTCTATTATCTGCTACACACAGTCCTGCGACAAGGTATTTGCAGCAGTATTACAGTCTTCTAAGTCGGCCCCAAACATGGAATGTCTAAATATGGAAAAGATTTTTCAAAAAATAACAACTAGTTTGTGTCCAAGGCCAAATTCATACCCTCAGCAAACCTAGCCAGGCACGAAGTCATATTACTCAGCATTAACATCAATTTGGAAGCTTATCAGTGTCCATGGACTTCTTACCACCACTTCGCAATTTTCCCCCACAAAATATTGTCACTTTCTTGTTGACTCACATCACTTCAAAAGGGAAAAGATATTTTAAATATGAGTTTGTATTCAGAATTGCTGGAATCATCTGCTTTGCAAATCACTACTGTCAGAAAAGGTAGTAATCTGCTCATGAAGAGGAGAATAAGACCAAATGTGGTTGATATAAAAAACTTCAGACCATTCCTTTGCAAGGGCATGGTCTGAGAGTTCAAGTTTTCAAGGCAGAAGACAGGCGTGTGCAGAAGACACCAACAACTGTGGGATAATGCAACTGACTACAAACAGGTCTGGACAACATAACTGACTGGAGGGCAAAAGTAAACAGGGGTGGAGCAAAAACAATCCAAATTATGCATCCTGCATGGATGCACATTCACCTTCAGGGGAGTCAGTCTGCTGCCCTGGAGAGATGCGTCACCTTCAAGTGAAAAATATTTACTTTGATGCATTAAGACAAATGTCATTTGCAGTTGCTGCATGCTGGTTTACCTTATAATCAAGCAGATTCACATGTCAAGCTGTGACAACTTGAAAATGAATATAAAAGAATATAGAAAAACCTATATAGAGAGAAAAAGTATAATGTGTCCCTCTTCCCTCATAGATAACATATAACACCCCATTGTAGATACTTAAAAATATTCAAAACATCTACCGCTATTCTAGGACTTCTCACTGAGGATTGAGTTACAGAAGTTGGGGGAGACACAGAAAAGTCCATGGCTGCTCATTCCTATTACCTTTATCAGCTTAAATTACTATTAAGTGAACAGTTACATTGAGGAAGACTAATGGATAGTCAGCATAAGAGATTAAGGACCTCTAGAAAAGCTGAATGTTTTGTTTATGTACATCCTTATCAATCTCTTGGTCCTAAGCACTCATAGCTTGTAATAAAGTAATGTCTGAAAGTTCATCTCAAGGACATTATTTTCAATAAATATTAGAAACTATGACATTCTTATTAGCTTAATTAAGATAAGACAACCTGCAAAGATTGGGTTTTTTTAATTAAACCATGCATTGGAACAGCACAGAATGGTAATGCACAGTGTTACCAATGAGACTGGTAGAATTTTTGTGAAAGAAGGCTCTGATCCAGGACACCAGCCATACCAGCAGATCATCAGGGCCACTAGTGTTGGGGAATTTCTGTACGAACACAGAATTACATTCTTTCAGAAGAAAGTTCCAGATCATACTTTAATTATTCAGGTTTTCACCACTACTTAGCAATTATTATAACAATGCATATATTAAGAGTCTTGTTTCACATAGTCTTTTAATAATAGCACTTGGAACTTTATACAGCATTAGAGGATTCAGCATCTAAACCTTCCCAGAAGGCAGGCAAATAGCAAATGTCATACTCTCATAATGCATTTAGGTTCTGTATAGATGGGACGTAATTAAAGTAAGACTTAATTAAAGCTTTTCTTCTCCAGAGACGGACAGGTAAAACACAACTTACTGTATTCTCAAGTACAAAGGAGTCTAAAATTGTCTCAACGATTACACAACTGTAGAGTCTCAGTACAGCAAAGGAGAAATACAGTAACAGTTGGGAGTAAGTTTTGCTTCCACCTGTTCCTATTTCAGTCTGAACTAATTTCTAATCCCTTGAAAAAAAGCAATCAGGATATATTCTGCTTAGTATAGAAAACTTGACTTTTGTAGCACACTGCTAAAAGACTGTATAGGTGATCCCCTCTGCTTATGCTAAACTGTACTGCTTTCAGTGGTGCACCACAAAAATCCACTGGGGTGGAACCAGCCACTTCAAAGTGTGTCCTTGGGCAAGTTACTTCACTTTCTTGGTTAACAATGGGGTTTCTTTATGGCAGTATTCACCACTTACTATCTGTAGGTATAGAAAGCACATCCAAAAAGGGAGCGTCAGCCACCACATTACTGAACACTATATAAACTTAGTGTTGGTTGCTTTATGTTTGGAGTGAGATCTCCAAGATGATGGCTGGCCTCAGTGCCCAGTATGATGCATGGAGAGAGACTGAAACAGAAAAAAACCCCAAAATGTGCTGAAGTCAGGACTTTAACATGAAGTCACATATTAAACCTCAGTCCCTCTTATACCTGAAGCACTGATTGAAAGTTGTATAGAAGTCTTTCTGCCTACTTCTATTCTAGTATTTGGCAGTAACAGTTCTCTGAAAAGCTTTACCCATAAAGCTATCAGGGGAAGCAACCTACTGCTCTGTGTTTTCCAAAAAGCACCTAAAGGTAAAGTGCATTAAGGAAAGGTGCCATCAGTCAGTATTTTATTGTGAGCAACAAGCCAGCAACAGACACCTACCCCAACAGCATGGTTCCTACAGCAGAGACCCTCACAGTTGGCTCTGATGAACAGGATGTCTGTGCTTCAGGCACAAGTCCCTCTTAAAAGTTAAATTTCCAGGTAGGTGCCAAGTCAGAGCCCTGTGAGGGGTGAACAGAGACCCTCTTCCTCAGACCTCCCCCTCCACTGCAGGTGGGCAAGGGAAGGGCAGTCTGCCTGCTCAGTGCCCTTGCCAGGTAAAACTGTCGACCAGCAATGGGTTTTGCCAAGGGAATATAAGCAAGAAGACTGGGCTGCATTAATACTGATTATTTTACATCCACTTTAGGGCTGCTGTAGAATTATTCCCTTGGACTAAAGAAGGGCCTAAAACAAAGTAGAAAAACTTTTGAAAGCTAGCCTGTCTGTGTTAAAATATGAAATTAAATAGTGAAGTTGTGGGTGGCCTTAGGCTTGGCTGCACAGGTCTGAATGGCTGTAATGGGTGTTGCATGAATGTGGGTGACTGGACCTCTGTGCAGAGGACTAGTGCTCTCAGCAGCCACTGGTGTGGTTATTGGTTTGTGTTTCAGGGTGATGCAGAGGCAAAACCCAGCTTGGAAAGGCAGAGCTGGGCCAGGAATCACAGCCATGAGGTGGAAATGAGAGAACTGGCATCTGCCAGTCAGCCACAGATTTACTGTCATTGTCTGTTCTTTCAGTTCCTCGCTCTGCAGAATGGGGATAACCTTTTCCTCAAATGACTTTGGTGGCAAGAGGCAAGGAATTTATCTAGGAAATCCTCTGCTGGAAGCAGTTACAGGAGCTGAACATTGTATAATTACATGAGAAATATCATTCTTTAAAAAATCTGTTCTAGTCTATTCCTGAGCATAGGTGGTATTTTAGCAGAATTTTCTTTGTTTATAGAGGCATGGGAAAGAGAGTGGGAAAAAGAGTTACAGCACAACTAGTAAACAAGTCCAAATTTTCTACGGTCATAAAAATAAAGCAGGACACAGAGCTGTCTATATTAGCTGTAAGATCTTCCAGTTGCTTCACCTTTTCTCCAAAAGCCAATGAAGCTTTCTGAACACAGCAGAGAATGATATGGTCAGTCCTCCCACACCAATTATGTGGTTGAATTCTGAGCAAATGGAGCACTGTAGGATACTGGTATTTACAGTTACTCAAATTAGTGGACATGAGCATATACAAACACTTCAGCCAGAAGGAGAGCATTTTGGTCAATGAACCAGCAAACGACAGAAAGAAAAAGGCAAAAGAGTTAACAAAAAAGGATGAGAATAAAACAGCCACAGTCTGGGAACAAGCAGCAAGTTCAGCATTTCAATTTGTCAGACCTGAAATTCAGGTTTAAGGAATTTTTTCCATCTCTACATCACTCCTGGATTTTCTGAGGCCCTTAGGTGCTATAGTATGGGCAGCTGAATTTTCTGTTCTGTTTGTTTCCAAGATGACAATAAGCATTCCCCAGATCAAATGAGATTTGTGCCAGGACAGTTTTTGCCCAGTGCCTTCTTGACCACACAGCCCACATACAACTTTTCGCAGATGGGTTTTATCTAAGTTCAAAATAATATAATGGATTACTTAAGGCATCTCCTGATGACAAAGCACTTTCAAGCATATTCATAGTGCAGGACTGAGAAAGGACAGCTGGATGTCTGCAGGAACAAATGTGGGGTTTGTTTATAGTTGGGAGTTTCCAGAGCCTCGGCAGTGATGCTCTGAGTCAATGCATCCTCTAGCTACCCAGGTCAGTACCACGTATGTTGAGGTCACATTAACCCTTCTCCACTTGCAACAGAGATTCAAACACACTCTGATCCTGCAAATGATTGCTTACACCAGCTTTCTACTCCAGCAATCCCATTCAAGGGTCTTGTGCTGATATACACTGACAGTGAATCAGGCCCTGAGTATTTTGACAATAGAACAGTGCTTAACTTTTAAATATACTGCCCAGCTGTGGACTTACTAAATCTAAATAAACTGCACATCTAAGGCAATTTTCTTGCTTGCATGACAAACCTAGATTGCTTTTATTCTGATCCCTAAATAGACCTCTCCCATTTGTATTTAGCCAAATATTTTGCTGTAAAACTTTAACAAGGGGAATGATGATTCACCTGAATTATAGCTATACATCTGCAGTAACTGTTTGCAAGGATGCTTGGATGCTCAACACACCCATGGGATGGCTTGCAAAATAATCCACAGGAATGTATGCTAGAAAAGACAGCCATAAACATACCAAGATGAAGGTTTGACTGGGATTTAGTCAGTTAAAACAAATACTTTTGCATTGAGCAATTAGAATCACAATTAAAAGGTGTTCTCTTCACTATGTGCTACATGCATATGGTTCACATAAAAGAAATTGTTAGCTCTAAGGTCAGTAAGTGCATTCTTAACAATTGCAAGCAGAAGGGTCAGATAAAGAGTCCGAGACCAGGTTGGCCTTGTATCACGCATGAAGATTGATTGAGCCAGAGCAATTGCAATAACAAGCATTTCAATCATGCCCTAGGCCTCACTAGAAAAGCGCTTTTAAAAGGCAACAATAGAGACACTACTGCTGATACAGGAAAACTACAGTGTGTATCATCTGGATCTCCCAGATGCTAGGCTGTGCGCTCATGATGGATTGACTTGTCTATACCATGGGAGCACGTGGGGAGCATTTCATTGTTCTGTTCTTCTGCCACTATTCTTTGGACTTAGTCCCCATAGTAATTGGGCACTGGGCTGCATGGGGCCTCAATGGCATCACATTACTTCTTTCCTGAACTATCAATGCTATGTTCTGGTTATTACTTTTCTGAAAAAAAAAATAATTGTACAAGTTCTGCTTTTCATCGCACAGAAAGCAGTTGAAAATGAAGACCCAGATGATGAGCCTTAACAACCCTAGCAGATATAACATATTTGATATCCTATTTTTATTCTCCTGTCATGTTGTAATTAAAAGGAAAGATTTGCCACCTCCTTCTTCCCAATTAAAAATCTCCAGATGGAAGTTGACTGGGCATGCCAGATAGCACTCAAAAAAAAGACATCTCTAACGAAATGTAGAAGGAATTTATTTTGGTATTGTCAACAAGTCAAGTTGTAGGGGAATAAGGAGTTACATTCATCCAGGAAAAGAGCATGACTGTTTGTCTACAGCACCAAAGCAGTAGCCTGCAGCTGCACAATGGGAATTTACAGGGATTCAGCAACCTTTTTATATGGAAAAGGTACACACTAGATGGAAAATATAATAGAAGGAGGATACATTCATTTAGTCAATGATCAGAGAAATCCCAGGACTACAAATCACTGTACAAACAATGCCACAGCTTTGCAGCACAGGAGCTGTATTGGTCTTTGAGGATCTCCAGGTTGTCTGTTTTCCATTCTGTGTTGTGGGATGGATTCTGTCTGCCATAATCCCTATTTATTCTGACTGTACAAGAAGAAAACACTGAACTTTTGTGGGGCTATGTGTCATTTCATAGAAGAAAAAAGATGCAGAAAAGCTGACCAAGCCATAAAATAGTAACATTGATCTGGGAGGGGAGAGAGGAGAAAAAGCAGTGTTTTCTGGAAAAGGATCTTGGAGCACTGGAAGCGTGCTGTAGCAAAAAACAATGACCTGAGTGGAAACTAGACCTCTGACAGATGAAGAGAGATGATGGGCTCCTCAGAGCTGCATGATGAAGAGTTCTGCTCCTTCTGCTCCATCACCTACTCGTGTCATCTCCTAGTGCAGAAAGTAGAGTCTCAGGGTCGCTGCTGATTTAAAGATAGATCTGCTAAACCATGGTTTAATAATTATAAGCAAAGAGTGTACAGTTTGTTAAGTTTCAGGCCAAGTTTAGTCATATTTCCCCAGCACAGCAAATCCACCTACCCCTCTGGCAAGAAAATGAAAGATGTAAGAATCAAGAACAAACATGTACTACTGGAGGACGCACATTGCATATTTAAGCTCAGACGCTTAGAAGCTTTCACTATAAAGCAGTTAATAATGGGCCAAAACCCCAGAGGTTTTTTATTCTCCTTCACCAGCTGTCAGCTTCAGCTGCAGATAAAACAGGATCCTGATATAAGCTTCGAAGATAAATCCAGCAACACATGCAAAGTTTAGATCATCCCCACAAACACTGGTAAATACCTTACACACAAGACCATGGTGCTTCTCAGTGTGCCTTTGTCTTCTGTTTTACAAATAGCAAACCCAGCAAATTTATATTTTTGTGTCTGGGAAATTCAGTTGTCTCTGTAAACTTGTGAACTTGGCCCAAGAGTCAAAGTCTTTAAAGTAGTTGTGGCAACCTGAGACAAGACTTAAGTGTTGCACTGCATGTCTGAGGGATGTAAAGCAGCCCCAAGTACACAGAGAGGTGCCACTAGGGATCTTTCCAGTAAGTGGACTGGTATTGTTCCCTTCTATTGACTTCATTACCCGCTTGATTTCAAACAACATGCTGTAATACAGCTCTGTAAGCAAAATGCTTGTATTCAGATTGACAGAGCCTGTGAAATCTGTGGAAACAGTGATTTTTGCTAAAAAGCAGAAGTAAGAAAACAAAATTCCTGACTTGCTCAAATCATGAAGTTTGCACCAAAAGCAAGATGATAAAATTAATCTGCAGTTATTTTATGGGTCTCTACATACAATCTGATCGCTGATTTACTGATCAGCACTGAGGGAACACAGAGAAGAAAATCACTTCACAGAAATAAGAACATGAAGAGTTTCAGACAATGAAAAGTGTATTAATCATACATTTCTCTGAAGTAAGTGTCGTTCATCTTAATATACCCTCCTGTCCTCTTGCTTCATTTGAGTTGGAAAAGAACCTGATAAAACTTGGTATATTTTTGATATAAACTAAGCAGTGAAAGAATTATTTGATGTATTACTTAAGCCTGAATATGTAGTCATTTCTAAAAAATGTGGATTAGGATGAAGACCTTTTTTTTCATTTTGCACATTCCAGATCTATAAAGGAAATATAACATATTTTTAGATGTCCAGTGAAACCACAGTGGACTTTTTTAAATCTACATCTACATGAACGCTAGTGTTCTTCATATTTGAAAAAGAAACATTACCAAAAAAAAAAAAAAAAGGACAGGATATTAAGTGATTTAAATCACAGTAGAGCCTATAGAACTGACTCAACAACCAGCTGTGAAAAGAACCAGATTCTAGATGAAATGGACTGTAACATATTTACAAAAGAAAGTAAGGAACATAACCTTCAACTTTCCCTTAGGCCTCATAAAAGAGATTCAGCTGTGATTTAAGAGACCTGAGGCAGGAAGGTATCACAGAGCATAACAGACTCACTGGATGAAAAAAACCCAAAACAAAACAAATTTAGTTACTTAAAATGTTATTGACAAGACTATTTGCAATTAATTATATATCTTTCAGCCTCTCTCTTCTCCCATTCCAAAGACTGTAAAAATCTATTACTACATTGATGTGATTCCATGCAAAGTATTCTTAAGGAAGAAAAAAAATAAAAATTTAGAAGTACTCTTTGCAGCACAGTGAGACCAAACAGCAGCTAAACAGGAGGAAGTCCTGCTCTAGCCCTCTGTCAGTGAAATGAAGTTCAGACCTGCACCAAAACCCTAACCTTTCCCACAAGTTTCTCAGTACAGTCTGAAAAACTGAAGGGGAAACTAGAGGGGAATTCAGAATTTATTTAATGATTATTTAACTACTTCATTTTACCACAGTATTCATCACCTTCCTAGTGCCTTACATGTATGCAGAAAGCCATTGACCCAAGGCACTAGCAGCTGAGACCACGCTCCACAAAGTACTAAAATGGGCAGCCTTCAATCAGGTTTCCCTGAAGACAAGCCTTGTAGCCTTTCCTTTACAGTAAGGAAGGCGCTGCTTGTCTTCCCATCTCACCACACAGTTTCATTTCACGTGGAGCTTTTGTAGCTCCGTTTCAGTTTATGTTAGCCTAATGTCACCCGCTCCATTTCTCCTCCACTTGTACAACATTTGAGCAAACACGCTACACAAGGAATCCTCCCACGTGCTTCCAGTTTATCAGACACCAACACAAGTCTTCTGATAAACCTGTGGTATAGTATCAGTCATATCCGTAATTAGAGGAAATATGCCCCATAAGACATTTTCATATTTAGTGAAGAGGAAAAAAGGAATTGAGTCGCAAAAAAAATCAGTCAGGTGCTCTATGAATCATGATGTGGTTTGAAGTCTGAATTCCTTAATAATAATGTTTTTGCTGACACATGTTGTTTGTATTTGCCTTCAGAACTGTCTGTGTTAATAATGAGTAATTCCACTTGGAAAATATTTACATAAAAGTATTTATTCTTATGTCACAGGAATAGATAGTGTCTTCTTTAAAGGGAAAGAGCAGCCAGGAAATGACTAATACTGCAGCCAATTTTAATGTGCTGCCCTGGGATATCCCACCATAAATCTGTACACACACAAGGGCTATGACTCCAACCTCAGTTACCACCACTTGGAAGAAGCAAGGCTGCACTGGCCCTCAGGTTTTGGACACTACGCTGCATTCTGCCAGTCAGGCACAAACTTCAGAAGTTCCCACCACTGTGATGGTTTTCAAAGCCACTCCAGTATGGCCTGCAACCACAATTTAGATACAGGCATATAACATTTACAGGATTAATTCATATGTTAGGTAGAGAACTATTTCTGATATTTCTCTCATACCACACCATTTGCCTGTACTAATCCTAAATTCAGTCTACAAAGACATTTTCATTTGGAGATAGGGGGAATGCAATGCACTGTAAAGTGGGTGGAAGGGATTAATGCTCTCTTCTGGAAAGACTGTGGAGAACAAAAAGAATAATTCAGGGCTATGCTGATAGAGTTTACATGTCAGGCAGTAAGGACCACAGTGACTCAGAACTCAGAACTACAAAGACAGTAAAGCTCAGGAAAAAGCTAAACTGGACACCAGCCATTACTAATTCAACCATCATCCTCCTCCAGGAACAGTTAAGTTTGGAATCCAAAATCAAGTTTTCAGACTAACTTTTACACCCAGTAGGAAAACCATCTGAGAGAGCAAGACAATGAAGATAAACAAGAAGGATCCTTACAGAATGCTATTCCTACTAATTATAGTCTGTAATTACCACTAAACAATTAATATCTAATCACGTTTTTTAAACAACAGTTTGTGTTTGCACTGAAGAGTTTGTAAATTATGTAGTAAGGATAAGATTAGAAAGATGTTTACTGATGCTTTTGTTTTTCCAAGCATCAGAGATGCTTTTGCTTTTACTTTGCATAATTTTTAAAGATACTCAGTTGTAGGTAAAAAATATAACAGCTTGTGTTTGTGTTAGGTTTAACAGTTAAAATTTAAATGGTTTACCATGGTTTCAAAGCTGCCAATTGCATTTGAATATATCCTTCTGAAAACAAAGATGTTGCCTCTGTAAAAAATCTTGCCCGTAAATATTTCTTCACTTGGTGTTTGCTGTAAAAAGGCTGCCCAGTTCAGGCAGAAACAAGCTCTTCTGAGAAGCTGGGAAATCGTAGTTAAATAACAGAAAAAGTGGACTGGAAGAGAACTTCCCTTTGATGAAAACAGGGAGTAAAGACAATGTAAAGTGCTGCTGAGCACCAAAATCAAAAGGTTTCCCAAAGTTATCAAAGTAGACTGTAGGTAAACCACCCCACCAGACTGAGATGCAGAATGCGGCTGTGCCTATAATATTCATTTGAAACTAAGGACAGAGAAATAAAACTAAAAGGAATACAATAAAACATTACCCACATCATGTGTTTTTCTTCACAGCCATATCCAAAGCTGAACATCCCAGGAATTCTGCATATGTCTCCCTTAAATTCCTAGGAGAAGATAAAACATCTGCTGCGGCTGAAACAGAACCAAGTGGATAAATATCTCAGGTTGAAAATACCCAAAGGACTTTGCATGTCTTCAATATCTTTTTGGACTCTTTGACGGGGGGAGACAGCGGTGAAGTACAGTGTGAAGCAAAGCCATTTAACAGACCCACAATTAAGATATGCCCTAGTCTCTAAAAAGTCTAGTTTCCAAACTCAGCAGGTTCTCTGTTTGCTTTATATGACTGAAGGAGAAAATCCAAACATGATACATTACTTTCCCTTTTGAACTTGCACTTTTAAACATTTCCAACAGCCTGTGCAGGAGGCAATCAAGAAGCTAATGAGATCACTACATATGGCCTTTGGATGTTGCAGCCATTGTAAGCCCCACAAGCCACACGGCCTGCTGTATATCATTCGTTAATGACATCTGTCTCTTCGGAGGACAATCCACCCCAGAAGCACCTATACATGGGAGAGCCAGTTGTCTCTGTTGTGGCTGGGGACAAAAGGCTGACGCAGGCACTATTCATGCAGCGCAGTGACAGATTGTGTGACACAGCATGGCTCCTTGCACTGTCTTCTGCTCAAAGTATCATACTGAATGGAGTGGGTCATAAGCAAAGTATTTTCCAAAAAGCTATTCTCATTTCTAAATTATGAATGGATAAGCGGTGCAAAAGGCTTGCAAACATTTTGTGGGTGTTCCTACCCACAAGCCATCCTAAGTTTTCCAGATTGCTTTGCAGATACAGAGCCAGCTGGCGACTGTGCGTAACCTGTACAATGGACTGTCTAATACCTTGGTTGTCTGGCAGGTTGTATATTTGATGACTGATCCATGGTTACAAATCATACCATTATATTGTACTACTTCCATAAATGTTTCTAGGCCTGCTTTTAAAAAATGGCCATGATTTCCAAAAGTGAGCAGTCCACAGGCCTCTCAGGTGAACCAGAGCTAACAAAAGTACAGCTCTGGTTCTCTAAATCTCTGACAGTTTGCTCAAGAGATAGATGAATTTAGCAAAGCTGGAAAGCATTGCTTCCAAGAAAGGTGACACGAGACAGACGCTAGTCATATTCCCTTATTTTTTTCCCTGAGACACAGAAATATGAGATGAAATTTACCTCTGCCATGAAATAATATGCAAACTCTTGTTTCTCTGTCTTGAAAGAAAAAAAAGCTATTTATTTTTTCCAGGGCAAAATATACAAAGGCATGCCTGAATATTGCCACGGGCATCTTTAATGAAGTTTTAAAAGACATTTCAAATGAAAACCTTGGCAAACTTCCCTTCCTCCCCAAAAAATCAACTGCCAACAGCAAATATTTCTGCTGGCAAACATTTTTCTGCTCTATAAAATTCTTCCCCATTAGGAACCTCCTTCCCCAAAGGCTTGGTAAAAGGGTTTGAGAGCGCTCCATGAATATTGTCAAGTGGAGGCTGCGCTTTGCCTTAGGGCCAGAAGGGACCATTAGATCATCTCATCTAACACCTGCATTTAAAAAAAAAATCAAAACCAGACAACAAAACAACAAAAAACACCCCAGAATTTCACCCACTCACATCTGTATACAGTCAGCAAAAACTGTTTAGTTAGCAAATATCTTCCAGAAAGTCATTCCTCCACTCTTGATCATCAAGAAATGGAGAGTCCATTCAGCAGTTCTCATATTTTTATCTCTATAGAAAAATGACATCATATATCTCAATAAATACTTCCTTGTAAAGAACTACCCCTGTTCTGGTACTAGTATCTTTGTATTTCTCAAATGCCTCTCTATGAAGGCAGATTCTGCATCTCACTGGGGTGTATTTGAACATTAGTTGAATGCTATTGTGCAATATTGAACTATTGAATATTAAATTAGTTATTTAGGAGCAAACTTGTTATGAAGTTTACAGTATGGCCATCAGGAACTGTACCTTGCTGAACGTGTAAGAAGCACATATGTTCTAGTGGTATTGAGCCCAAGAGTGAACGTGGAGGCAGATCTTGACTGACACTGAACTACATTGATTTACCCTCACCTGTAAAGTAAAAGGACTCCACCTGTTAGAGCTTCTAGGTATGGTTTCTATGCTAGCCAGTTAATTTACCTGTCTATGCAGAAATCTTGTATTTTTAATTACACAAAAAAAGTCTTAAAGACAAATCCAGAGAAAAAAGTTATAAAATATTTTAAATTTCTAATCAATTTATATCTTACTGTATCCATATTAAAAATCATGGCACTGGCATATAACTTTCAAAGAAAATTTATGTTTATATCTTATGTATTGAACTTTATAGCACATTACTGAACAGTTTGCTAGCATTTCACATTTGTAATTCATTACATGATTTTTGCCTACCCTCACTTGCTGGAACATTTCCCATTTGGGGGAAAAAATCCAGATTGGAGTTATTTGTCCATGAGGTAGTTTAGGTTTCTATTTATCAGCATATGATTATTTTGGCTCTGGGTTTGTATAACTATGCTGGCTTCCTGAGTATAAAGAAGAGAAGACATTTCTGCCTTTTTGAGAGAAAGTGTAATGATGACTCAAAATGACATCCATTGTCCTCATAAAAAGATAAAAGATAATGAAGTAGAGAATAAAAGGAGAAGCAGAAGCTTAACCAGGAATAAATCCAACAGAAATGGAGGAATGTGAGCCTTTGAAATGGTGGGTATTGTGCCATATATTTCAAAGTCAGCACAATTAAAGCTTGTGTTTGAGTATACATGCCACATAGTACTGCATCATTGTCCAGCCAGAGTTACTGGGAAGCATTGTGCTCAACAGCAACTGCAGGATTGGCCTTCACATGGTCAGATCTGACACCTAGTAAACAGCTTTAATACGCAAAATCTGTTTTGTCTTCTGTGAGTGGTTTTGCCAAGAGAACTAAATGATGACATCATCTGAAAAAAATCTTCTCAAATTACATTCTTACCTGAACGAGAGGCCCACTCACTGTTTTATGCTGTTTGCGTACAATAGCTGTGAGTAAATATTTCAAAGGAATCGTTGCCAGTACTCTTAAATTTGCATCCTTGCCCATCCAAAGATAATGAACTGCTTTGCAAACACAGGCTCTTAATCATTTGGGGAAATACATTCATCCTCAAACACCACCCTTCTGAGGCACGTATGGGAAATTGCTTTCTCCAACACTGATGCACGTAGGCTTTCTTAAGGAGAAATACAGAAGTAGTTTTATACCACACAGCCCTCTTATCTCTGCATAGCATCATTATAAACTTTCTCCTGTGTCAAAAAATATGCTAACCATCTGCAATAGGCAGATGTTTTTTCTCTGGGATTAAAAACAAGGGAAAAAAAAGATTTACAGTTTTACTATAATTTATGGAAGAAACTTCATCGTTATAGAAGAGACTTCATCTTTCACAGCTAGAAAAAAAGCATCATGGTCAGTTTTCAGATGCCTCCACTGGGAGGCATCCCTCAAATGCTAGATAACACTGGCAGATGTAAGACTGGAACTCCGGTCTCCTCCAGGAGTGGAAGTGGAATTGAAGCTCAGACTTTAGGATATATAAAGTTGCTTGAGGAGAGCAACTGCAATTACAAGGCATATATTTTAAACAAATCTTAGAATTTGTGAAAATCTGCAAGACTGAGGCACTTAGCTAAGGCTAAATATACGCTCAAGTACTTTATTAGTTTAGGACCACAGGTGGGAGGGAAGAATTTCTCATGAGAGTCAGCTCAGGCTTCCAAACATCTGTCAATGGGGAAATTAGAAAGCAGATACCCATTTGCCCCCATTAAGTTTCTATGTTAAATAACCTGCACTGACTTGAGGTTTACACCAAATCTTGATCAAAATCATGTGTTAGCTGAGGAAAGAAAGAAGTCACTAGTGACAGATCATTTCTGTAACTCCTATGTAAGAACTCTGTATAGATAGTTCAGTGCTTTACACACAGCATAATAATAATTCCCCACAAACAGCTACAAGATGAAATAGATCACACTAACTCATTTACATGCACAGCAGTTTAACTCTCAATAGATATCAAAGCATTTAATAAATTACAGCCTGTGATAAGCAGACAGAATAGATAGTGAACTGTGTTGTAGGTTCCTGGACACCACAGAAAATCTCCCACAGCCTCTTCAAGGAAGATAAAATAGCAGGTAGGTGGTTAGAGTTATTTCCCTGTAGTACAATATCAACTACTTATTAATGAATAATAATGTTAATTTCAGCCCTGTTGCAAACATACATACATGGATCATCAATATGAAGTTGTTTCCAGGTTGCAGAATAGTAATCGATTATCTGATATTGTATAAAAGCAGAATAATGTCTCCTTAGCTACATAAC
This sequence comes from Strix aluco, assembly GCF_031877795.1. Taxonomy (NCBI): domain Eukaryota; kingdom Metazoa; phylum Chordata; class Aves; order Strigiformes; family Strigidae; genus Strix; species Strix aluco. The sequence continues at coordinate 8,653,620 of NC_133936.1, read as the reverse complement.
TTTTTCTCCTCTGGCTGGAAGTTTGTGCATTACATGAGGTTATATTTCCTCTGAGATATAGCCACACAAGGAAGAATTTTGTTATTGTTGAGGACACAAACACAAATGAGCAGGTTTTAGGATCCCAACATAGGTGGGAAAAGTGGTCTGTTCTGAAGTTCAAGTAATTACAAAAAGCCCCTATCCATGAAGGGCTGTATTCAGCTAAAGAATTAAGATCATATTGTCTTCATTCTGTCTTAAGTTGTTACATTTACTTATACTGTCCTCTTAGAAATATTATAGTTCAAGTGAAGTGATCAGAGCCCACTGAGCACAGATCAGCTGTGGATTAAAGATGAATGGAAGTCTTAATTTAATTAAAGGCTAATTAAAGACTGCTCATAAAGGAACCTCCAGACCAAGTGTCTGTCATCTTACCTGAGCATGACTATTAAAATCATTTCTACAGCTGTACTTGCAAATATTTATACATAACATCAATGCTGCAATTCCTCTTCAAGTCTTTTCAAAGTGCCAATCTGCTGTCTCATTCTTACTGCTTTCCTGCATTTCCAGATTTGTCAGATACGATTTATTCCTTACGAATGAGAAATAGCTAGCTTTTATCAGCTGATATTTCTCCAGATGTTTTGTGATCTCACATCTTATTAATGTCTCCAGGATATTGCCTGCCAGTAAGGTTAGGCACATAAACCTCTAATTGTTTGTCTCTTGCCCTTCCAAATGGCTCCCATGCTGACTAACAGGTCTCGTCAGCAAGGTCAGCCAGAGAAAGCATGCATATAGCTGTTCACAAGTCACACGCAGTGCATTTTCCATTCATTCGGTGACCACAGTATTTTCAATTGTGTATATCTAAAATATATATCTACTGGCACAAAGCCTGCTAATCCAATGATGAAACAGGAATGAAAGTTATAAATAAAAAGAGAAAAAAGAAAGAGTGGAGATCTTTCCCACACCTATCATTTGAAATCTCATCATTGAAAGAAAACCTCTCTCTGTCTTACAAATACTCTTTTGTGTCTGGTGTTTCAAGTTGCTACTAGTCTTCAGGTTATGGCCTGAAAAGAGCCGAAACAGTAGAAAGAGCAAGATGTGACAAGAAACCTGGCAGGAATCCAGAAGACATTATTTGCACAGTATAGATTTGAGACAGCCTTAATATTGGGGATCACCTACTGGGAGCTTTGAGGTTGAAATCTTAGACATTCAAATTCTATTTATGCTATGATCTAACAAATATTTCTGTAAGGGTAGTGTCATTGCATCTTTACAATTGGCTTAGACCAGGTAATGGTGAAACAACAATAATAACTACACAAAATTTGTTAATCCTTGTGACCTTTGAACTAAAAGACCTCAAGTACTTTTAGAGACATCATGGATGTAGCAGAAAGTTAAGTATGAATGATCACCTCATAAAAACATTGCTGGCACTAGACAGCTATACAAAATCTAGCTGCTTCTGCTGCTATTCCAAATTCAAGTTTGCCTCTGTGTCATTAAATAGTCTTCTTTCAAAATCCAAGACTGCATAGTTTTAGAGTACAAAACAGCATGTCTGTGCTTGTGCAGACACTTCCTTCCTCTACTTTTCTGAATGTTTGAAAACTCCAGACACAGATATTTCCCTATTTACACATTGATTAAACATCCTTGTTACTGGCCACGCAATTTCATCTGTAAATTCATTCAGTATACTACAATGAAGATTATTTAGATTATCCTAAAGGATGTCATCAACATCTTTGAAAACTATCTCAAATGGTCATTCAGAATTGGACTTGACATAGATTGCCCTTGAGCTTCTGTACACAACAGGCTCTCTTAGCTCTTTTGATTATATATCTGTACTGAGATTCTCTGTGCGGGATCCAGTTCAACCAGGTTTTCAGGCCTTCTCCTTTCTTTGCATATTCCTAATGTCCAGTTTTAAGTTCTCACTCGCTGAGAGATACTTGCCCCATTCCACAATTCTTCCTTTTTGTCTGCCTGGATTTAAAGCTTCAGACTGTGTCTGTATTTTTAGTAGGAATTAATTCCAGGCCATTCCTGGATTGCTATCTTTGTGCTCCTTAGTTTTGTAAACACCACTAAAACCATAAGCATCACAGCCCTCAACCTCAGGTTTATGCCTACATTTTCTGTCTTAAAACTGAACAAAACTCATTTGTGATGATTCAGTCCAAGTTGACGTCAATGGCCAGCGAAAATTGGTACTTCTTGTTGGTTCACTAACTGTTCAATGTTAAGACCCAATTCCCATCAAGTCCAGGAGTATCTCAGCCCTGTCTTTTAGTTGTCTAATCTATTTCTCAGAAATTAAATTCTTCCATTATTGTGCAGCTAGTAATTTTACTTATTTTCCTTGTAATCTAATAGATTACTGTACTACCTGACACCACATCCAACTCCACCATCATCTCTAGTATATCTCACAGATACTTTCTTTCAGAAGTTCCCTCATTCCTTCCTCTTGTTTTGTCAGACGGGCTGGCTGTTCCTTGCTGTTAGTCCATCACCTACTACTGGTAGCCTTTACCCCTTGCAGTCTATTTAGCTCTGTTTTCCTGCACTAGCTGATCTCTCCATCATCCTTCCTCACATTCACACTCTTCCATTTAGTAACCTCTTCACAAAAGGGTCTGCTATTTAGATTCTCTTGGGCATTAGCTATCTGGAACTTCCAGGCTTATGACCAGGCTCATCCCCCTCAACAGTCTCTCAAAATTAATTTGGAAATCCCAGGACTTCCTTTGATTGTTTTTGCACTCAACAGATTTTTCTGTCGACAAGGTGTATTAAGTGCTCTTTTATACCAGCTGCACAGTTCCATAAATCCTGTACCCTGTAGGCTTGTTTGCCTATGTCATGTTTTCATATTCAATATTTCCTAAAGCTGTCATTTCAATCTTCCTTATCCTAACAGAAAAAGAGGGGGAGATGCCCCCTCTTTACTTATATAGGCACTAAAAAGCTCATATAAACACTCACATACAAAAATTTGCTGGCTTGTACTACTTGCTGGACTTCCAGTGAACACAGTTTGTTGTGCTTTCAAAGCTCTCTCCCTCAGACAGCTACCAAAGAAATATAATCTGTGACCACAGGCAGAAAAGACGTGCCAAGCCTGTCAGCAAAAAAGCCTCCTGTAAGGTACCCCAGAGAAGGACTCCGCAGACAACCAACTGCTACAGGTTGATGGCACCATACAACATAAAAAATCTGCTCTACAGACAGCGTTTGTGCAAACTCTCCTTCCTAATGCTCTGCTCCCTGTTTTCCACTGGTCAGTTGGACTGAAACATCTTTCTGATCATCCTATTACAATGTGCTTAGGAAGGATCATGATCCAAGGTGAAATCTTGGCATGAGGCAAGCCAACTGTCCATTAACATCAAAGGAGGCAAGACCTTGCCCAAAGGTTCCAGTGCCCAGAAGTTCCCAAAGGAACCAGCACAGTCATCTTGTCAAGTTTCTGCATGCAGAGCTGGATTAATTCTGTAGATTAAGGCACTCTATCATTTTTTGAGTATTTACACTTTATTTCATCTAATACCGAGTATGAATTTTGTAACTAGCTATTGCATATTAGGCTGCTTCATTTTCATTATTTATGTTGCTAGTCTCTTGGCATCCACCTTAGAATATAAATCAAGCCACATATAAAAATCTTTGCCAAAAAGAAATAAGATTTATGCACAACTCACAGTGGTCATGCAGCATCTCTAACTGTAAAAGATGTTCTCTAATCAATTTAAGATACATCATCTTTCTTATCTCAGAGCTTTTAAAGTATACATTATATCGAAAACCTATTCACAGTACTCCTCAAAGGCTGCACTTTAAACCTCAGTCAGTTTCTGCAGCCAAATAATGCAGAAATGCACCTTACAGAATTACATCATATAAATACAGTCAAATGCAAACTCGAGGCTCCTAGTATTAAGAGTAGAACCACTTTTGTCCTAATTTTTAGCTAAGTATTATTACTAATGAAATTCAGTGTTCTTGAGGCACAAATGAAAGGTAACACCTAATGATAACTATTTCCATCATTCCTTAAGTGATTCAGAATGTTTTTCTCTGTTGCTATTGTTGTCATGTGAATGCAATTACTTTTAGAATTACAGTTGTTAGTAAAGCCTGTAAAGACAAAGTAAGCCATATCTATCATAGAGATTATTACAAAAAAGTCAGAGCTGCTGCTCTCGAAAATTTTTCACAGAAGAGTTGCTTATCATAAAGGTAAACTTAACTTCACTATGAGTTTTGAAGTGTGAAAACATTATTTTTTACATTTCCAAAACAGGTAATTACATTTTAAAATTCTTGACAAGCTTTTTTCTCTAGTTTTTCTTTTAAAGCTTCTTTAAAAGTGTTCTGAAACCAAATAAAATTCCATGTAAAATCTGTAAAAAAATTACAGCCCTATAAGTTACACTCATTATATTTGTGGAAATATAAAAAAGCACATTTTCATGTTCAGAAATTAGGATGAAGTCACAGATATACAAGATCAACAGTTTTCAGCAAAATCATCCTGTTGTAAGAAAAAAATTATTTCCCACTAAAGAAATATAGCTTCAAATATTTTTGTCAGTCCTGTCAACTAATACGTGGATGGAAACTCACTGCACGCCTCCTCAAAATACTTCAGTGCTATTAAAAATGCAATTCAAGAAGCATAAAACCCCAATGAAAATGATCAAGACAGACCTCCTATTTATCATAATCATTAAAATTAAAATAAAAATAATTGCATTTTTATAGATCTTTAGCTACTGGATGAAAGATACAGCTGCTTTGACACAATCTGCACCCAAATCATTTAGAGCCATTTAACAGTCAGTGTGAGGTTAATGGTTGGACTAGATGATTTTTGAAGTCTTTTCCAACCTAGATGATTCTGTGAATCTGTGAGCCCTCTTCCAGGGTGGGAGAATGGATGATAGCCATCCCCTCTGCATAACAGTTTCTCAATTTAATAGAATGCTAGTCCACATAATTACAGATCTCTTAGGGGATTCTGTCTGCATTGTTTTCAGTTCACAAACCCTTTCCTATCCTAGATCAAATTATCAGAGATCTATTGTCCTTGGTCTTGACTGGTCTGCCTGGACCCAAAACCAGAGGGCAAGCAGCACTTTCTCCGTAGACAGAGACCAGGACAAAGCTGCACCCCGAGAACCACAGAGCCCCATTTGGATAATAACTCCAGCCCCTGAGAGCTCTAACACAGCAATAACCCCAACAGCACCAAGCCCAGACTGCCTACTTGGAAAAGCCAAGGAAACCCCAGTCCCTGAGTTCAGAGAGTTAATATGCCTTCACCTACATGAACTGACCTCTCCCTCACACAGGGTAGTTTAATGGCATGGGTTTCACTCTAACCTAGGCACCTTAAAAGCCCAGCTGCCCAGTTTAGCCCAAATACCTTGCAAGTCTGTGCGTGGTTCCCCATATATTTGTGCGGCTCACTGAAGGCCTGCAGGGTTGAGGACTGGATAGGCTCTCTCCAGCTGATTTCTAGCTCTCGTTCCTAAGAAAATGTCTGGTGGTTTTAAAAATAAGACACTCATGTTTTATGGCCCTGACCAGGCATTTGATTTTCACAAGGGAAATAATACAGAAATGATGATAAATTGTCCAATAATTCCTCCAGTAGGAATCCAGAGAGAGAAGACTTTGAAGAATTTAAAACTGAAAGTAGGAGATGCAATTTAACAGCACAATGGTTTTGTTTTGGAACAGTGAGTGTGAAATGTTACTGTTGACTGTTTTTTTTAACTAGGTTACTTCTGCTGAGAATATTTGTTCAAAGTGGCCATGACAAGTGAAACTCATTCTGTGAACATTGCTGTAGTTTTCTGTAGCTCAGTGTGGCATGCCCCTGAAAGCAGGGATTACAGTCTCGCAGTGCAAGCAAGGATTACAATCTTACAGAGCAACTGCAGAAATAAATATTTGCTTATTTAGGATGTCCTTTAATCACCATGTGAATCTCAGCAGTCTGCTGCAATATTGCCAAGAGTCGTACTCTGACAACTCATCATGCAAGTGATGGTAGAAGAAGGAAAAAGGTGCACACTCTTCTATTTTCTCATTCAGGGTACAAGAATTATCCTAGCTCCTGGCGACCTCATTAACTATTTACACAGATGGTAATGCTGTCTGTGTGCATGCATACAGCACCGTATATTCATGTCTTTCCTTGTAAAGAAAGAGAATAGGTAACCCTCACAGCTGAAACATTATCATCCTTGATTTGAAAATCGTACTACTAAACTCTAGTAGAACTGAACTTTCTTTCCTGAGATCTGGCTGTGTCTCATGACATTTAAGTGTAATGAGAGAAGGACAGTCATAAAACACCATGTGAAAATCTTGGGTATACTGACATCAATGCCAAACCTCCCATTTAACTTCAGAAAGGCCAGAATTTTAACTTGAACCTCACTGAGATGCTGACACAAAGCCGGGGTCAACCCCCAACAAAATCACAGATAACTAAAAGTAGTTGATTTACGGCATTAAAAATTAATATGATCAATGCCCTCTAGATGAAAGCAGAATGAATCATACCAAAATACCCAATCCAGACAAGACACAGATGTCAGGAAAGCTTCCGAAAAGTTTAGCAATGATTTTTGCTGCACTCCTTTTCATTCCTGTGACTTTGTAATTGTAAAACACATTTCAATTCATTCATTCATAGCCAGCTTGAAACACATTCCAATAACAGCTCTTTGCCATGGTTCTGAATAATTCTGGGAAAAGGGAACTAATTAAAATAAATACTGTAAATGGCTTCACTTACTTAGACAATATGGGCATTAATTTCACTCCATGGTATACATGCACCCAACAAAGCAAAACCAAATAAAACTCAAATAAAAAGGAAATCAGAGACATTATTTGTCTGCAAGACAAGATCTATTTCAGGATACAGGGAGTAAGGTACTGTGGCATTAGGAGAAAGACTGCTCATCCTTTTCAGTCACCCAAACTTTTAATTCCTTACATTCTCATCCACAGTGGGCACAGAACAGATGCAGATGACACTTCCACAAATTCTCCCTCTTTGAATGTTGAACGCTCCCTCACTGAAATACTGTTTTGTTTTAAACCTGTTTTTGTGTCTTCATGTAAGGCAATGGGGCTGGGGCACTTGCATCCCATTGTAGTTGAAGAGAAATGTGAGCACCCTTTGTGAGCCTTTTGTCAAAAACTCCCTCTGATCTTTTATATTTTTATGTTGATGCAAATTCTCTAGAAATACCCTAAATTGTAACTCATCCTTAATGTCGTCATGCAATTCAGCACCAAATATACCTCCATTATGCATTCAGAGCCCATTGTTCATTACTGAATGTTATTTACCTCAGAAATAAAGACACTAGAAAGACTTATTAACTGGTGTGAGCTTTTCTCCAAAGTACTTATCTATGTGCATGTAAGCAAGCAGACATTTTTCAGTGTCCCTTACCTATATCACTGACACTGAATAGTCTATTTATTTTGCAGGTGGAGGGCTATGCCTCTGTGACAGGTTTCATGTGCATATTATAAGAGTAACCACTACAATGATGTCAGGATGACAGGTATAATAATCTATTACTGACTTCTTAACTCTTGCTTTTGTCTTGGGTTGAAGAGAAAGCACTCATAGTAACAGTCCTTACATTTCATATTTACAGTTTAAAGTGGTGAATCAGGTTTTCTGTATTCTGTCATTAACATACCGTATCTTTTGATTATAAATTACATGTCTAAAAGACACCAAAATGAAGCCACTGCTAGAAATACCTATTAAATGATAGATGTTCTTGCTCGTTTTTCAGGTCCATTGTATGATGTTTTGGTGCACCACAGCAATATAATTTCTGACTCAAAAGCTCTGTGCAGGGGATTTAGGAAGATAGGATAGACTGTAAATGGTCTACAAAACCCTGAGAAATTTGGGACAACTTCATTGTGAACAAACTTCTATTCATCCACTGAGTGTAATACAGTGAGTGACAGCTTATACAGAACTTGGCAGGCTTCACAAAAAAGAAATAGAAGAAAACTTTTAGCCTGTGAGAAGCTTTATGACAGGACAGTAAAATCTTAATTGAGATACGGTGAACCACACAAAGAAGTTTGTATAATACAACACAGGTTTAAATGAATAGACATAGTCAGAAGAAGATGAAAGAAACCTTCTTTAATGATAGATGCTCTGATTTTTTTAGAGTATTAATTTTCATAATTCTCCCATTTTCTCATTTTCTTACCTATTCTTGTCATTTATATAATGTATAAGCAGATAAATTCTCATATTTCCTATCACTATTGTAATAATTTTGACAAGTGTTAATTGCACTAGTCATTTTTAATTCCCCTTTTTATAGGAATACATAGCATGGCCTCAAAATTTTTATCATCTTGCCTTAAAAATTGTGTTACCCCAAACACAATTCTAAACCTGCTGAAATCCAACAGTTGTTTAGTTCATTACTACGTATGGAGTGTGGGAATAGCTTTTACCACAGTTCTATTTCAATGCACTCTCACTACAGGATTTGGTATGGCAGGATGATTTTTATAGAAATTAAGTCAGCTGTAACTATAGAACTGGAGATATTCAAGCTGAAATCAATAGACTTCAGCACAGCTCAGATGTTCATGCAGACATACCACCTGAAATGGTCACGTTGCAATTAAAGGATTCATAAAGGAAATGAAAATAAATACTTGATGGCAGAGATTTATTTTATATCCTCTTTTGAAACATCATGACAAGGCAGCTGTGAGGACACAAATGATCTGTTGAACTTTAGTCCCTCTCAAAAAGCGTCACATGATTTGGTCTGCATGAAATAATGCCCACATAAAAGGCTGCATGAGATTTTTGACTCAGACTAGCAGCCTTTCTGAATCTAGTAACAACCCTAGCTCCAATCCCAAACCCAGCCCAAGCTTTGCCTTTATCTATCCCAGTAATTCTTTCTAATCCAGACCTAAACCTGTGGTCTACACGGACAAACAACAGCCCTAAAATAAGACCAGATGCCCATCCGTGACCTCCAGCAACACATGCCACAACCCAAGAACCCTAGAAATCCTAGATCCATTTTAGAACCATTAATAAATTTATTTCATCAGACTCTGACAGTTCATATTCTGTCCTTAATGCTATCCCAATGCTAACTGGTAATTCTTGAAGGCATCTGCCCTGTATCTATCCCCAAAACCCCTAGTTCATCAGCCCTTTTGACCTTCAGCTCTGCCCCCAACTCTTAATTTAGATTTTTTCTATGCATACTCTAGATCATGTTCTGTACTCTGAAACCGTATTTGTATCAACCACTCATCTTTAAACGTGCTAGAAAATTATTCCTGAAATAAGAGGAAATTCAGTCAAGGTTGGTTGTGGTGTCTCCACTTTCTGTTAAACCATGTAGTAGCTGCCCAGAGTACTATTTTGGAATCATGCTGATACAGTACCTGGCTGCTATTAGATAAATCTGAAACAAACAGGGAAACCACTATATTCCAAAAACTAACTACCATGCCACCACTGCCTGAGCAGAAAACAGGAGGCAAAAATATCAGTCCTCCTGAGACTGGGTACAGACTGAACTAATGGCTGTCATTTTCTGTTTGGTTACCTTGACTACGGTTCCTTTCTGACAAATAGTCCTTAAAGTTAGGAGTTCACTTTGCAAACATATAATCTTAACCATTTATGGGGTATCGCTGAGCCTCTTTCATCAGGTGCTGATAAAAGTTCCCATTCAAGATAAAGGATCAGATGAATACAGGCTTTCTTGATTCTTCCATTTTAGCTCCAATTTCCCTATTGAAATCTGAGCTTTAAGGATGAGAGAAGACACTTCCCCTTCAATATGTTTTGCTTTGTATGATTGTTTTGATGTCTACAAATTATAAACCCATGTTTCTGACACATTTTTCAATTTAGTAAGTGACTTTTATACATGGTTGCCATGTGGAGTGCATACACGTATGCCAGTAGTTAAATGCTATCCAAGTGGAACATCTTCTTTTTGAAGACTTCATTGAAAACTATTCAAAATTTAAAATCATTAGCACTTTCTGTCAGTTATGTTTGCATAAACCATTGCCATTACCAAGGAACAGCAATAGGATGAAGAAAATGTACCTACCACAGTTGAAAAGAGCCCATTCATCACTTGAAAAACTTCTACTTTACAAATACCTGGCTTTGACCTCAAAGAAGTTTTATATTTAATTTTGGAGCAAAAGAGGAGAGGAAGGGTTGAAAATCCAGGGACAGAACCTCACCTTGTCATTTGACACTGCTTCACTGATTTCAACAAATTTATTCACTCAATGTCAGCTGGTGAGGTAACTCTCGGTATTTAATTATTAGGGTTTCACTTCCATTTTAGCATGGCCACAGTTTTAAAGAGACAGATACTGTCTGAGAGAAACAGACTGAAAAGGAAGAAGAGTGTAAAACTGTTTCCATAGCAACTCTTGAGATAACAGTAACAGCTTACCTAGCCTAGAGGGATAGGTAAATGAGACTAAAATATGTATGTAAGAGAAATACTTTCAAGGTCCTTTTTCAGTTTAAATATATAAATTTGAATTTAGGTACTGCCTGAAAACCTTAGATATTATGAATCCTGTATGTTCAATATAAACAGTAAAAGAACATCTGTTTTACACTGTACAGAATGATTTAGGTGAGAAAATGTTTTCTGAGAAAAGCCTAGGCTCTTTCTGTGGGAAAAAAATCAATGACTATATCTTCCTTAGGTAAGTTGCACAGGCTTCATGTCACTTGAAAGTCCCACCAAAGTGGCAATGAAATGGACCTCCATACTATCTTGCATTTTGTTTCAGCATGTAAGTGGTCTAAACAATTATTTTGTCATCATTAGTGAGAAAAGAGTTTCTGGGTTCCCACACCAACACCCTTTGCACTAGCACCATGAGCAAGCACTGTGGTTGAAAGAATTTCAGTAGCAAGGAAAGGCCAGTGGCATGGCTGGCCAGACCAGAGCAAGCAAAAAAGCTTGAAAAATATGGAGGAAAGAAAAGTATTGGTGAAGACAGTCAGATGACATTAGATGAGTATTAAAAAAATAGAGAACACTTGGAGAAAAAAAGCTCAGATCATGGATAACACTGAGATAATCCCACTGCCATTCCCAATAGGAATGTGCTCAGTGTCTCATGCTCAGAGGTGGGAACTGTGGTGGTGAGGCCAGTCAAGGCGATTGCCTCAGCCACACTGCAGCACAGCTTGGGAAGCAGACTCTAGACTGCAGAAACTTTAGCCCAGTATATTTAGACAAACTAACACCAATCACAGTTTTCTCAAAAGCATGTTGGAAGTTACCCCATGAGGGGTTTGCTGTTCTGCAGTGAGGCTGTGGCTACACGTCCACCACCTCACCTCTGCCTAAAAACACCTCTCTTCTCAGACAGCAATTAGAAATCCAATTAGAAACCTCAAATCCTGTGCAAATCTTTGCTGCAACTTAAGTGATTCCTTTTTTCTTTGAGAAGGAAGAAATAATCATCATTTATCTCCAATCTCATGCCTTCTAAACCACCTGCTGTTCTCATTACTCTCAGCTCTTTCTAACTCTTTTCTGGAAGTGTGGTGCCCACAGCTGAAGGCAGAATTCCAGCTGAGCATTCACCAGCACTGAGGTGAGCAGAGTAATTACATCTGACACTCCTTCTATGACATCCTGGAATGATATTTGCCTTTTTACAACTGCATCATGTAGTTGACACACAGTTGACACACGGAGTAGCTGAAGCCTTGTAGTATGTATGTATTTGATTTCCAAAAATAGAACTTCACTTTATTTCCAGGATAGCCTCAGTTCTGATGTCATCCTTCAGAGTGTTTCATTCCCCTCCTCTTCTTCATTTTGAGTCATAACAAATGTTGTAACTGCATCTGCTGCTTCATTATCTAAGTTGTTAAAGGAAAATGCTGACCAGAACTGAGTATACAACAGATCTGGTCTGCCCCAACTCCAGAAGCCCTCCTAGTTCCATAGTAAGCCACTGCTCACCACTCAAGACAGGTGAACAATTGGCTTTAAAACATTTTTAAAAAGCTATTGTGTTATGGCAATAACCTCTACAGCAGCTTACCTAGCTGGCTTATGAGAAATGGCATTTGGGACTGTCAAAAAAATCTTTACCTAAAAAGTACTTAAAAACTCTCAGATATATCAAAGATACTGCTTCGACCCTGTTGGTAGTTCAGTTATTCTACCACAATTACATTATTTGTCAAGATAAAAGTCTTGATTGTCTTAGCTCAGAATCCGTAAGGAATCGAAATTTGACTGACTGCTCTAGTATCCACTAGATCTTCCACATTTTTTCACTATAAAGGTAATTGCTATGCTCATTTTTCTCTTCTCCCTTGGGATATAATACATGAAATCTTACAGATAGCCACTAATAGTTGAGAAATCACTCCAGCAAACTCCTTGGGTACTCCAGACCAAGCCTGAGGTTCATTGAGCCCTCTAACTAGAAAACAGAACTTGTTCTTTCCTCGTATTGGCCTACACACCTATCCCCTTATTAAAATTAATTTCATTAAGCATCTGATCACAATTAACTATTTGGTGAAGACCAAAAAAAAGAAGGCATTGACTACTCCAGTCCTGTCTTCTTCACCCTTTATTTCCTCTCTTCTTTGTTTTTTTTTTTTCTTTTTTCCTTATTCCTAATATATTCATTGAACCCACTGGTTATCTTTTATACCCTTTTCAAGCAAAACATTCAGAACTCATCTCACTAAATAAGACTGACATGACTGAGACTCAGGTAACTGTGTAGTTCTCATTTTAATCCATAAACCCTTTTTTGAGACATGTCCCAAATGAATGCTCAGTCACTTTTGTGTTACTGATAAATATCAGCTGTGGATCAGTTCGATTCAAGTAGATTCCAGAGGAAGAGCAGTTCATCAGCTACCAAATATAATTCCCCTCATACAGAACCCACTGCAGAAAGCTTGAAAGAGACATTTGCACTGTGCATCAAGTGTCACTCTAACTTGCACCTTGTTGTTAGAAAGTTGAATCTCAGACTTAACCATTCCCTTCTTCGCACTTCAAAGCATGCCATGTTCTCTAGAATCAGTGTGATGAGTAATTTCTACCACAGACCTGTAGGGAGTGTAAAGTATTTCAACTGCTATTTCAGGGTTAGTCTTTTTTAAGTCCTTGCCTTCTAGAACCATTATGAACTTCCTTCATTTTTTTCCAATACTCAATTACTATCATAGGGCTTCTCACTTGTACCCAGCTGCCTCTTCATAAATTGCCAGGTAACTGCTTAAACAGTTTGTAAAAAATCATAAATTCTCTGCAAAGTTTTAAATTATTTATCATTGCCAGGTATCTGGAAGTTAGCCTGCATATGTCCCTCCAAGAGATAGAGAGACATAACATTTTACTGACTGCTAGGGAAAGGCTGGCAGTACTAAAGAGGGAGCTGACAATAGTAATACAGGGAAAGAAGAAAAAAAAAAAATCTGCTCTTTTCTTCCTTCCTTCCTCCCCTTACTCCTCTGGTGACTTTAGTATGATTTGCTAGCAGCCCATCTTCTCCAAGCCAGTTGCAAATTCATTGCCCTTTTGAACCCAGCCAACAATCTTACTTGAAGCACCTACAGCACCAAGCTTGACAAAGTAGCAGAACACTAACAGCATTTATCAAGTACTTACAACTCCCTCTGTAAACTTCTGTAATCGATATTCTACATTCTGTGTCTGTTCAAATAGAGAACCCAAAATGGTAATGCTATTCCTCATAGAAAATGCTCGTACCAGCAGATCCTGCAGACAAGGTTAAAAAGTTATGAATTGGGTCTCATTTGAAATATGAATGTACTCAAAGATTACTCCTCTATTCTTCACTCTTGAGGTAGGTTTTAAAAGGGAAAATAAAAAAAACCCAAAACACTACTAGGTAAGAATACATAAATTCATACGGTTTTGATAGGTTTTATCATACTAACGTATACTTAGAAATTCTTTAGCAATTAAGTATTGTGCAGGCAAGAATACAAGCACTGAAGTTTCTTCAGGAGGCCTCATTTTGCCTGGATTTGTGCCTCACTTTCTCCTGACTCTGCCATTCTTAACAAGCAGTAATTACTATACTACAGAAGAACTACATTTGAAAGCTTTATTCTAGTAACATGAAGTCTGATTTAGCATTCCAGAACGAGAAACCAACCTCAAAATGAACAAAAAAGTAGGTAGGATATTAAATTTCTGCACCGGTAAATAGTAAATGAATGCAAAGTGTTATGAGAAGTCTTAAGAGAAAGTCCTGTGCAATGAAATGCAGCATTATATTGGGTTACATTATATCAGTGTATATACCTGCACTGCCTCTAAATCATCTCACACAAGCCCAAGTTGGCAGCATAGCTATGTCAGCACGATGCCCTGCCTATGCTATTTATCCCAACCCAAACCATCATACCCAATGGCAGTTAAGGCAGCTATATTGCTTCTGGGACCAAGCTAGCTCAAAAACTACATTGTGACATGTAGACGTACACAGAGCAGTGGCAAAAGTGCAGTTTGAATGGATAAACTGTGCCATTTTTCAATTAAGTGACTTAATGGATGCAGCACTTCAAATCTGTTCCCATGGCAATGTAGAAACAGCAATGGAAATACAGGCAGTTTCCTCTTATACTCGCAGTACAAGGAGGAGAACAAAAACCTTTTCTCCATTTGAATGAACAAAAGCAGAAGCATTTTCCAGTGCAAACATGTAAAGCCAAAATCTTTCCCATGTCCTGACCACAGTAAAATTCATGAATAAACAGAAAAGACTTGCCAACAAGGTCAAAAAGCTTGGGTATTGCTTTGTCAGACCAACAGGGGTTAGGACTGATTCACAGAGAACATCCTGCTCCCATTCCTCCTGAGCTAGAAATCAAAGCACTGTTGGAAGAAGAGTCCCAGATGTTCTTTCAAGAGGGTGAATAAAGGGAGAGACAGCCTTTAAGGTAGCCTCAGCTTCACTGATTAGTCATCATTTTCCGTTGTGTTTGGAAACAGACAGCTAGCGCAGTAGCGGAAGCAAAGAGGTGCACCACACAAAAAGTGATCGCCCAGAGTATCTTCAATCCTGAGGTCAAACAAAACACAGTAAACTATCACATGGTCTGCATCAAAAAACCCAGCAAATTCCAAGACAAACAAAATTCAAACCAATTATTTTAGTTGTCTCTGATGCCTTAGGAGTCTGCTCCCTCCCATCATTCCCAAAAAGAAAATACCTCTTAAGCTGCTAACCTCATTAACCGAGGGGATTTCCTCTGGAAGAAGGTATCCCTTTCACCACATTATCCTACTGTCTTGCATCATCTCAATCTAGTCTAACTTAATCTTTGGAGAAGCTTGCTTTTAGGCAGGCCCCTAAATCAGGTGCTGAGAAAGCAGCAAGACTGCATCATTGCGCTGTGACTGAAGTGACTGCTATGGATCAGCGTACTCAGCCATCCAGATACGTATCTCACTGGCTATTGTAGCAGCTTGCTATTAATATTTGCATTTCAGTTGTACCTAAAAACACCAGTCAGCAGCAAGAACTCTATTCTGCCAAGCTTGTTTTTACATCTGCCTACAACAGTCTGATGCATACATAGCGCACGCACTAAAGGAGTACAACAGGCTGTCCTGCGTACCAAGGAACTAAATGAGAAGGTAATCCTTTTGCTCACTTTCTAGCTCAAACACCTGAAAAACTAATGCAAAGATAACCTTACTAAAATACTTGTAGCAGTAGTGGTAAGTTAGTAGGAAGATTCCTTAACTGCTCCAAATGAAACTGCAGATCCTGAATTTAATCAGAAACCTGACCAAAGAACACAGACATTTTATGGCATTTTCCTTAAGGAAATACAACGATTCAAAAGGAAATGGATGAAGTCTCAGAATAAGCATCCTGACTTTTAATGCTATGTAAAACATTGCTATCGTGCCACATGCCACCCATCACCTATTGTCTATCTTCAGAGGCCTAGGCCAAGTTCCCCTGTTTCTCTTGTAGAATCCAGGTAACCAGTTTCCTTTTTTTTTTTTCCTAATGGATTTGTCATTAAGAGCTTAATTTAGGCCTTGCTGCAGCCATTATTTCAGATCTAGAGCTCGCAATAAATCTGGATCAAGGCATAGCCTAAGTCTAGAAAAGGAAAGAGAGAGCAGAGGTTTTTGAAAGTGGCCCCCCAGTACAAATACCATCCTCATTACATTGTCTGTCCACCTATCGAAAAGTCCTTTGTCTGCCGTCTTTATTTTCTTCTCCTGAGCATTAGTCATGAAGCAATAAGATGCAATAAAATGCATCCTTTCAATGAACACACAGTAGTGTCACCGTGCCCTGAAATCCAGGACACTGGTTGGGCAGCTGCTTTCCACCTCATACTGCATGACACAAAGCTAAGCACTAAAAAATGAAGGGCTCCAACAGAGGAGATGCAGGTCTCCCGCTACCCTGCCTTTTAATTAAATAATAAACAGGATTAAATGGAACTTAATTTAATTCCATGGGAAACTCACACCCACTCCATGGGAGTGCATCACTTGCTAGCCGTCAGCACTGTATGGACGTCTCTTTTTATTAATAAATGCTTCTCCATCCCAGACGCTGTGTTTGTGTGTCTGTCTCCTTGTCACTCTCGACATGCAGCTTTTCTAATCTCTTGCCTATAAACCCTCAAAAATCCATCATCGGGGTATTCTGAAAGAATTAGTACTGGATGTCTTTGCACATGTAAGCTGCAATATATTCAAACATTCACAATACATTTTTTAATTTAACCTGATGAATGTGGCTGGGTATTTTTTGTTAATATTAATGAGACAATTATTTTCTTTATAAAGGACACAGAGGCAACTTCTCTTTGCTGACTGTACTGTGACAGCTCATGCTCCTCAGCTGCAAGGAACAGCCTTTACACCCACCGTGAACCCTGAGCGATGAGAATTTGGGATGTTCACTTTCGCAATGGTTTTCTAATGGTATGAGATGAATGTGGTTTGGAGACCCATTGTGTTTGGTTTCTCACAGAAAGCACCGATACCTTATGCCATTTCATCCCTGGCGTAACGTTAGCTGAGTCAGTGGAACTTAGATGGCCCAGATATGATTTATATATATGCTGTACAGACTACAGCAGTAATTTCAGAACCAGAATATCACAGTGACCTTGACATGCCTTCTGTTCTCTGTTGGTTTTAGCAGTTTTAATGAATACATCTTTCTTGAGCAAAGGATCAAGACGTGGTCCCTTAGATTACCCACGCAGATGATGGCTTCTAAATTAATTTTAAAATCGCAGCGAACAGATTCAAGAGTTATTATGAACAATTCAGAGATGGTGCCTGCCGAAAGCCTGATTATGCTCCCAGCCATCATTTTTCAGACATGGGGAAATCTGTTAAAGTAAATCTCCAATTAGGATGCTTGTGTTCTTTTAAATTAATGTTTCATTTCAATTCTGTTTCCTAGTTCCTCCTGTCATTTTCAGAGGAATACATGTGCTGAAATCATTCCTTTGATGAGTCGCAGACAAGAAGCTTAGTGTGCTTTGATGTGGAAAAGGAAAATGGGCCCTCTTTGTTTCTATGGAACCAGCTTGCAAATCAAGGAATGATCACGATCGCTGTAGTTAATGCAGTGGTAAGCCCAAATTTTCTTTCAGCCAATAAAGAAGGCTGGAAGAAGCAGCTTATTCAAAGAGTTATGAGCAACCAAGTAAGGATGAGACTTTCCATAATTATCCGATCTTCCGTTCTCCTTTTTCTTCAAAGCATCGTGAAGCAGTGGACTGGGAAACCAATCTATGTCTGGATGAAGAACTCCTCAGGACAAAGCCATGCCAGCTAGACATCAAAGAGCTACAAACCTCTAGCATATCACCCCATACATGTGCAACCTTTACATCTCTTAACCAGTAAGTAGCAGGACTGAGTCACAGTGAGAAGTCCATCTTTGGCTGTATTTGTTATTCTCACTTCCCTGTACACCCCAAAGACAGGAGAAAATGAACAAGGACATCAGAGCACTCGTACTTGACCTGTCCCAGCTATGCAGACAGAGGGAGCAGACTCTGACTACATAAATACAATTACATAAGGCTGAAAATGTGCTTTGGTGTGTGACCAGAAGAGGTCCAACTGTACAATCACAATCTTGCCCTATAAATACACGTCCCTTGATTTAATCTTTTAGAAAAATCAGAGGCAAGGCTCAAAATTGCCCCAGCAAAGTCAAGAACAAAAGTATTTTTGATGTCAGTATAAGAAAGGTCAAGTCTACTCTCTGCTGATGGGGAAGACACCCTGCCATTGCAAACTGGAAATGTGAATATTCAAAATGACATTAACATGTTGAAAATTGTGAAACAACTTTGTCTGTCTTGCTAACTTCTATAGCTGTCAATCTAGAGTCAAAGAAAGTAGCTGCTATAACACTTGGCACCTTCTGACCTCGCTGCATCTAGAAACTTTAGCAATAACATCATATTGCTGTATCTGTTTTTCATATACAGCATGACGCTTCAAAGTGAAAGTCACATTAAAAATGGATTAGGTTAGATGTGCTAAGTGCCTACTGCCAAGTGCAGCATGCCTTCAACTCCCATGGACTTCTGTGAGAACTGAAAGTACAAAGCACTGTGCAAGAGTTGGTCATTTGTGACAGGCATGCCTCCTCTTACTGTTTCAGCACTTTCCCATATGCATTCTCTATCAGTTAAAAGGGATGACTTTTCCTGTAGTTATTACGAGCTAGATCACATATAACACATGTTTATTCCTCACATACCTTGTTCAGTAAAAATCACAGTGTTAATTTTAGAATTAGAAATACCCAGTTCTGCTAAGTTTTACGGTTTCTTTGTACTGATTGCACATGCAGAGAGAAAGCTGCAGCTTCACTTTATGCTACCAGGGAATTTTTGATGCTTTTTTGAGTAAGTTTCTTCCAGGTCAGTTCCATGAACAAAGTAGGCTGAGAATTAACAATGTTAATAAAAATGCGCATTAATCAACTGATTCATTTTTAAAAGACACTCTTAGTCAGCCAAAGGTGTCATAATGAATGATATATTGTCACCCTGATTCCACAAGCCACCTGCAGCTCATCATGAAGCTATAAAGTAAACTCTTCAAAGAGAAACTAACAATCTTCAGATCCAAAAATACAGAAAGAATGAAAGGAAAAAACACATTCCCTCCATTGTGAGTCAGCTCCCCTGCAAAAAGAGAAACCTGGAACAGTTACATTTGGGGAGCTGTCATGTTCCTACTTCTGTATTCTTTTCCATTTCTTTGATCTAAAAAATCTCAGCCACTGGGGGCTAAACCAATCCAGGAGATTTACATGGCTTCTCTGTTCACTCTTGGGTACTTATCACATTCTCTACTGCAGGCACTTTTTAACAAATCATTTTAATTTCAGTCTGGAAAACACAGATGCTGTTGTGGAACAGACATTAGAAGGGAAGACTGCCCTTCTTAAACCCCCACTGACCTCTGGATTAAGAAACTGAGATTCTGTTCCTGGCTGTGTCACAGATCCAAGCAAATTACCTCAGTGCTGGGTTCCTCACTCTTACACAAGTGCATACCATTTTTTTTACACTATGTTTCATTGCTGAAAAGGGTCCAAATTAGTAATACTGCGCTTTGATCAGCCAAACTTTTTTTCTGACGACAATTCCTTTTCTGAGAGGAAGCGCCACTACCTCTAGCCAAAGACGGATACATTGTTGTTGTAACATCCATAAATCCTCTGCAGTGGGAAGGATTATGGAGACCTGCAGAAAGAAAGAGCTTACACCACTAGCAGAGGGCTAAAATCTGAGCTGCTTGCCTTGCATTAAATGATGCTTTCTGGTAAAACACTCCAAGGCAAAGCAGCAACAAAGGGTAGTAGCTGTTGTTGGCAGCCATAGAGCAAACTCAACTAGACAGCCATACCTGTCCTTCCTTGCCAGGCAGCCCCTGAAGGAGCACCTTAAATCCCAGAGAAGCGAATGAACGACATGCCTGCGACAATCATTTACGTGCTGGTAGATGCATAATGCAGAGCCACACAGAGGAAAGGTGTTAGCAGGAGTAAGCCTAAGCGTACGTGCCATAGAAACATAAAGCCTGTATTGTACCTATCTGGAATCAGAAAATCCTTCCAATGTACTATAAGACAAACTTCTGAGAGTGACAAATGAGTTCTGATACACATTTCAGCCTGCCATTTTGCTGCCTCCCACATGCACACAGAGACCCCTAGCTGCAATTTTGCTTAGGACAAGCATTTGCCTGAGAATACAATTTAATATAATATTGATTGAATAGTCAGGTTTCATTTTTAGCAACCACCACATGAAGCTCCAAGATCGTATAATGCCATTGGCCTATACAGAATACCTGGCAAGGTCTCACAAATTTCCAGTGGCACAAGTTTGTCAATCATCTGTGCAGTTTTCCACTGAAACTTCTTGGCAAAAGAGTAGCTAAAATATACATTATTCCCTGCAGAAGTAATCAGAATAGTCTCTCTGAGCAGTATGACATCTACCTGAAAACTGTGTGAAAAATGACGTATCATCAGGCATTATTTGATTCTTATGAGAGACGTGCTGGGAAGCCCTTTAAAAGTCGGTTACACGACCTTTTATTCTCAAAGTGCTGACTCCCCATTGCTTTCAAGTTACTCAGCGCACAGGCAGTCCCAAAGATGGGATGCACGTAGCTCTGGAAGCACAACAGGAACAGATCCGAGACTGACTGCACAAGGCAGGCTGCAGAACAGCTGTAGGCATGCCTGCCCTCAGAGCCAACCTCCTGCATAGAGAGCTGCCAGACAAGCCGAACTGTGCTGGAGTCTAACTATACATGCCAGATGCCTACTACAGTGGCATGCAGGTCCCTACATGTTTTGACCACCCTCCTGAGGGCTGCCCTGAGGCCAGACACAACAAATGCCCTTATGCTTTCATTGGTAAACTGATTTGTGTGAACCCCATGGAACACATGAGCCTGCAGAAGTGATCTATGCTTCCTTATTTCTCTGGCTAAAACAAAAAAACATTGAAAATCACCTACAGCTTTATAGAATCAGCACGTTCAGCAGGAGAATTGCTTATATCAGCTGACTCACTTAACACAGTAATGAGCTTTTGGCCAGGTGATAGCTTACGTTGAACCTTACTGGATCAATGGGAAGGAAAAAAGCTCAGCTTATTTGAGTACTCCATCCTCTAAATGTACACAGCAAGATGCCAAGATGGCCCACATACACTATACAAAGGAAATTCAAACTAATTCTACAACATTATATTGCCTTTTCCTATCCATCTTGCTTTCTCTCACTTATGCTCAAGATATTAGGATTTTAGCAAATAAAACCTGAGGGGGAGAGAAAAGGCTGAAACGTCATTACATCTTGTTTCCAAATCTTCTGCCACTTCAGTTAAATTAAATCCATTTTTACTGGTAAAATATCTTTTGGCAAAGATCAATAGAATGATCAGCTGAAGTACTAACTCTCTGTTTGAATGCAAATATTGATGAGCAAAGCTCTTAAGCAAAAAATACTGAAAAATATGTACAAAAGGCAATCGAGATTGTGCTTGAGTGTGCTCCTGAAGTGGAAGAGATATGGAGCTAGACAGGGGAATGGGAGAGTATAGTCCTATTCCTGTTGCTCACATAAAGACGATCATATTCTTTTTTTGCCCTGATTTAAGGCAAAATCTCAATATCAGAACAACTTCTGAGATGTTCCCCATGGAAAACAAACTCCGCAGGGAGGGCAGGAGCACCTGGACAAGGGCAGCACATCAGCTGCTCTACATTTATCCCAGGTGCCTGCTTTCACCTGTGGTAATCACAGAGGAGCTCTCTGAACAACTTTCCATTTAGAGACACACAGCTGTGTACCATGCTGCAACGTATTGATCCATATATGAAGATAAACTGGGCAAGCAGGAAAAAAGGCCCAAGAGCTGTGTTGGATTCTTCCCCATTGCTCTAGTTAGGGTAAGGGGAATATCCACCTCTCACAAGTCAGCTCGGAGCTGATCCTAAATGAATGAGTGGTGGGACCTGAAGAGCTGCAGCTGGTCTGTGCTGAGGCTGATGAGCACAGCTGAGAGCACCAGCACCAGGCTCCTGCAGCCACACAGCCTCCAGGTGCCTGCCCTGTAACTCCCTACAGGAACCAGCTGGGCTATGTAGATGTGCCAACCCACTCCAACTGATAGGTATTTTATAGGCATATTTGATATAGTCTTACCATATATCACTTCACCAAAATATTTAGAAACACATTACAGTACAACACAGTACCAAAGAGCACTGGTTTGGACATTCATGGCTGGGAAACACTCTCTTAAAAACAAACAAGCAAACACCATAGTGAAGACTGACTCACTCGGTTCACCTGCATCCCAAAGTAATTTTTCTGGCCCAGGGTTTGTCATACAATACTTCAGGCTGCAAAATAACCCTATGCACATAGGAGCAACTTGATCCAATAAAAGTTTCTAACTATGCCAGTGAGCAAGCAGCTAACTCCTCCCTCTGCTCATTGAATAGAAATTAATTTACTACATGTGAACACATTCAAAGAAGCAATGTCCCATTAAGGACAATGCTAAGATGTATTTTCACTTCAAAGGAGAGAAATTTGTCTTCCTAAACTCTGGAGTATCATGAGGGGGATTTCCTACTAGCTCTACCAGTCATTAACAGGAAGTCACTCATCTGACACAACTGTCTATAAAAGAAATGGATCATGAAAGTGCCAGAGTCGCTGAAAAGAAAGCATTTTGAGATCTGCGAATGAAAAGTGCTATGGCACAAAAGTAGATATGCAGGACAGTGGTTATTCATCATCCTTGCCTTCTAATAAGACAGCTTTCCAGACACCTAAGCAATTCCTGAAAATAGTTTCAACAGTTTTGATTAATATCTACAGGGTGGCATTATTGCTTTCCTTGTTAAAAAAAATAGTATATTTTAAAACCATCTGTAAATGTGTGATCAAGGTGTATGTCGGAATACCTCTTAAAACAAAGCATCTCTTAGCTTCAGTCCAGCCTCCAAAAAATGCTCTTATCAGATCGGAGGAAGTGAATGGGCACTTTAGGCTAATACATAACTGTCTGTGCAACTTTTGAAAAGCACGGACGGATATATAAGGATGAAAGGGCTGTGAGACGGCACATCTTCACCCGTGGTTAACAGAGGGAGATTTAGAACTCTCATAAATTCTTTAATATAGAAGTTAAGTATAAAAATCACGTGTAAGTAGAGTGACATGAGGTCTTGGGAAGCAGCTGACAGTTGCTAGAAATTCATTGTAAAGCATGTGAATTTTGACCTTCCCTTTACAACCAATCAAGTTATCAGCAAAGGCCAAGTATTTGCCATTCTACTTTCCCTGCTTTAGGCTACGAATCTTAATGTTATCTCAATATGCCTTATGAATTCATGCACTTCATTAGGAATAATTAGGCAGGGAAACATGAAACAAGCGCTCTAAAGACTTCACAGAATTTCTCGCACTGTGAGGAAGAATGCCAGAGAATTTGAGAGAGCTCATTTACAGTGGGTATACACGAGCTCCGAAGTAAGGGTCACTCCGGAAACACAACTTATTAACACCTGACCTGTAGAATACCAAAACGTATTTGAAGAGATGTTTTAAAAAATAAAAATTACCATTTTTTCTGCCACTGCAATTATTCAGTGCCACATGGATTTTGTGATCCTTTTTAGCTCCTGCGGAACCAGAAGAACCATCTCCCGTGCCCACGGGCGCCGTTCAGAGCTGCCACGGCCGCGGAGGGGTTTTTTTTGACCCCGACACGGCCGGCGCGCCCCGCGCCCCCCCGCAGCGCCCACGGCGTTCCCGGGCCTCTGCTGCCACCTGGCGGGCAGCGGCCCGCACCCACCGCCGCGCCTCCCGGCCCGGGGATGGGGAGTCCTTCCGCAGGTGGGAAACACCGGCCTCGGAGCGGGCCCAGCTCGGCTTTCCAGAAGGCTCGGTGTGAGTGGGAGCAGTGTGGGGAGGGGGGCGCAGAGCCGGAGCGGGTTTACCGAGGAGAAGCCCCGGGGCCTGACCCTGCTGGGAGAATGGCACCGCCATCGCTCAGATACAAACACACCGACCGTGAATCTCTCCCTTATCCTTTGCCTACATTATTTAACAAGTGAAGGATGGGCACTATAGGCTATTTTTCAGCCAGCCAGTCCCTTTTCTCATGCATGCAAATCAGCACACCGGGGATTTTATGCCCATTTTTCATTTAGAAGGGAGCTGGAAGAGCATAAATTCGTCTCAGTCCTTCATGCTTCCCCTGTTCACAACTGGTCATAATTTTCATTTATTGTTTGTGCTATCCGTTAAAACTAATCGCACTTTGCTTTTCTGGCTTTCCATTCCGCTGTCTTCTGTTACTGTATGAGAAATGGCAGCACTTCTCCAAGAAGCGACGCAGGAAGCAACTCAGAGGAGTAACGTGGGAGTACCCCTGGCTGCCGCCTCAGGAACCCCACGTAAGCAAACAGCAGCTCCGACAGCGGCAGGGCAAGGGAAAGGAGTTTTGACTTCCTTTTCTGTTATCTTTAGGTGGGTAAACCAAACCAAAGGAAGGAAAGATTTTCCTAAGCACTGAAAGAATAAGAAATGTAATAATCTACTACTGTGGGTTTGGTACTGAAAGGGTTAAAATGATTGAAATCAATAAAAGGCGGCAAATTTATGATCAGCAAAACATTGAGAATTTTCTACTGGATTGATTTTCTGGTTTCTAACAGAAGATTTTATGTTATTAGAATAAAACTGCTCCAAACCACTTTTTTTTTTCTTTTTCAGATTATCCCTAACTATATTGTTTCAGATCAGCCAGACATCGACGTCGTAGGAAGCTGCCACAGCACTGCCAACACACCGCTCTCCAGGATCGGCACTTGCAGCATCCCCCCCTCCTCTCTGGGCCAGATTCTTGCAAAACTGCAACTCCCACAGTTTGCCTGAGCAAAAATAATCTCATGGGTAGGGTAGCTGGGAGTTTGGTGGGAAGAGAAATCCGCCCTCTCTTTCTGGGGAGCCCACATTAGGTGGGTCCACAGTGAGCGACGCCAGCCCACAGCCCCGGTTGGTCTGTCCCTGCACTCCTGCCACTTAGCTGATGTACTCCAGCGTCCCACAGCCTGATGGGTGCCACAGCTGATACCCTCACCTACAGCATCTATGATGTTACAGGAATCTGCTGAGTAATTTTTCATAGACTGACCCACTAGGATAAAAGGCTGCAGTAGGCTCTTAAAGGCAATTTTGCTAAGGCAGGGCTGAAATGAAGCATTTGCAACATTCAAAACATAAAAAACCCCCAACCTAAACATACTGCTTTCAAGAAAAATCCAATGTTGTGCAGGTGCACAAGAGAAAAGGGACAAACAAGGAGTTTCAACTTTAAGAAATTCATTTTACTGAAGAGAAGAATGAGTTAAAATAAGAGGTTCTTTCCCATGCATCTCAGTGGATGAAAAGGGATTTGAAACAAAGTGAATGCTCTCTCAAAAGATTTTGAAAGGCATTTTCTGTCAAAAGAGAGGTTTGATGTGTTCCATCTTCTGTTGCTGCTAATGCACGCATACAGGAAGTGCTTGGATAAAATTGTGTCAAAACAGCAATGCCAGGACAAAAGAAGGGCGCTCTGCACAAGACATAAATAGCACCTGCAGTGTTAGATAAGTCTCTTATCTAAACCTATTACTTACTGGTGCTTCTACTGTGGAGCAAGTGGCCAATCAACCTGGAAGGTGGCATCGTATCATTACCCAAGACAGGAATGATTGACCTCAATTAAATGACTCAGCTGAGGTTTCCAGTTAGAGGTGAAAACAGCCATCTTGGTTTGAGTGCAGGTGGCTTTGTAACCACAAAACAGAAAGGTGATGAGAGTCCCCTTGTAGCAAAGTCTGTGTTCATTTTTGGCACTTCACCAGAGACACCTTCAAAATTAGTCAAAACAAGCTTACGAAGAATCACCAGACTCATATGGCTGGGCCAGCTGGTCATGTTTCACTAGGAAGTGTATTGCTCATTTTAGGACTGTAGTTACCACTGCTGCCACATAAATTTTGTACCCTTCTTACTATTGTGAAAATTCTTAACATTAAAAAAAAATGGATACAGAAGTGCTGAAACAGAAGTACAAGACAGCTGCTAAGAGCAAAGAGACATATTCAACAGGACGCGAGCTTCCGTGTGTTACCATTCTGTGAATCTTGTTTGAGATATATTCACAAAAACCTACTGCAAAGTCTGCAGTTACATGCTGATTTCCCTGTCAGAGGAAGTGGCATTCACTGTGAAGGCAGTACAAAGGCGCGGGGGCGGCGGGGGGCGGGGGGGGGAAGTGAAAAAATAAAAAAGTGATTCTTTCAAATGCCGGATTTGTCAATAGGTAATTTCTAAAACCTCATCTGAAAGGAATAACTAGAGCTGAGCCAGATTATGCCCAGAGGATCCCAGTAATTCACCATAAGGAACAGCACGCATCACAATCATTTTAGTTCCTGCAATCCCATGGGTTAGCAGAAAATTAAGTAGAAAGACCTCTGTACTTAACAGATCTTTTCTGCTTATTTTGCCCATACTGCCCTTTGCTGCATCTCAGCTCTCTCCATACTGGAAGAGTACAATGTGTCCAGGTGGCACAGACCTTCTCCAGAGTCAGCACACTTGGAGGCAGAGGACTGAGGGAATTCTAAAGCTGGACTACCCATTATAATGCAGCACCTCACTTACAGCCTTTAAGAGGTTCACGCACCCTTGCTGGAGCACAGAGAAACAATCTTTGTCACAGGCCTTAGACAGCTTCACAGTTCTGTGATATGGCTTGCAGAAAGAGGTACCTGGTTCTATAATCTGTCCCTGGGAGCTGACTATAGTTCACTTTTACTTTCCAGCTTCTTTGCAGAAAAGATCTTAGACGAAAGTTGCAGTCTGCTAAAGTTATCTTTAATGTTTGCTGTGGATGTTAGCCAAAAAATTTCCCCTTTTTTGCAACACTTCTGTACTGGGACTAGACCCTTCTGCTGAGCAAACAGACTTACTTGTGAGTGAACAAACTGGTGAGCATAAGGAAGGAAGGGAACCTTGTAGCTACATGTAATAAAAGTGTTCGCAGTTAAGGCAGGGAACCTCAGCCTGATTTGCAGCAGAATGCCTATTTTTTTTTAATGCAAAACCACCTGCATGGCATCATCTAGCAAGGTTTTTCTGCTGTGGAGTGATTGCACAGAGACCTATTTTAGAACTTACTCACTAGGTAAGAAACCCAGGCCAGCTAACTTCTCTCTGGAATACTGGCACTCCTTACACTTCATTTAAACAGAAGAAAACCAGATATGACGAGAAAAGGTTTCAGAATAACTGAAGAAACCCTAAAATCATAATTCAGAGGCTAAATGGTGTCTCACATTATTTTAAATGAGGAGTGACTGGGGTTGATTCTGCTAAGAAACATTCAAATCTAAGAAGTATAGTTTTAATTAAGCCTAACCCAGTCCACAAGTGAACAGGAGCTGCCACTCTTATACCTGTTTCTTTCAAGCTAGATAGCAAATGGCTCCAAGCTTCTCCTAAAACTCCTTAACCTCAGATGGAGTCTCCTGAGAGTGAGGAAGCACATTTCAAAAGCAGCAAAGCATTTTGGGGAGAGAAAGCTCTTTATGTGGCTTCATAATATTTATATTGAATCACTACAGCGAGAGAGACAAGGGGGAGTTAGATTGACACTTTGTTGGGAAAGGCACCCACAAACTGCCTGTTGATTGCTCTCACAGCTGAACTACACAGAGAAAGACAATCAGTTGGAGAGAGGCACAAGGTGACAGCAAGATCATGACTAATGCAAGAGGCATTGCATTAAGTACAGCAGCTCTAGCACTCAGAAGGACTCCAGCTTTCCAGATAATATAGTGAAAAACACTTTAGAAAGCACAGAGCTACTAAGCACTGGAATGAAACTGTTTGTACTGATGAGGTGCCTCTAGACATCTGCCTCCATCCCTGTCCATTTTTAATAGGCACAAACAATAGTCACCTTGTATGATTTGTGGTCTCTTCTCTTTTAGCACAAATGGTTAAAAGCAAGCAGCTTTTCTTTGAACTGGAAGAGAACAGAGTGGCTCATAGATGCAGAAGCAACTGAAAGATATTTAAAGAAATGACAGACTTTGATCTGAGACCACTTCCTGACTAATACTGCAGACAAATATACATTATCATCAAACACATAGGTATGCTGATAAGTATGTGTCGGAGCTTCCAGTCACTACATCTTTTGTGTAATCATGCCAGCATACCCTAGTGCTATTCTAGAGATAAATTTTAAATGTAGGAAACACAGATTAATGATACATGTTTGGCATAAAGAGAAGCTAGATCAAAGCTAGGTGTCAAAGCTGAAGGCTTTTCATGATTGGAGGGGAGGAAATGTCAGGACAGCCTGAACAGTGCAGAATTTTGAGTCATGTACGTCCTCCTACTCTGAAGCCAGATAGGCAATAAGTCCTTCTGGTGAGAGGAGGTAAAATGGAATTTCTTGCCGCAAAACAAACTTGACATCCAGAAGCTTCCAAATTAGTGTTTTACAAAGCTCTGAGAAGCCCATCAACGCAGCCACATTACAGACAACCAAGGCCCACAGAGGTCATGGCCAAGCCTGGACTAGGATGGGAAGAGCCTGATATCCTCTGTGCTCATTTTCTTATTAGAGAGTTGACAAAGTGATGTCATGACTTATAGGGAAGCTCTAAGTGCAGAACTTAACATCTGTGGAGAAATTTTGACATTGCAGGATATAATTTCATCGCACACAAGCAAAAATTTCAGAATTCTGTGCTAAATGTGTTATTTTTGATTCATTGAGACAAATATTTTTAGCATGTCCAATATCCCATAGAAAGTATCTGTATTCAAATAGCTGAATAACTTTATTTTTGCATGCTTCCAATCTTACCAAAATGAGTAACCTCAAAAGAATTTCACAGACAAGTTTACAAGCGGAGATATACCTTGACTACTGAAATCAACATTTTTCAGTGGCAAAACATTATGATGAATGTTCAACCAGCTCTAGGTCACAGCAGTTATAAGAACATTACAGAAGAGGAATTCTCCAAGCTGCCATAAATGTTTTAGAAAATATTTCCTTCATTGCTTATTTGTTGCCTTTCTTGGCAATCCAGGAAACATCCAAATCATGAATATGCACACTTTCTAGCATTGATTTACTCTGAAGCAACAACACCCTTTACCTGTCCCTGCACATCACAGCTCATTCTTCCAACACAAAGCAATGCCAGTGCAGCAGGACGCAGAACAGTTCTCTGTGACAGCTGTGTGATTGTAGCTAATCTTTTGATTCACAGCTCTTCTCAGCCCTTTATTACCAGAGAAAAAGACAAATGGGAAAACCTGTAGGTATTCTATATAGACTGTTTCAGGCAAGGGCTGCAGGAGTCCAGAAAACAGTGCTCCTTCAGTGAAAATCAGTACATTGCTGGCAACTCACACTCTGCAAGGGATGCTGGATTTGAGGAAATGAGTTCTCTGATTTGAATCAGCACATCTTCTGGGTGCACCTTCCGCACAAGCTTTTGAGGGAGATACCTACAGGATGTTTTCCTTCCATCAAGGTAGCATAGGGGCACCAGTTAGACAACTAACCTAACCACAAGAAATTTAGGCTCAACTACCTGTTTAGTCACAAATTCTTGTATGACCTTGTACAATTGCCTCAGTTTCTCAGCACTGTGGTTCTTTTACTGGAAAATGTCACTCTTGTGGTACAAGAGGTGTTTAGGTACGTATGTTGAATAGAAATGGATGAAATGGACATGCAGTGCAGGGAGCGATTTCTACATAATGCAGTCTGTTGTTTCTTTTCCTCTCAGATTTTACCAGCAATAAAACCTTCTACCACATCCAGCACTTCCCAGTATTGCATGTAAAGTAGGTCACATGGCGGTGAAATGAGCACTCTTTGCCTGGCAGCCCATCCTTCATCCACACTGCAGTGGCACCCAGCCCTGTCTGCAAACGTATTTTCCCCAGTGAACAGCTGCGGGCTGATATGGCTTAGCAAAGAAAGGGTTCTCCTCCATTAGCTTTCACCCCCATACACTGTTGTGTTCTGATACTATTGTAAGTGGGAAATAAACAGGCCTTTTTTAAGCCAGCCATGTCTGCTGCAATGTGTTACCAATTGCCTCAGTCAAACTAGCTCCAGTTTCTGAATCGTGTTTGCTACCCAACTCTCCCTACACTCCAAACGCTCCAGCTTTGCACACACTCCAGCACAGACTAGTGAGGCAAAGCCAGCGCAGCCTTCCTGTCTGGCTTTTCCACAGAATCACAGAATCATCTAGGTTGGAAAAGACCTTGAAGATCATCTAGTCCAACCATTAACCTAACACTGACAGTTCCCAACTACACCATATCCCTAAGCGCTATGTCAATGCCACTCTTAAACACCTTCAGGGATGGGGACTCCACCACCTCCCTGGGCAGCCCATTCCAATGCCTAACAACCCGTTCTGTAAAGAAATGCTTCCTAATATCCAGTCTAAACCTTCCCTGGCGCAACTTGAGGCCATTCCCTCTTGGCCTATTGCTTGTTACTTGGTTAAAGAGACTCATCCCCAGCTCTCTGCAACCTCCTTTCAGGTAGCTGTAGAGGGCGATGAGGTCTCCCCTCAGCCTCCTCTTCTCCAGACTAAACACCCCCAGTTCCCTCAGCCGCTCCTCGTACGACATGTGCTCCAGACCCTTCACCAGCTTCGTTGCCCTTCTCTGGACACGCTCGAGTAATTCAATGTCCTTTTTGTAGTGAGGGGCCCAAAACTGAACACAGTAATCGAGGTGCGGCCTCACCAGTGCCGAGTACAGGGGTAAGATCCTTTCCCTGTCCCTGCTGGCCACACTATTTCTAATACAAGCCAGGATACCATTGGCCTTCTTGGCCACCTGGGCACACTGCTGGCTCATGTTCAGCCGTTTCCATTGGTCTAAGGCCACAGTCACAACAGTACTGAAGTATAAGGCTTGACCTGGCCACCACCTATCGTTGTATACTGGTTTCAACATTTTAGATGAAAAAGATGTCCGAAAGTGCCAGATACTGTGTAGAAAATTAGTTTTGGAGATATTTCACAGCTTCTCCTCTTGTTATCTAATGCACCCAAGATTTGAGTTTGATTCTGGTGCACTGAAATATAGGTATTATAGGTATTAGATTTTGTTAGTAGGGGTAATTTACTCTTCCAATCATTTTAAAGTATATGAATGGAAAGCAAATGGGAATCTTCCTCTCCTCAGAAAGGTTTACAGCAACACTGTTAGAAGGAGGGCTACTCGAAAGAGCTCATTTTCTCCTTTCTCCCACTCAGAAGTGGTTCCTAAAACAGATTTTCCTTCCCATAAACTATCTGGAGCTGTAATGAAAGTTGCTTTAACAGAAGGTAGCACTTTCATTCAGCATTACAGGGAGACTGTAAACCTTTGCTACATGCTCCAAATACTACTGTCCCACTTTAGAAAAAGAAAAACAGAAATGGAGAGATCAAATGCTTGTGTGTTTGACCACCTAAAATCAAATGGGTACTTGCCTACGACATCTAGGATTTTCTACTCCTGGACACTAAACAACAGTTAGGTTTTGCTATTATAAAACAGAAAGCTTCCAAATACAATATCTAAGAGCTCATATAGAAACAAAATATCCCCGCCATTATGGACAGATCTCTCTAAAGAACTACAAATAACTACAGAACTTCTCTTTTTTCGAAATCTTGAGCTAAAGAATCCATCTGGGAAGTGCAGCTTGTCTCTGGCTCTGAATTTGACTGACCACTTCAAAAAGCAGTAGCTGACAGAAGAATCTCAATCCTGTAAGAAATTGCCAATTCTGGAGCAATTCTGCTTGTTTCAAATTCCACATATTGCAATTATGAGTGAAACACAAATCATAAGCTTATATGCATATTAAAGTGTTAGAGGTTCGCTTCAACAATGAGCACATTCCATTCTCTTGCATGATAAGTAGCATTTTTCTTTTAATCTTCTTTAATTAATATCCTTCAGCTAATTTTTAATTTGCCTGTATATTATGACCAATGGGCAGATGATTCATAAACTGATACAGCATTTCAAAAACTCTTTAATCAGTAGTTTGCATTCTTAATTATTTCGAAACTTCTATATTTGTCAAAACCCACAGTGCATTATCTTCATTTGTATTATGCCTGAAGGTTTCAGTAAAGAGTCCATAGTAAGTAAATGAAGTTTTGATGGAGCCTGAGAAGTTGTGAATACATCCTTCTCCTTTGCTTGCTTCGTACATTTATGTTTCACAAACATAGCTGTCTAAAAAGCCACGGATTTGGCATGATGCCTGTGGATTGAACTGATGTGGATAACACTAGGTGGTTAAAAATGTAATGGAAGAGAATCTATATATACCTTATATATACCTTAAATAAAGCAAGTGGTGAGATTTTAGTCTATAAAAGAGGTATGTTACCTGCTCAAATGAAAAACTCCAACTCAGAACAGCTTACTCAACAACCAGAAACACAAAATACCTCTTTCAAGTAATAATTTGTTGACTGTCTAGGGTTCTGTACAAAGCAAACACTCAGGACTGACCTGTCCTATGCATCTCAGCATTGAGTTTGTGGGACTGAGCAGAGAGAAAGAAACAACTTCCATTTGATTCTCATCTCGGTTCTCCATACTGCACACCCAATGTACATTAAACAATCATTAGATGAAAAAACAAATAAGCCTTGGAGCAGAGTCTAGACACCAGAGCTTCCCATTCCAGCCAAGCACCTTAAACACTAGTTGCCACAATGATTTTCATCTCTGATCTCCTCTTGGTGCCAGGAATACTGCACAGTGACCCACTTTTTAAATGTGGAAAATCAGACTGGGCATGAGATTTCTCCCTCTGTTTATAGCCTAATGCTGAGACACTCTGGTGGAAAAAGAAATGGGAAATTACAACCATTCAAGTCACTGGCAGCTATATTTGGGAGCAGGTTGTGGACTTCAGAGCATCAGCTCACTTCAGATGCCATAATCTCCCTAAACAAGGGGAAAGATCTCAGATATGGATAGCACTTAGCATTTCCTATGGGCTACTTCAAGTCTCTCTGCATTCAGAGCACATTTGAATTATACTTTTTTTTTTTTTTTGGCTGTTGTCTCTAATTCCCATTTTCTTTCACAACACTTCTCATTCCTAAACATGCAGCATGCCTCTACGCTGATCACTATGCTGCCTCCATAGATTTGGAAGTTTGTAAGCCAGTCCTTGTGAACTGTGTTATCTACAGCGCATTATATTCAAGGGCGAGAGACCCGAGCAGATCTGTATGTTGCCCCTGAAAATCCAAACTAAAATGTAGTTCTAATAAAGAATAAATTGTCAGTGCACAATTGAAAAGCACTTCCAGGACAATGGTTCTGTTTTCAGGTGCATTCACATTCCTTTAAAATGGAGCAATCATGGGCTGCTTCAATTCATCTTAAAATTTCAATATAGGCAAAAATAAATCTATTATTACATTTTTGTCTCTGACATGCAAACTTTGAGAAACTGAGCAAACTAGTTAGCAAGGTTGTCGAGAGTAACTCAAGTGTGTAAATAATGAAAAAACCAAATCAAATCTCAAAAGAAAGGAAAACTCATCAAAATAGACACCTCAGTGTAAAATACAACTAAGTAGAGAGCTTGTACAGGAATGAAAAGGGCCTTCATTGGCAAAAAGCATTCCTCAGATGTGAAAGGTACAGAAATACACAAGGGTTTAGATGGACTTATAAAGAAAACAGAACCCTGGCTCTTGAGTTCATTAATGAGAATAAGAGTAGGGCACCTCATGGGAGTGAAGCATTTACTACATCCTACAAATTACCAAAATTTGGACAATCACAACAAAACTGAAAATAAAGGGGTAAATAGTCTCCATCCAAAGGTGTAAAAAGTCACCAGTACATCAGATAGGATATTTGTTCATATAATTTGACAGCAGTATGCTATGACCCAGAGAAAAAAAACATGCTATGCATATTTTTAAAAGGAGCAAGTGAGGAGATAGAACTGACATTTTTCAAGACTTTAGTACCATTACTGTAGAATGAGTAAATCTAGGACAGAGAGGTAAATGAAAACTGTGATAAAATGTCACACAGTTTTATCAAGCAAGATTGTGGCAGTCTATAGTGTCTCTCTTCAATAAGGTAACTGGTTTTTTAGACAAGCTCAATGCATTGAAAGTAATCTCTATAGACTTAAACCAAGAATTGCTTTCACTGCCTCAAGGGAGATTAATTATTAAAGTGGAAAAAATGGAGATGAAAAGAATAACTGTTAGGTAGGTAAGAAGAAGAGATTACAACTGTTTATACTATTGGGAACAAAAGGGGTGTCTTTCTGAAATCAGTGCCAGTCCCAGTTCTGCTTAGTATTTTAATAAGAATATTTGTCCAAGGAGAAGATTGTCTAAGAAGGTGCATGGTACTGAAGCTTCAGGTAACACGGAGTAGGAGGGTAACGGCAATTAGTGAGAACAAGTTTTCATGCAAAAAAATTGCCAGTCACAGAGATGGAAAAAAATTCAACAATGCAACAGCCTGCATTTATAAGCAAGCATTTTGATGCTGGAATCTTGGCCTTATTACATGAAGGTGACAGTAAAGAAAGAAAGCAAAAGCTGTACGGTTAATGGTAAGATAATAACATAGTGCCAAACCAGCTACCTCCAGGGATCACCAGGGCTGCTCATGGGTAACACTTCACTTTAGTAAACAAAGCTTTAGTGAATAAACTCTAGAAGATTATTTACATGTAGAAAAGAGTCAAAATGTACACAAGGTTTCTGGGTTTAAGCCCTCAGGCCTATCCCTGTTAAAGTGCAAAAGGGATAAACAATATCAAATTAAAAGTTTGCAAGCTAGAGTACCAGTTGACAAGGACAGACATGGACTAAAACCTTGATTTGAAAAATAAACTCATGTTCATATTGGGATGAATTCAAACTTGAGGACTGCCTCAGTTTAAGCCCAGATCTCAAACTCAGGAACATTCAGATTTTATGCTGGAGTCAAGGCTTGTATCTCTGACACTGTTTCATCTCATAAAATGAGAAGCAGCATAAAGTAGGCCATAAAGGACATGCTGCTCTATTCCTGCAGTGTGTGAACAGTTTACTTTATTCACTGAGCTTAGAGAAGGGCAAGATTCCTCTCCCACTCTTACCTGAGGAACAGGCAAGATGAGTCAGTGAGCAGGAGAGGGGTCTAGGCAGCTACTGCATGCAGGCTCTGCACAGCCTGGAAAGGGATGGCCACTCCTTGTCACTGAAGGAGAGGTTGCTTATCACCTAGGTGTGTCTTGATCCACATTCTCCCTGTCCTGTGAAAAGCCCTTCTGGGAAACATCTGTATATCAGATAGTAATGCTCGGACACTGTTCTCCCAGTCTACTCACTCTAATTTTCTTCATCCTTTTCACGAGATTTGAGTTTAGAAATTAGTAATGGCCGTGTCTGTCACGCTTACCAGAACAAAAGATGAACAGGTTCCTACTTCCAAGCATTCCAGGATAAACAAAAAGCAAGCAGGAGGATTACTACAAATGCTCAGGGATAGTTCTCTGCTCATTAAATGTATTTACACTAGACAGGTACTACAAGTGATGAACATAGAATGTAGAGACTCCAGTAAAGACTATAAAAAACCTGAAGCAGCTCTAGCCCAATTTGCTACATCCATTCTGCAAGGCATCCAGCTGGGGAGAGTGAGGGGAGGCAGAAGGCACCGAGAGTCCAGAAATGGAGAAACTACAGTGCCTTTGGCTTCAGATTATGGACTTTTTACCACAGTGGAGGTAGAACTGACAATGACAGACAGAAACGGGATCTGAAGTACATACCTGCATTTAACTAAAGTAGTCACTAGATGTCACTGTAAAATGCGTCGAACACAACAGAGGACAAAATATACCTGCCAACACCACTCAGGACTTCCCAGCTACAACACTGCATTCTTCATAGAGAGCCAGGAAATCTCAACGCCTTACTTGAAACAGTAAAAAACTTCCAGAATCAGATATCCATTAAAAGTTTGGGCATTGAATGTCCCAGGCACTGAATGCAGATCTCAGACTTGCTGGAATTTCAGCATTCTTGATGCTGAGCATTAATGGAAACAAAATGGTCAAAGGTGGCTTATACACATCATACGAAAACATTTGAGTTTCACTCTACAGCTATAACATGTCTATCTTGGACCTTTTGCCAAGTTTATCTCATTCTAAGCAGCACAAAATCCACTGCTGAAACCAGATCTTTTTAAATGATTAGACTGTCTCCTAACAAGAATGCTCAGTAGCACCTACAGCATAATCTTTTGGGTCATATACACTTCCTGGGAAGTAATGGCAATTAAACTTCTTTCCTCACTGAGAAAGCATTCTGGACAACCTTCTTGTAAAAGTGAATTTTTAATGCCATCATGTTTACAGTTCTAGTTACTGCTTTTTTACTCTGCATTACTAGCTGGAAATTTTAGTTTCTTCATTATGAATGTAATTCCCATGGTACCTTCCTTTGTAGCAACAAATTTCTTGTGGCCCTGATCCAACTGGAAAAAGTAGAAAAAGTAGTAATTTGTGGTTTTTTTCACTTTAATAAACCAAACAGGAAGCTTCTTGTGGTTTTGTTTTGGGTTTTCTTTCCTAATAAAAGAAAGATCGCATCTTGGTTCCTTATTTTGTATGAAACATTCTTTGATGGCTTGCTGATATAAATACATAACAGATGGAAATTCAGCCTTCTGTAGCTCTGTTCCCCCCAGAACATATAACCACTGTCTATATAACACTGCAGCTCCTTCTCTGTCTTTTTTTTTTTTACTACTAATGAATTTATAATATACTATCCCTTCTCCTACTTCTGTCTCCATGCTTTCACTTCTCCC
The DNA here is from genome assembly GCF_031877795.1 of Strix aluco. Lineage (NCBI taxonomy): Eukaryota > Metazoa > Chordata > Aves > Strigiformes > Strigidae > Strix > Strix aluco. The sequence goes on along the minus strand of NC_133936.1, from coordinate 8,616,501 downwards.
TTTTACATAGAGGCTGTGAATTACTGTTTGTTCTTCTTTCTCACAAACCTGTTCTTCCTATTTTCCCATTTACAATGGAAGAGGCTCAGTTCTGTGAAAATGCATTTGCTTCTCCATCCCATCTCAGGCATGTCATCTACTCAATGTAACAGCTGCTAGTTTCTATGCCTGTCTTTCCTCCTTGTTGAGTGCTTATCCAACTACTCAGTTTCCAGTAATTCTCTAACAGTCGCTGTTGTCTGGGCAGTTCCAGCATCTGGACTCACTAGTACTGATATTCCTTTCACAGCAGCAAGAATCAGGGGTAAATCATAACCTTGCAGCAATCAGCAGCAAAATTCCCACTGGTCTCAAGAAGATTAGGAGTTTTTACAGACTTATATTACTAGAGAAGAAAGGAAGCAGGGCTTCCATTTCTGCATTCATCTGTCTAAATTATTAAACAAAATAATCTGCAATAATTTTGGGTTAGTTGTGATTTAGCAGCCCATTCATAGTGGATCTGATGAATGAATGATTTTGTGATTCCTGTTCTGTGGCTGTATTTTTGACAGGTCTCATGATGTTAAAAAACCCACACTATTTATTTCCATGATTAGACATCAGCATTCTCTATGTAAATTTGACTTTATCTTTTAATGATTTGTACTTTAAGTACTTTTATGTGATTTTAAATTTTAATGTACATTTTAATTTTCTTTTTGTCTGTTCTTTCCTAAGTCACTTCAAAATACCTTTAAAAGTCACTTGAGCTTGCAGCAGCTGTACCACGCAGCACACTGGGAAAGGTGGCATTATTTCCCTCAAAGAACTGAATTAAATTTATATTGTAGGACCATTTTACCTTTGGTGAACTTGAATTCCCACTTATGAACAAAACCCACTAGAAGTCTGCCTGCATGAGGCCTTCAGGACTCATCCTGGAACTTGAAAAAAATAAATGACAACTCACATAGTATTTCTTAGTTCTTATCTCTATATCATACATACAAAAAATATTTTAAAACTAGATTTTAGAAGACTTCACAAATAATCTGATTTGCAGACCTTTCTATTGAGTTCAGCAGGTTGTACCTTTGCAATTCATATGCATTGAGGGATATAGTCTCCAAAACAGAAATAAAATCTACAGGAAGCATATTTGTCTCCGCTTCATAACTAGGGAGCTCAGATACAAGATTGCTGGAGTGCCTAATTTAAGCACCACGGCTGGCTTAGTTTTGGTGTCAGGACTATTTCTCACCACAGATTGTATAGGAAGTCTGACTCTGACAGCTGAGGAAAACTGGCAGACTAAAACTTGTTGCTCTTTTGAACTATGTATCATAACACCCAATGCAGCCTTGTATATTAAGCAGACAGAATTCCACTCTTCAGAGCTGTACCTCCACAGAATCCTGTGAACTGCTTAGAGACAAAGACCCTAACTTGTTACCAGCAACCTTTGTCAGACCTTCAGGGCTAGCACAGAAACCTCTATTTGGTTAGGGTATAATTGTCCGCAAGAGAAAGCTACAGATTTTCAAAGAAAGGGATCATAAAGCAACCACTTTCATGAGGTCACTTATCAGCATTTAGGCCTCTGGTGCTAAATTTAATAGATTGTTTAAAGGTAAGCATTCCAAGCTTAAGACACTGAAAAAAAATCACTAAGCATTTAATGAAAAATTCAAAGAAAGAAATGTATGTCTAACTTGGATGATACAACTGATTTAGTGACAGGAGATTTTAGACTTAGGCAGCAGAGCTGCATTTGCTTCCAAAGCAGAAACAGAGCAGGTTGAAAAAGAAAGTTTCAGTTACAAAGTTTTAGGATGAGTTTTGTTTCTGCAACAAGATTTCAGTCCACTGGGATGAAATCCAAGAATCTTCAAGGATGGAAATTTGGCAGTAATTTTGTTTCAGAAATAATATAAAACACATTTCAGATATGAAATAAGCTATCTGCCCCCAGTAGCATTTTGTTACCGGCTACTTAGAACTGGGCTCTTAAACTTCCCAATGCAAACCCTGAGATCTCTGGAAAAACTGTCTGCTTGGATTCTCAGGGTTGCCAAGCCTGAAGCAGTTTAGCCGGCAGGTCTGCCTTAGAGCTACTGATCCTGGAAAATTCAGGTTTCACTGCCAGTGTTCCAGTAAACTGTTTTGATTTGACGGAATGAAAAATCTTGCCATATATTGCTGCTGCAGCAGCAGAGACAAACAACCACCCTTGAAAACATGTTACATGCATTGTTAATGCATAGGAAAATGAATACTGTGAAATTACTCTGTAAGATGGTGAAGTCTGTTGTGCATATAAAAGTTACCAGAAGTGTTCAAATGCTTAATCTTAATGCCTTGGTGACCAAGTTCTTAACAGAAGACACATTACTTCTATTTAAATCATCAGATCAAGCCTTCCCTTTGGAAATATGAGAGAGAGATGACTATCTCTGAATCCTAGAACAATGTGACATGGTCATGTATATCTTTAATATGTAAAATACACACATATATATATATAGCCTAATGATCTAAGATAGGTTTTCAACATAGACACAAAAAGATTGATTTCAGTCATTGGTATATAAACAATCTTGGGAAACGTTAGAAGAAGCTTTCAGTATTACTCTATGTGGCAGCAGGTTACAAGTAAAAGACCATTTTTTGTTACAGAAGGACTAACACAGATAAACTTTTAGGAAATATTCCCAAAGGCAATTTTAAAGAGATTTTGTTATTTGCAGAAGGCACTGTTGCTGTTTAATTTATAAAGTTAATAAAATGATTTCTAAATTATTTAATAAGGCAGGGAGTAATCACAAAGTTAATACTTGTCTGCTTTGTTAGTGGTATGAATCATACACCAGATTAAAACATTCTGATCATGGAATAAACAACTATAACAATTTTAGTTTAAATAAAAAATAACTACAAAGCAAAAGGACTTAGCTTTACTGTTTTTCGAAGAAGGAAGTGGGTCTTGTGCCTGAGCAATGGTTTTTATTAGATTTAAGAACTTGTTACTATTTTTTTTCTTTTAACACATGCTTTTTTACATCCCTTATTCTTTATTATCATAAAGTATTGCTAATTTATAGCACTATTGAATACAAGCACTTTATCTCAGGCTTTTGTGAATTGCCATGGTATTTCTAGGGCAGGGTGATCTGAGGGAAGAAAGAAATGACTTGTGGCTCAAATCTGAATATACATCCTTGGAAAGATGCAGACAGAAGAGAGGGAAAAACGAGGGGAGAAACAAAAGATAATTTAAATTCCTTCCTTTCTAAGTCTAATGATCAAGCCTTTCAAATCCCTTATAATACACTTTAAAAAAGACTGAAGTTGCTACAAGTAGCAGAGCATCTCACTGTGGGTTCAGCCCTGCTCTGATGTTAGTTGATAGATATCATACAATCTGTGTACATATAGTGTGTCTGTGTGTGCACACCGTGAAGGATTAGGACTGTCCTTGTAAATAAATTTAAAATAGATGGAGAGCTTTGTATTTTTCATTTGACTAGTGCCTGATGTTGCTGTTAGTAATGTGCAGAGCTATTATTGAAACTTACCTGCAACTAAACCCTTTGTTCAAAGATTTAGAAATATCTGGGGAATATTACGGAAAGAAACCCAAATAATTGTGTCAAATAGCCAAGAGTCTTATATTTAAACAACCCCATAAACTCATTTTATCCTGTTGTAAAGTAGAAAATAATGAATATGTCCTCTTTTTCAGCATTTTTAGTTTCCCAATCAAGACTGCAAATGGAAGACAAGAAGTTTTCATTTGTTTCTTGGATTCATACTTTTAATTAACAACAACTGTTATTATCTACCTCAATTTATAGCTTCAGGATGTGCATGGCTTCCACAAGAACTTCTTAGTAAATCCACAGTGAATCACTCAAATTCATGTCTCAGTGTAACAGCCTGCCATTACAATTACAGTCTAGCATTTAGCAAGTACAAGGGGAGCAATGCAGAACAAAAAAGACTGTCAGAAACCAAGGGAGAGATGTCTCTAAGTGGTATAGGCTCTTCCTTCCAGAAATCATTCTGGCAGCTGAGTCTCCTAGCCTGGCCACATTGTAGTAAAGTAATAAGCATGGAAAATCAATCATGCAGAGTCAAATCCTCGATTCCCACTGATTTCACACAGGTTGTGCACAGAGGGGCAGCGTCCATTGCCTTTACTTAAGCAGTGGTCATATGAAGTCAAAGTTCATTCAAGACTTACCTTCTGGAGCTTCTTTATACTTGTGGTGATTGTTGGTCTGGCAGCCCATGTGATGCAAGAAGAGGAGGAAAATGCCACTGTCTCCTCAGGCACATTTGGCAGGGTACTGCAGAGAGCGTTCCAGCCTCCAGCTCTACTGTGGCCAGATTAAGGCTTTGGGAAGGAAGACCACCTCTTCCCACCTACCTATCTGCAGACATTTCTGTCTCTGAGCTCCACCAAATCCACTCCCACCCCTAATCCACTACCTCCAGCCCTCCCAGCAGCAACTGCCAAATGCACCCTCCTGTTCCTGCCACAAGCCTCACCCAGAGAGTCAGGGTTAGGCTTGGCAGTCCCCCACCTTTAGTAACAACAACAGCCGCCACTGCCCATCTCTCTGTGGCAGGCGCCAGAGGGCTGATTCAGCCATGTGGGCTACCTTCACCCCTTGAATAGCAGCTCCCTGTCTCCTCCAGGGAAGCAGTGGTAAGCCAGATGAAAGCATTGCACAGGCCATGAGCTGAGCCACACTCACCTAGAAGCATTCCAAGGGCCTTAGCTCTGATCCTAGGAACAAAACTTCTCAGGGAGCTTATATCCCACAGTCCAACAACTGGCATTGCTACTGCTACACATTGAGGCCAATCTCATCTTGTTCCTTCCTTTCCTGCCCCACTGGCACACACGAGAACAGCAGATGTTAATGGCTTCCAGACATAAAAGTCTAAGTCACATATTCTTTCTTCCCAACCTGTTTTTTCTTGCATCAGTCACTACAGCAAACTGCATATACCAACTCTTTCTGCAACCAAGACTTCTACATACCCCTGATGAAGCTGCTACTATGATTATTGTTAATGTGTTAGTGCTAAAAAAAAAAAAAATCTTATGTCAATGGTTTTTTTTATAAAAGAATTGTAATATGAAGCTGCTGTTCAAAGTAGGAATATGGAAAGGGGTGGAAGGTAGCTCCTGAGTCATGCAAAGCTTGTTTTTCATGATAGGGGACTGGATATCACTTAATTCCTTTGATCCGTGTCTCCCACAACATGTACATGCACATGCATACATACTCTTACCTCGCTCCTCTTACTATTAACAACTTTCCTTTAAAGGTATTACACTTGGTTGACTTACAATACAGATTTCAGAGGTCAGGGTGACATACATGAGAGCTAAGGATAGACCTTGTTTAGTCAGAAGGATCTAGCTATGAATATTGCAGAGAAGATTAGATGATTTCAGAGTCCAGGCATCTTTAGAGAAGATGGCAAAGCAAGCTTTCCTTTAAATAAGCCCACTCATGACAAGAATGACTCCCACAATACTGGCCAAACCCTGCTTCCCAGACAAAAACACATCTATAGCAAGGGGCAATGAAGCAGGGCGGGGGGGGGGGGGGAATAAATACATTTTCAATGGAAACCTTAGAACATTGCAGTAAAGCACATACACTAAATGAAATTATTAAAAAATGAAAGTAAAATCATACCCCATGTTAATTACTTGAGCAGAGCTTTGACCCCAAAAGGTGGAGAAATAGGAAGATATCATGTAGTTCTCTTAGGGACTTCTTGTGCTGGGTAAATTACAAGATATTATTCAGAGACTACAGTGTTCAGGGGGCAATGTGGAACTCCAGAGTATGCAGCCAGATATTACTTACCCTGACTTGTTCTGAAGATGTAGCAATGTAAGTACATCGTTTTCCACCAACTGTAGCTGTAGATGTTTGTACTAGGATGTGTGTACTAATTTTAGTTACACGTGTGTTTCCCAAGGACTTCTGACAGGTGATTTATCACCACTGAATGTCGTGAAAGCATGCCGCTCCTCTCCGAATCAATCCTTGTATCAGAGTCTTGATAAGCTGATAAATGCATTTTGTACTATCACTTTCTAGTAATTTGTTCTCAAAGCTTTCTTTTTTCAGACTGCTCCTTTGATATTCTGTAATGCCATGGACTGTCTTTGAAGAGTGAATAATAATGGAGAGCTTTAAAGAGACTTGTAAAAGTTATGAAGTCATAAAACTCTATTTGATTCCTCCTTCAGTCTGTTTTCTGAAAGTGTGCTGAATTTTAATAGTGAAGAGATTGCATGGGCTTTGAATGAAAGATTCTTTTTCCTCTCAAGCCACGATTTCTACTGCGCTATCCTCACTGATATTTCATTGCCTTCAGGATGATGGGACATATATAGGATTTCTTTTCCAAGTCACTTATCAACAGTGTTTTGGGACGTTCAGCCAAAGAAATGTATGCCTATTCTCTAGGATTTCCTTTTCAAATGTGTGGTGTAAATCAATTCTGTATGGAGCTACAGTCACTGTGATACAGAAGGTATGCCAAAAGACACTTTTGTAAATAGGGGGTGTACCTGTTTTCCATTTCCTCCTTCTCCCTGGCAACTGTGTATAGGAGCTTCCCATAAATTGAGTCCATTTCTCTTCCTCTTTTCCTAAGGTGCGACTATGTTGTGAATAATTGATGCTTCTGCAAAGAAAAAATAGCTTTCTTAATCATGTTGCACAGTTTTGACTTCCACCAGCCCATTAACTCAAAATAAACTACTAAGCATTCTAACTGTCTGCTCAGTGTCTGCACAGTGACATTTACCAGGAGAGAGGCAAGAAATAGTCAGTGACTGGAGATTTTTACAGACCAGAATAGTGACACTGTAATCTTGCTGTTTCCCTCCCTATACCCATCAGCCTCTTTTCCAATTTCTATGTCCTTTTCTAGACACAGCTAAAATGACCACTAGAAGTGCCCCTTAACATGTGTTCAAATCAAAAATACAGGTATGAGAATTCACTTGAAATTTAAAAAAAAAAAAAAAAAAGAAAGAAAAAGAAAAGGAAAAGCAATTTAAGCATTCTCTGGTTCCAGGACATACAGCAGAAAAGACATTACCATTACTAAGCTAATTTCTGAAGTCAACAGATGGTCTTGCTACGTTTAGAGCACTTGGAAGTTGTTTGCTCTGTTCATTGTTTGTTACAGGAAAAGCCTTGGAAGTAGTTTCAAAAAGACTGTAACCAGAAGGTTTTATACCAATCCTTCCTAAACCAGCATTTCTGACATAGCCGAAAACAACTTTTACAGTTGTGAGTAGGTGTAAATGTCACAAGACATTTGTAAGTACACACAAGCCAAATTAGAAACAACAAAGAAAAGTCTGATGTTGTCACCCCAGTGTATGACAGCAGCCCACAGATGCTGAGGCCAGAGATGCTTTGGTAAATAGAACAATTTGGAGCATTGTATGAGCCATCAACATAGCAAAATAAGCTTCTTGGAGGCACATGGTTATGCCTCTTCCTGAAAAAAAAAAAAAAGTTAAAAGCACAAAATAACTTCTTATCTGCAAGAGCTGATTAACAACTGCCAGCTATGTATCATACAAGTGGAAGCATGAGCTCTTTAAATGGGAACTTACAGAGGTATAATGGCACTTGGCTAATTAATACCATGCCCTTGTATCAACTATCTCTGTGTTTTGTTTTAAGGAAAAAAACCCACACCTTTTTCTTGTCACGGTCTTATACTACCATCAAACATCTGGTACACAAATGATCAATATTTAATATTGCTGCCTACTGTGGTCACATCCAGTCATATCTAGTAATTGATGATTCATTCACAGTAACTCCTTGCAATTATCATGGCAAAGATTGGCAATATATAGGCATACATGGTACTAAAACTGCATAACCACAAAGTATTTCACCCATGCATTCTCCATTTGCTTCCTCCATTTATGGATAATAGTACTATTTGCAGACAACAGCAGCAAAACTTTTCTCAAGGGATTTATTTATATCACTGTATTTCTTGGATTATGGTTTGTATTTTCTAGTGTAATAAGTGCCCCAGAGAAACACTTAAGTGCAGCATTCAAAAGAGAAGTTCATTTTCCTGCCCAATAATCCCTGCATTCTAAACCATTAAATAGAAGGAGTGCATTAATGCCACACTGTTCTGTGAACTGCAGTCACCCTTCCCCAGTCTGCACTCCTACTAACAGAGGACAGAGGGACCGCAGTCTCGCTTACTCAAATGTAAATAATTAACTTGCCTGAACCATGCCCATAGACTGGTGAAAAGGAAGATATAGCTTCTGTGTTTTAGTAGTGCTTATATTTCCAAATTATGACCCAAAGCTATTGTTGAAGTCCACTAATAGAAAGAGATGGTGGGTGAAAGACTGGGTTATTGCCATGCCTTTCCTGTGAAAAACTTGAGGTAAAGCTGAGATAGTGGTCTACTTTGTAATTTTTCCTATATTAATTAGTATAGATAGAATGTGCTCTCAGTGATGCCCTACACTTCCTATGTAGATTATCTATCATCCATTGTCATGCGTCCTAAATTACAAGTCCCTGCTGCCTAGGCTGAATAATAAGGTACTTGTAACAGCAGCTGAAAGGAATAAAAACAGGCAACCAAAACCAGAGCTTTTACCTCCTTTCATTCTTATTTTCCCCTGTCCTTTTAACATCCAGCAGGCCACAAAATGAATGACAAGGATTAAACTATTTGGCTGCCAGATTATCTCGGTGGCTGTTTTTAGCAGAATATCCATGCATATTGAGACAGCAGGATATGAGCAGGTGAATCAGACTCTGCAGGGTCACTGCACATCTGACTCTTACTGTATTAGCTGCTCCCTCACATTAGAAAGACTCAGAAAAAAAAGATATCCCATCTAAATGAATGCTAAATACTGAATTGAATCAAAGCCAATAGATGTGGACTTCGATGGTCTAACAAATCTGACCTAAAAGGAAAAGGAATTCTGCAGATGACCTACCTGAAAACTCCCATCATGCTTGCACCTGCCCATCCTTTGAGGTACATTTTGTTTAGTTCCTGTAAAATAAAGACATGCCTCACTAGCAGGACATATGAAAGTGTATAAACTAAAATTCCAAAGCTACTATTGTGTCTTCAGAAACCTTAAACTATGATTTCAAATGCTCATTGTTGTGGTGCAGTCCCATTGTTTCTTTGTTGCATACATTTTCTCATTAGATTGAAAGGTGGTTGGGTAAGAGGACACCCCCCCTGTATTTTACCTGTGCAGTGCCTTGCACAATGAAATATTTATTTCCAAATGGAGATTCCAGGCTTTATTACTCATGAATAATATATGTAACTTGAGTTATAACCTCCCAAAGACCTACTTACAAGTCAATTTTTCTGTCTGTTCAGCATTGTGCTTCCTGACTACAGCCACTAATAATATTTTCTTACTTTACAATAAAACTTGTATTTTAAATAACCTCACTGGACTATGTATCTGTTAACTGTTCTTTCTCCCCTTATCTAAAGTACACCACTTAGTTAAATTAAACTGCTTATTTGAAAAAAAATTCTCTCCCTCAACTGAAAAAAAGTTGCCATTAGCAACGTAACCTAATGAGCAAGTTAGCCCAGTGGATGAGACATCCAAATGTTCAACTTAAATAAAGAGCAAAAGAATTTGCTCTGATCATAGGGGATTGCTCGGTGGGGAAACCAGCAGATGAAAAAAATTGTAGATTCTCATGACAAGCACCTACAAAAACAACATCTTCTATATTCCTCAGATACACGCTCCACCTTTTATGAACCACTTTAGGACAGTGGGCTGTGCTTCCATGCAGAACATCTTCATAGAAGAGGAAAATGTTCTATTAAAAATCTACCTTGATGATTTTTTACAGAGGAGAAAGAACTGAGACAACACAATTTGCTTGCCTAGTCACTTGTAAGCTTTCCCTGATTCCTCTACATAAGTGAAGAGAAGATCATTTCTAAGGATATTCAAAGTGCTACTGATCATTTCTAAGGATATTCAAAGCAGTACTTTACTAAGACCTTAGCCCAGACATACTGTCAGTTCTGGAACACTCTCATGCTGAAGATGCCCTCTAAAAGGCATTCAGCAAAAATAACTGAACTTAGTAAACAGATGTAACAGAGTAAGTCAAGAGCATCTGTGTTTAGTCACCTTGTATTTTTAGGTATTTTAGGTAAACCCCTCTCTGTATATTTAAGAGGGTGTTGCTTTGGGAACATTACTAAGCAGTGGTGCTACAGGGAAGAGTCTACTACCTAAAAAAAAAAAAAAAAAAAAAAAAAAAAAAGTTGTTCCTCAGCCATAATGCACTTATCTTGGGCTTTCTAAGATGGACTGCACCCTCCAAGGAAAAGTCTGACTAAAACACTAAATGGAAAAGCTGCAGTTGCCTTCTTGGTTATATGGGCTTCACATCTCCCATTGTGCCTCTCAGATTTTAGAGTTGAAATGTCCAACGGGCCAGAAAAATTGAAAAACTGGGAAAAAAAATGACACTTAAAGCCTGTTGATTAGGCTAAAAACTTCCAAATGCTAAGCATTAAAGATAAGGCATACTTCCCAGCAGTAGAAAATTGAATATTGAGTTCTAACAATTACAATTGCCATTTCTGAGCCTTCTAAATGATGAGTGGTTTCATTACAGATAATGTTGATAGCATGACAGCTCTGTGAGAGTATAAATACCTGCCATACAGCTAATACAGTGTGCTTACCTGCTTCTGGCAGCCAGAAGAAACTATCAATACATATGACAAGATAGTAGAATGGACTTCCTAAACTAACAAATTCAGCCTCTGCTATCAGCCAGCTATGACACACAATCCTCTTCATAAGCTGATTAAAGAACATCCCCAAAACTAGCTGGGGAAAAGGATTTTTACTCTCATTACTTTTCCTGGAAGGACACTCCAGAACCTCAAACATTTAGAAAATTCTGATTTCCTGCCTAAATGTAATTATGACCCAATTTGTTCTTATGCCAAATTTTCCTTTTGGGTAAATGGTTGTTCTTCCTCTCTGGTGTTTTTCAACCAAGACATCTGTATGCAGCAACCACACTTCCTCTAAGCCTTTGCTTTGTTAAGCTAAACAAACCAAGTTATCTTATTCCTTCTTTCTTAGGATAAAAAGACTTCACCCTAGACTGTTTGCCTTTGTTGTTTTTTTCTGGCTTATATTCCAGTATTAATGAATCCTTCTCAAACAGGAGCACCTGTACATAGTGAGAACAGTATATAGTATTGTATCTAGATTTTATAGGATGGATCCATGCCTCCTCATCTCTACCCACCCAACTCATCAAAGATTTTTTTTCATGGCTGCATCATACTGTCAGGTCTGTCATATTGTTACTAATACTTGAGTTGTGTCTGCTACTGGCATTTTGAATAGGTAATCTCCCAGTTGATAGCAAACATTCTTCTTTTTATCTACCTAAATTAGGACTTTGCATTTTATATCACTAAATTGAAATCCATTTCTACAAGCGGGGTAGTTTAGCTCTTCTCATACATTTCCAAGTCCCTTTGAGGAATTCAATCTTTTCCATCTTTGGGGCATCATTTTATCTCTTAGTTTTTAGCAAAAATACAAAATAAAACTCGTTACTACCTCAACTGAGGAGCTTCATTATTATTCCTTCTCCAGTATTATATTTCTCCTTTCAGAATAACCTCCTTTTAATACTAATTGTGGTGCTTTAGGCCATTCCTCAAGTCTATTTATAATTCTTACACTAATATCAATTTTAAAATATCTAACAGGTAAGTTTATTTAAATATAACATGCTCTATCTCAAGCCTCTTCCTGATCTGCAACTACGGTGTTCAGGCACTTTTCTTACTATAAGATACTATTGCTTTCACATGAGATACTGCCAGAACCCAAACCACAAAAATGGTGGTTTCCTGCACATTAAGATTTCTTAAGAAGATCTTCTGGTAAATAATACAGTAATAGAGTCAAGAGCTTCTAATATTTTGTCATGGTAGACTATCCACACAGATATTTCCACACAGTAGACAGAATCTAAAGTTTTGTAATAATGAGGGCCCTCCATTTCTTCCCCAGTCCTTTTCTTCCCCATTCCCACCCCTTCCTTCTTGTGGTGGGTTGACCCCAGCCAGCAGCTGCACCACACAGCCGCTTGCTCCCTCTCCCCAGCAGCAGGATGGGGGAGAGATTAGGAAGAGCAGAAGTGAGAAAACTCGCAGGCCCAGATAAAGACAGTTTAATAAGTGAAAGATATTGGAAGAGAAAACCCAAAACAAGTGATGCAAAGGTCATCACTCACCACCTCCTTCAAATACAGTGGTGCCCAGCCAGCCTCTGAGCAATGGCCACCTCCTCAAAACCCCCTTCTCATAATTTTTTTTGCTGAGCTGATGTTATCTTGCATGGACTATCCTTTTGGTCATTTTGGGTCAGCTGTCCAGGTTGTGTCCCCTCCCAACTTCCTGCCCACCCCCAGCCTACTTGCTGAGGGAGCAGAGTGGGAAAAAGAGAAAGCCCGGCCACTGTGCGAGGACTGCTCAGCACAGCCAAACACTGGTGTGTTATCAACACTGCTTTAGTCACAGATCCAAAACACAGCACCATAGGGGTTGCTAGGGAGAAAATGACCTCTGTCCCAGCCAAACCCAGTGCGCCTCCAAAGCCATAGCCAAAGCCTTCAAACTGCAGACAAAGAAGAGAAGGAGCCACATGCACTTTCAGTTGACAAAATGACTCTCGCTTTTCAGAGAAGCTGTTGTACTAATTTACATGTTGTGTACATTTTCAAGGACAGCACGTCAGTGCTGCCAGCATGTGAAAGAAAAACATGAAAGTTGTCAGGGTTTAATTAATGGAAGGATTTTTATAAATCAAAAGTACATTTTGGAAAATTCACAATGGTCAGGTTTAGCCTCAGAAACATAGAAAGTAAATTGGGGCTGTCAAACAAAATTTAATCTTCTGTACTTGAAAGAGACAAGACAGGCAATGGGACGCAGGGACACGGTACTCTGTAGATGAAGGGCCTAATTGAACCATTAACATCCACGGAATAGTGCCATGTTGATCCAGCAGAACTTGTAGATTGATCATGGCTTGGGGGAATTTTCACAACACAAAGAATACCTTTTTTGTATGGCCAACAAGGCCACTCACTTAGAAAGCACTAATGACAATAGTAATAAGATTTTAGAGCACTCCTAGGAGCTCAGGATGTTGTTTCCTATCTTAGTTTATGCCAAAGGGCTGGGGAGTAGGGGAACAGACTAGGGATACCAAATAAACAGCAATTAAGGGTTTGATCCAAACTGTACGACTGAAGATATAACTTGCATCAGTGCTATCTTTAAGTATAACTGATTCGTTAGCAGAATGCCAGAACTAGATTATTTTTTAAAATAAAATTACCACAGTAAGTAATAATCCAGCACATACATCTTTATACACAGAGCCTAGAAGATACAGAGGCAGAAGGCTTGCTGCTGTCATCTCTGACCAAGGCATCTATTCATATAAAACAGTTTGAGAGAATGAGGCAATCTTCCTGCAACTTATTTTTTTCCCAATTTTTATACTCTTCTTTTATACTCTTTCCCGTTTTTTTTACTCTTTCCTTGTTTTTATAAATTGCTCAGTTCGGACACTTAACTTTCTCCATCAGAACTGTTTTATGTTTAAAGGGAAAGCATCCAGGTCATTGATGTACAGCAGTTCTTGGAGGAGGATTCATGCTGCTCTACAAACCCCGTTGGAGGAACACTCACTCACCTCCCCCACCTTTCCCTGCAGGTGTACCTCCTTCAGCACGTCCCACCCAGAAGCACTCCCTTGTCCCTGTCCCCTTGGCACAGTGAGTTATGTGCCTCAGGGACCCAGTGAACCAGTTTATGCAAAGAAAGTCCCCTCCACAGAAGGGAGACTGCTCTTTCAACTAAGTATCTGTCCTATTACAGAATGTGTTACAAAGGGCTCCAAGAGAAAGGCATGAAACTGGAGTGCTGGTGGAAAGGGCAAATTATTTGCTGAAGTGTAAAGAATTTGTTTCTTGTTCTCACCTAGTCTAATTTCATACATTTCTTTTGTCTCACTATTGTTCCAAAGGCATAAATATATAAATGAACAGGGATTTGATGTGTATAAGTGTATAAATGATTTTTACTAATGGACAGTTCTAACTGGGATAAGCTCTCACTATAGTATCTGTCTGCACCAAATTCAGGCATGTTCTTAGAGATGCTTTTAGTATAAATAGTTAAAAAATAGAGAAACCATTCACAGAATTCAGATTTGTAAACATGAATTGCGAAAATTTCATTGACAGTTTGGATCATCTCTCATTTTAAATGAGTTTTAAACTGGTTTGTACTTCTTGATTTTTCCTCTGATTTTATATTTATTAAAATACTTCCTAGCACAGCTATAACATTTTATGGTACATACTCAAACAGCATATTCACTCATTCTTTAATAACTGATACTTGAAGGTTTAGAGAAGTCTGAACTGCACCTACGTCCATAATACAAGAAAGCACTAAAATAATGTATTTGTTGAGATACTAAGACAGGGAAGACAAACGAAAAAGACACCAGTGCCTAGCTAATTTTACTTTTAAAACAGTCTGTTAGATATCTTTTAGTAAATTACTTACACAGTTATTTAAGCCAATGGACAGCTCAGGGAATTGTTTCTGTGGCTTCCAATAGAATTCTAAATTTCTTCATTTTACTTATTTTATTGCCATTGGTTGCATCAGACATCTGGGAACAAGTTAAAGAAAACCCAACAACAAAAAAAGAAGGTTTTTGACACTGAGGTCAGAGAATAAAAAGCTACACTGAGAGATCAAACCTACCACAATGAAGAAGGCGTATCCGGCAAGGAAAGGAGGACCCATTCTTTTTTCCCAGGGCAATACCATTTTCCTATGTGAATATACACAAAGAGCTCAAATTATTCATGCAAACATTTCCATTAGGGTCAAGGGGAGTGCAGTGAGCAGGATGTGTAATAGCATTTCCTTGAAATCAGCAGGGACCAGGAACTCTGTAGTGCTAGATATAGTTTATACACACTGAAAGGTCTTTTGGGCTTTTACTGTCTAAACTATAAAAAACTAAGAGGAAAAGAGAAATAGAGGCACAGTGCAACTAACACCTTGATGTACCTTCAACTATATAAATGTTACTTTCTCATTGCACAAACATTTAATTTTTTGCTGGACCAGGGCCAAACTGACTTGACAAAGGTCACATACATACTTTCTGTGGAAGAGTTAAGCACTGAGTTCCATTATTCTAAAATCCAAGGTACATCAGTATTCAGTCCCAGACAATTAATCCTGTTATGTCAAATCCAGGCAATAAGATGCTGTGCACATTTACTTCTGTAACAGCAGTTTTACTGTATCTTTGTAAAGTGATGGAAAAGATTAAGAATAATAAAAAAGATCTAACAACATGTGAAAAGATTTCTTCCTTAATTTAAATGATGTAAAAAACCCTAGAAAGAATAAAAGCAATCAGGTCAGATTCCTTGATGGCACCTGCTATATATTATTCATGTCCACAGAGATCAGCATTTATAATGTGTAAAACCATTCATTTTAAAATAAATATTGTAAAACTGCCTCCTTTACTATCATTTTCAATGTACCTGCCTGTAAGGAATATGAGAATATTCTCTATGACAGAACAGAGCTATCTTTTTTTTTCTTAACCAAGCCAAATATCTGCTAGAACAAGTTAAAATCAAATCCTCCTCTTAAGCAGTATTTTCAGTATGTAGTCTTTCCAGAACAGGCAGTTGCATGTTGCATTTATGAAGTCCCTGAAGTCATGGTTGGACAACAGGACAGGACATAGCATGAACTGACTGACTGAAGCAACTACAATGCAAAAGGAAGTAACAGACTGTCACATCAAACAGGAGGTATCTGACGGAAACCTCTTGTGACAAATTAGAACCTCTTTGGTCTCTGAGAAGTGGGTAGCAAAGTAATGCCCTAAATAAGATTCACTGTTCATCAGTCCTTGTATTTGCAATGTTTCCCAGTCATTTATTTTTGTTGTTTCTTCATTCCTCCTCAAATCATGTAGTTATCAGGAGCTGCAGTCCTTAAGGAATGTGGTATCTGATGCAGTATCTGATGCTGGATTTATTTTGCTCTGTTTATAATTAAAATGGATCACTTCAAAAGCAAAATCAGTTACAACAGTGATGTCTTTTGTTTTGTTTAATTTGCCCAATTTTAAATGCTGGAGCTGGATTTGATTTAGATCTATAAGAAATAATACACCCAAATAGAGACATGAAGTATTTTCATTTTTGTCGGAGGAGGCAGGCTGTTATACAAAATGTATGCTTTTATCCAGATGGTACAGTACAGCTGATGCAAATCCTATGGAGCCCTAAAACTCTGTTCTAAGAGTTGACAGGATCTTACAGCACTCAGCATCTCACGGAGCTGAGCTCTTCAAGTAAACAAGTCATCTACACATACATTTATGCAATTACATTCCAGTTACAAAGACCCTTAACAGTTCTTAAATAGAGAAACACAGCCATGGCCACCAGACACCACCTACATGACCAGCTTCCATACATATCTATATGTATTTGCCTCAGGAGATGCATTATGAAGGACTTGCCAATCAATTTTTCTGGATTATGAATGTTATTCTATGAAGTACTGAGAAGTGTTTACCAATTGCATAACTGCAGCTAATCTGTGAATTACTCCAACCCCAAACAGTTTCCCAGTTTAAGTTTAGTCTCCCTAAAAGAGCTGCCTTATCTTCATTTCGTATAGCAGTTCTTTCTCATATAAGTAAATAAAACTAAATAACTGAACTCTAGTGGTTACGGTAAATTGGTCTGCACAGATTGCTGCTGTGTATTGCTTCATTTCCACAATGGTGGTTCACTGCATACTGACAACTGAAAACTGTTCCTTTAGAAATCTCTTTCCACATGCCTTAGTCTTCACTCACCAATAGCTTCATTTTTTATCTTTTCAGTATAGACACTGACAGGTCACATGTATCAGAAGATAAAGAGTTGTCATGGCTGATCAGACTACTGGTCCATAGAGCCTGGTACTCTGACTTTACTAGATCTCAGAGGAAGGTGCAAATCCTCATAATGTGATAAGCAATTATGCAATGGTACCCATAAGGACAACATTTCTCTTCCACTTTGACAACCAGCTTATACCCAGAAGCTAAAGATGCTACCATCCTTTAAATAGTTTCCTACACTGTGCATGACAGGCTCCCTTCCCTATGATTGATATTCAACAGGACGGTGTCGTAGCCAATAGGCTCAAAATCTAATTTGGCCAAAGAAGAACAAGACTAAAAATCAAGGCTAGCAGTAAAATTGTTTTTCAAAATGAAGACTGAAACATAGAGAAAAAGCTGGATTCTGTGACATTAACTTTGTTAAAGTTTTATGCGCAAGCTCTCCGATTATTTCAGATTCACACATGACTAATAAGGAAGACAAAACAAATTTTAAAATCATGTGTTAAGAGCCATTTGGAACAGTCATGGAGTCCATGACCTGGATTCACCTGCTCTCCTATAGTAAACTCTGAATACTAGCCTTTAATGGCAACAATCACTCATATAAAGATACTGCTTTAATTCATGTTTCCTGGTGGTATTTCGCATGTCAACTTTCCTGAAAAGGACTGTCCAGAAAAGTGGCAGTGATGCTTTACTGAAATTAATCAAAGCCTATAATCCCATTATCCTGTGTTTCAAGCATTTCTGGACCTACTGCTCAACAATCTGCTGAGCTTGAAATAACTCAATTTATGTAATTTCCAGTCTACTTTGTAATTATTTTCCATAATTTATAGCAGATTATGCAGAATGTCCCACAGAGATCAGCACACCATCTGAACTCTCTCTAGCTCTGACAAAAATCATTGAGATGTCAGATGACTGTGAGTTCAGATTTCCTTTCTATTAATGGGTAGTCATATTTCCATTCTTTGGAACCCTTATTTTTATCCAAAATCTGACATCTTCACCCTTGAAAGGAGTCAGCTATTAATCCCTGCTGGCATTTGAACTTAATCGGTGGGAAAAAAGAGCAAAAGAGGTAGAAAAATGAGAAACAATATCCAGACAACATGGAATAGAAAGAAAAAACAAGTATGTTATCAGGGACAAATTAGCAACCTATTGAATGTTATTAGCTTTGTATGTTATATTAAAACATGTTATTTCTCAAAACATTTGAAAGGTCAAAAAATACAGGAGAAGAATTTTTCTGAGTTCTGTAAATGGAAACAACTGGAAGTAATTACGTGAAACTGAAAACAACGGAGTTAATGAGATAAGAGCAAAGAGAGCTGTTAGTTCCAGAATATCAGTTAAATATGGTATGTCAAGCTCAGTTCTTAAAAACAGATAAAACAACATTAGCAAATACACTGTGTGGGAGAAGGAGATTCTACATTTGTAGCAGGATAGACATGCCCTGACTGGTCTTTTCTATTTATAGCTGTTTTAAGTCTGTGCATGTAAGTAACAAAACAGGAGAATTAAAAGGTTTCTGCTTTTTAATAAGTACATATAAATGAGTACATTTATGATTAATTTCCATGCAACCAAATGTAAAATAAACATTTTGAATATGATGTGCATTGGTGCATTGGGTTATCTGCAGTACAGATGTATTTCTAAAACAAATATGCCATCTAAAATGGAAATGGCCATAGGCTTCTAAGTCTACAGGAGTCAATATAGTTTGTCAGAGTTTGCTGTTAAATTTGCCTCTATTTTAGCAGCTGTTTTCATACAGGATGTTTTCACCAGAGAGGGTTGTTTGTGGGATTTTCAGTGATATGAAAATCTAGAAATGTTGATATAAAATAGACAACTAAAAGTTGTGTGTATATTTTCAGAAGGCACTTGACTGTTTTTAAGCACCTTTACAATAAAAGACCGAACTAGAGCTCTCCAGAAAACTGTCAAAGACCCACCGATGCATGACAGAGCATCTAAGCCTGTGGGCTAGAACTGTGGTTGTCTGAAGGAAGAGCAGTTTGAACCTTGCTTCACGTCTGCTGCAATTATCTGTGGTTACACCTATGTGAGCTGATAGGATGAGTCTGGTGATTACTACACTATTGGCACTGGCCTTGCTTTTCAACCCCAGCTTCAGCAGGCAAGAGCAAGATTAGATTTACTACAGTAAACACTTCATCTACCTGATCTGACAGACTAATGTAACTCGACCTGCCGTATTTTTAGGCAATGACTAACGGTAAATAAGCCAGCGTATGAAAAATACCTTCTTACCTGCTAGCATCCTATATCTCATTGATCTACTCTCTGTAATACATGTTAAAAGATGACATTTCTTTAAACATCAACTCTCCTGATTGAATATTTGCCTTTGTCACTTGTCAATAACCCTAGCTCCTAATGACTTTAAAAAAACAAGTCTTCAAACCACTAACTTGTATATTATTTAGCCAGATTTACTTAAACTGCAGGCATGTTCTAAATCACCTGCTACTCTCCTAAACTACATAGGTAACCTAAAAATATATATAAAGCAATTACACAGCAAATTAATGGTAATCCATTGCCACCCCTAGACAGACACATTTTCCAGCTTCCTAAGATCTAAATGATTCCCTCTAGGGCCTCATCATGTGCAAATGTGAGGCTGCCAAGGGTCAGTGGGTTATAACCTGAAACTCTCAGTCACACCTCTCCAACCTGGGCTGATGGAGCCTGTATTAAAAGGTTTTGTCCAGCGATCCTTCTCTAGCAACAAATAAGAAAAGATACTTAGAAGTTTGGTGCTGAAATAGTATCTATCTCAGCTGTAAATCTGGTCAATATGCAGTTCCAGATGTTCGGACGAAGCCACCTAAACTTTCCTTGTATCTCATGCTTTTTAGGCATGTATGTCTAAGGAGATACAATTGCCTATGAGAAATATATTCTAGAACGTCTAAGGAAACCAGAGAGGAAAGTCATTTGAAGCCAGGGACCTAATTAGGAATACATTAAAATTCCAGGCTCTCAGCTGTACTAGAAAACTCAAAAGCTTGACTGCATCTGCTTAACATTGGGATGTATCTCCAGGGATAACCAAGTATGTCTAAATGCTTCCTATCCACAGGGACTGGTAGGGGTCAAAGACTGGAGTGACATGAGAACTGGATTTGGAGACTGTCCTCCTGAATATTGCTTGAGACTGTTAAATTTTTTATAACAATGGCAAAGAACAAGGGAAAAAAAAAAAAAGGATACAGGCTTATTTCAGTGTTTGGACAACCCACAGAACACCTGAATTCCAGAAGAAAAAGTATCTGCCCATTTTCTACCAGACTTTTCATGTAGAAATAACATTGATTAAACTGGACAAGCTGCTGTAAGTTCATTGCATCATGTTCCACATTTGGTTCCAATTCCTTTCTGGCTGCAGTTCAAGCTGGTTTTTGTCACATTTACAACTCCTTGAATAGGCTGGGATCTTAGTACATTAGAAAGGGATTTCCTTAAGCTTCATTGTAGAATCTTCCACTGATGACTGGTCTTATTTGCCATCTACAACACAGAAATTCTTCCAAAGGTGGTAGATCCTGGTAACAGCAGAAGTGATGGCAGAAGACAGAACATAGAAGGAAACTGAGGTTTTGAAATTACTTCATGAAGTTAGAGGGTAAAGACAAAGAAAAGAACAATTTTAGAAAACTTGAATCTTTTTCATATTAAGTCTAGTTCTTGGAAGAAGTCAGTATTCATCACTTAAATCAAAACTTCCCTGAATTCATGTGTGTTGATTGATACTCCTTCCTGAGACCTTTTCTGTTAATACTTCTTATTTGATAAGAGATATGCAATTCACTCTCTTTTGTGATTCTGAAGAATTTGAATTTTACAGTTACAGAAAACAAATATAACTGATCCAGCTTTGATTTTTCAGCTGTGTCTCACAATGTCTATACATTGCCAGAGAGCAGACTTGGGTGAAGTGATCAAGATGTATTGTTATTTTTCACATTTGGAGGTTTAGGTTGGGGGTTTTTTTGTTGTAAAAGGACTACATTTCTGAATATGGAAAAACCTTCCCATGTTCCAGTTAGACTACTTTCCATTTAAATGGGTTGTCTGATAAAGGAAGTATTTTCCCTTCTGGAAGCCTACACTTTCTGACTTCCCAGTGCAAGACTTCTCTCATAGCACATGTAAATGCTTCGACTATGTCTTTTGCTCCAGTATTGTAGGTTGGCATATGCATAAGGTCAGATGACTTGGTGCCTGCCCAGTGGCTGTATTTATCATTATGTAGCTCATTATTTTAAGAGACCTTGTACAGAATTCCTCCTTTCTCATAAGAATTTACCTTCAAATATTTTTTCGTCATGCATAACATGTCCCCGTTCAAGGAAAGCATCTCAGAGAAAGCAGTCTGTCTGGTAAGTTTAAGATACGTTTCGGTCAGTGTAGTCCACTTCCATAAAGCCTGTTGTATATCTGAAAAAACTAAAAAGTCCTTTGTTAAAAGATCTTCAACCCCATGGAGTAAAAATACATTAAAATAACAAGAGATTTGGGAGGAGAAGGTAAAAGATGGAAGGCAGTGGTAGGACAGACAAGTGTGATAATTCTTCTAGTAAGTAATGAAGACATTTAACTTGATCAATTCTTATGAGAGTCAATTGAGCTCCATTGTATTTTGTCAATTCTAAGTACGTTAAGTGAATACTGACTTAGGGCAAAACTTTGCATAGTCAAACACCAAACTCAAAAAAATGTAAAAGTAAAGGTGATTTTTCTCTTTTTGCAATGGGAATCCTACTCACAGACCCTCCATTTTCAGAAGTGTCCAGTAACAAGATGAGAAGACTTAGAATCACTGACATTCCAGATGGTTGAGCATTCCTCTGAGACTTTTGCAGTGCTTGGAAGATTGCACATATAGTCTCTGGTGTACAAATTTGGTGGGACTACAGATTGCAAAATGTCAGCAGTTCAAGACAACTGCAAGCACCTAAAAGATTCTCACCCATGTCAGATTAAAATTTTCCAGATGATACTTTAAATCACTTTTAAGGAGACACCACTGAGGGTAACCTACAAAATTCAGTTATTATTTAGCAACCAAAATTCCACTAAAACGTTCACTTACAATGCAACACTCACAAACAATGCAAACACATGCTCAGTATTGTCCAGAGCTTAGCCAACCTGATTTTTTAAAATTTACATATTCATAATACAGAATAACAATATAAATACACATCAGCCTGGAATTAATTGACCACAGGACTCTGAACCTTTCTGATTTTCAATGCAGACAAAAGGGGATCTACTAGATCCGCTTAACCAGCAGAAAGCCTACAGGTAAGCTCTTGTATGTGGTAATTCTACATCAACAACCCTGTCTTTATTGCCCATCTTATAAATAACAGACAAGATCTACTGTAAATAATTTCTTGGTGCTGGAAAATATTCCAGGATTTCAGACATGGGGTACACTACAGTGAATCAGTACCCTACATAAAATTTCCTTCATTTGAATGGCTGAGAAGAGTGTTCAGAGCTGATGATCTAAATCTCACAGTTTGTTTCTAATAATAACAGAAGCTTCACTTACCTGCTGTTGAAGCAAGAGACTGTTTTGTCACAGCTCATAAATTGCTGAAAACAGTTTCCTTTTTGTGAAGTTTTATAATCAGTACTTTTTAGCTTTATAAAGCAGTCTCCAGTTTAGTGTCTTCTATAAATCAAATGCATCCCACTTTCAAACTTTAATTGCTAAAACAGTGACAACAGCTCTCTTTTAAGTAGACAGAAAGTAAACTAAATCTAGTTTTAACACCCTGGTTTAACGATTCCCATAACTGAAATGTCACCTGGCTACTTGAGAGAGAAGAGATGCCAATTTCAGTGATTGCCTACATGATGTATTTTCTTCACCTTTGTGTGATAATGCATTTAGCATTAATGAGGAGTAAACTTCATATGGTACATTTCTGAGTCCGTATATCCTTCTGAGTTTCAATTAAACAGGTTAATAAAATATTTTAAAGAAAAAAGAACAATTAAGGGTCACTTAAGAACCATTACAGGTATATACAACAGTACTATCCAGATTGTGAAGTCTGTCAAAAGTTCTAGAGATTTATAGGAAATAGAGTATTTCCTAGATGTTTTGTCACTTAAAGTAGTAGGCCTGATGCTGAAGTCACAATTGATATCCTAGTTTAAACTGTAAAACCAGATTCAAAAATAAGGATTATTTGGCTCCTAGTATTTGTTTTGGGTATCAAATAACAATAGAAATGCAGATACATTTAACTAAGGCTGAAAAAGAATTAACTTCATTATTTCATTTTGTCATTGCCCTGGAGGCCTTTGTTACACTAGTGATAATGTAGCAGAGATTCAACTAGATACTCTGTATTCCAAATTCATTGCTCTGATACACTGGCCACAACCACACTATAACACTAAGGGTGCGCATTAGTTACAAATTAGGAATTTGACTTTTCACTACAAAGATTTTCCAGATTTTGTCCATGAGACACAGTTCTGTGAGATGCAGCACAACAGCAGCAAATGACTGGGGCTATGTTGGGGTAAAGAGGCTTGAAGAGATATATATATAAAGATCATCTGGGACACAGCAGATTAACATTTTCAGAATATTTCTTAAAACTGTTGTTTTGAAGTCATTTCAGTTCACTGTTCAAACTATGCCAGGAGCTGCATGGGAACCTACGAAAGCCAGAAAGAGGAGTTGAATCTACAAGTTGTTAGGCCTTGCTGCATTGGAGCTATTCTGCACCTCGAAGAAGTTGAATTTCACCGTAAAGGAAAGGCATTATGTCCTGTTCAGGTAATTTCTGTTAAAGCGAGGGAGTGGACTTAGAAAAGAAGCACATCCCCAGATGAGTTAGCAAATAAAAGGAAGGAATAAGGACATAGTAACAGCTCCACTGAGTCAGACTAAGGACCAGCTGCTCAGTATCTCAAAGAAAGAACATGAGGAGACACTTTGGTGAGCAGTGTAAGAAACAGGACAAATACAGAATGATGCCTCTCAGGGAATATTTTCCCAGCTTCCTAACAGTTGGAGACTTAGAAGCTTTTTAAAAGTTGTTACCTATCTAACAGCCACTAAAGAACCTCTTATCCTTGAACTATGTAACTCTTTTTTGAATCCATTTATATTTTTGACCTCCAGAAAACCCTGCAGATTCTACAATTTAACTTAGATTTTCCCTGGATGAGTATTTAATTTTATTTGTTTAAAATCCACTATTCAAAATTTCACTGGATGCACAGGTTTTTTTGCTGTGACAAACACTGAACAATTCTGCCCTGTTCATCCTTGGCTGAACTGTGATTTCATAATCTTGTTTTAGTCAATTTTTATCACCTCTTTCCCAAGTTCTCTAATTCCTAGTCAGCTTCCTCTCTTCTCATATGATGTAATTCAAAGTCTCTGATCACTCTTATCACCCTTTATTGCTTTACTGTATCTTTTTTGAAGTAGGGAAAGAGAACTGCCAGATTCAAATCAGAGTGTACCATGGATCTATACAGACATGGGGAAGTTTTGTTCACAAATCCTTTCTTCATAATTCCCAACATTCTGGTTTTTTGATTACTGTTGAATATTGAGCTGATATTTTCAGAGACTCTTCAAAGTAATTTCACAGTCTCATTCCTGATTAGTAATATCAAAAGTCCATTTGGTTATATAGGCAGTCACTTTTCATTTTTTAATGTAATTTCACATTTATCATGCAAAGTAATATCAACACTGAATTATATCTGCTGGTTTATTTTCCTGTCACGTAGTATCACAGTATCCTTCTGCAACATTTTGCAATCAGATTTAGATTTTGTTATCCTCAGCAATTTTATATCATCTGCAATTGTCACCTCAATATTCCTTCCCTTTACAGACCATTTACAAATATGCTGAAAAGCAAGGTTGCAAAACAAGGTCCTGAGAGATTCCAAAGATAAACTCCCTCCACAGCGACAAATGATCCCATATCCCTATTTCTATTTTTGTTTTCTATCTTTTTCTACTCCTATCTTTTAAGCATCTTATGACATATCCCATGACCATGTCATTTATTTAATGACAGTAAGCATTTGGCTCAAGATTTTGTGAAATGTTTATGGATATCTGTATAAAGACTACTATCCAGATCAGAGAGATGGTTACTAACTCCTTCAAATAACAAACCAACCTGTGAGCTTGTTGTTTACCTGTATAAAAGAGGATCACACATAGATATTAACCTATTATACATATGCTATCTATAGATATCCTAAGTATATTTCCTGTTGATTCATCAAGGCAGAAGTCAGAGCAAGCCATCCATTTCCAATTTTCAGAGTTACCACTACAGACCTCTCTGAAATTGGTGGGTTTGATAATTATGAAAAGAGGCTGATTAGACAATGTAGCAGAGACAACCACTCAGAAATCTCATAAATTCCTTCAAAACTCTTGGACAAATACCATCAGGCCCTGGTACTGCTAATTTTATTGATTCAACCTAAAAACTCTTCCATTGACTCTTCAGTTTGAGACAACAGCTCTGTAAAGATTATACTGGAGGGGGAACTTATAAAATGACTACCTCAATAGCGAACACCAATACAAATAACCCATCCAGATTTTCTACTATGTCCTTATTGCCTTTGTTCTTTCTTAGTCTTTCTCCTTTCATACCTTAATCATTTATCTGCTGCACAGTCTCTTTGGCAAATCTCCACGAGTGGCCAGTGACTTGTTTCCTCAGGAAAATCTTTAATTCCCCCAGGTCCAGTGAAATCTCTAAAATAATTCATGGTGCAATTTCAGTTTGCATTCAAATGCGAACACAGAGTATCTCTTGCACCTTGAGCAGTCATTCAAACCTGTGCAAGGTGGATGTAAAATATGACCATTCTTACTAATTACTACAAAGGGAAGAAGACAATGGAGAATCAGCTCTACCAGATTTATACTGTGCCTATGAAATAATTGAATGAAATTTTACAATTACATGCCGTTTTGCACTGAAACGCCACTGTGATGTCTGAAAAGAAATCTCAAATTATTTCCTGCAAATGGGGAGCTCCTTAGTACACTTCTTGCACGTGTTAAATACCTATTAGAAATGTGTGGTTTGGTACCTAAAAATAAGGATTTATTTCCTGTTTGATAACTCAGTGCAAAGTTAATGGAAATGTTTGTACAATTTATGTTTACAATGTCAGTGGTAATGGGAAGATCTGCTGGAATATAGATCAATGTTTTCTGGTGATGGAAAATTTTATGGCCCAGTTGCTACATTTATGAACAGGCTACAGAATAAAACCTTGAAAGGCAAGAGTCAAATAATAATTTATAGGTTTGCTCTTTGGTACTGGGCAGAGTTTACAATACCTTTTAAAAATCTGACTTTTTCATATCCATAAAAACTTGGTGGGAAGGATACAGTTAAAGCCTAACTGCAAACTCTTACTCATGTGAAAAAATAGGGGGTTTACCTGAATGTGGGGAAAGGACGGGAACATTTTCTATTTCCCACTCTTCTGATATATAATCAGAGTTAAACCAAAGTTATCCTACAGCAACTTTGAATTGTGAATAAGGAGCAAAAGAGAGGGAGAGGGTGACTCTTCAAGATTTCACTTTGTGATCAAAATATTATTAGGGTTGAATATGACAGCTCTTCATAATTATATTGTACTGTACTTCAAAAAACATGGATGAGGTCCGGAGAAATCAGAGCAATCAAACAAAAAAAGCAAGATACATTCTTGAACAAGAACACTTAAGTTTTCTGATCTCCAGCACAGAGGTTGGAGTCAGTTATCATTTTGCAGTAAATTCATTTGTATCAATAAAGCTGAGGGAGACATCAAACAGAATAGTTTAAAAGGGTATGTTGGAAGCCTCAAGACACAGTTGCTGTGTTTGGCAACGAAGTGACAAAGATACTTTTCAGGAAGGTCTTTTTTATCTTATCTCTGGTTCAAATTTCAGGTTTTCCTTCTTCTTTTTCCTCTTCTCCTTTTTCATTTTATTGAAGTCATGTTCAACATTAATAATACAATACTCAGCCTACCACCAAAGAACTCACTTAGTATCTGCAAAGCTAACAACTAACCCTTTATTCAGAGGATTGTATGGGGGGTTTATAAAAGAAGGTAAGAAACCCTGCACAGAGGGATGGAGACCTTGCAGAGACCAGGCAACAGGGCTTTGAAGGAGACAAGAGGGGGCTAGCAACTGGAACAAAGGCAGGAATGCTGGATGTAGTCCACCTCACAAGAAAGAGATTTCTATATTAAAAATATTTTCTGTATCTATATTCTCTAATAATATACATTTCATAATAACAGATTTTACTATTAGGGAAGGCTAACTTTTATGTGTGTTGTAATTTTGTTAATACAGTGTTACAAGCCAAAAGGAAACACAGTTTACACATACCTCCCTAAAGAAAGGTTTACGCAGGTATTGCCTGTGAATAATCACAGAATCTTCTATGTTCTAGACATGCTCTCCATGTTACAGTAGTTTATTCTTTGAACAACAGAGATGGAAAATTCAACAAGTACACTACATTAAGCAATTCTGCAGTTAGCACTGGTGACTTCTGTGCATTTACATTTTAGGTTATTATCCACTGCTGGTCCCTAAAGAGAATTCTCCAAAACTCAGTAGAGAGAAGTGCAAAAGAATTGATGCCACAACATAAACATTCCAGAAACAGTCCCACTGCATCCAATGTCTTCTAAGGATTACTTCTGTCCTTTTACGTGGAGTTTACAGGAAGCAGCAGCAGTGAGTATAGATGTGACTTCTTAACCTAGTCTGCCCGAGTTCTCTACTAATCCAAAGCTATGACTGGCACACAATCACGAGGGAGTTTTGTTATCCACTCAGGGTGGGGCTGTACTCACCACTTTTGGACAAAAAAATCAAGCAGGAAAACAGTATCAGTAGGTGATATATTGAATGTCTCTACCGGAATAGAATTCTTTTCCTCATTAATCAGACAGACCTCAGAGTAACCCAAGTTCTCCATTAACACAGGTATAGCCAAGATCCTCAGTCCTAGCCTTATAGAATGTTTAGGTGTTTTCACACATGCAACAGACCTACCAACTTATCTCCTTTAATCACTGAACACTGCTGGCTCACAGGATGTGTTTGTTTGCATGTAGGGCAGCTACACGTGTGGTGACACTCTGGAAGCACACATGGTGTCACATGATGGAGTGTGACTACTCTGGGAAGTATGCTTCCTGGCAGATCCTTGAGCAGATAGGGTGCCCTTGGGAGGCACCCGACATTGCAGCGCAGCACTACCCAAGGGTGATGGGGTCAGTAAGCAGAGTCCTGGAGCTGGAAGGAGCAAACAGGCAAGGTGAGATGCCAGCATCATGGCCCCGATTGCATTACCAGGCCTTAATGGTCCTAATCAGCCTCACTTGGGGCCTCCACCCACACTCTCTTCCTATGGGCACAGAATGAGCATGCAGATGGGTGATGCTTTAACTGTGTGAGCTTCATGCTGATTGTGGGACAGGCCTGAGATAGCTACATTTGAATAATTGGTGGCCTACTTGTTACTCACTAAAATGAGGAATAAACATGTAAGTGCCAGGCTGCTCTTAAATCCTTTGAATACTTTAATGCTGCAGGGGTTTATGTACCCTCTTCTTTCAGTCTCTTGATCCCTATGCTCCAAGAACCCAACCTCTCCTCAGGGAACGCTCCTTGAGCAGAGAGCTCCCTCTCCTATGCAGTTTTCACTTCCTTAATCAATGCACAGTTTGCTCACCTCTGCCATATTTTTTCATTTAGCTATGTCTGACATACATACTGTAAAATACGTAGTATAACTTCCTATTCCTGAATGGAGGATCTGGTTGGTATGCTTCAGCTTGAAAACTGTTAGCTCATAAGATCTGCTGTTCCTTCAGTAAGAGCTCTGCTAGGAGAGCACTGTTGTTATTTTCCGATATATTTCTATACCAGAACATATCAAACTCAAAAATGATTGCAATGTTAAATCAGCTCCTTCATATGAGCTTCCTAAATTAAAAGCATAATAAATGGAAGAGAATGAAAGCGTTGTATACCATTATTTCACCTGTGACAAGATCCTGTTCCACGAATGATAGCAGATCTTTTTAAAAGTTACCCATCTTACACAGAAAGAGGTTCAAGGCTTTGATCACTCAACGCCCAGTAAAATTTTCAAATCCCTAACCTCTCATTTAATGCCAGCGAGAGCTTCCAACCGGGAACACAGCATAATGCTGGGTGAAAAGTGAAACTCCAAATTGCACAGCATTATTGCAGATGCTTGAGGGTACAAACAAGTGTCCTTCAGCATGCATTGTCCACATCACAATTTTCCATCCTGCGTGGAGAAACCCAATAT
Source organism: Strix aluco (assembly GCF_031877795.1). Classification (NCBI taxonomy): domain Eukaryota; kingdom Metazoa; phylum Chordata; class Aves; order Strigiformes; family Strigidae; genus Strix; species Strix aluco. Next base: position 8,587,008 of record NC_133936.1, on the reverse strand, counting down.
GAATAGTGCTGAACGCTAGCATAGATTTGTTTTGATTCGTCACCAAAACCATACCCATTTACTTGATTTTGTTTTGGGGTGTTTTTTTGAGTAACCATCTTCTCGTGATTCATGGCATGTGAAGAATACTGTAACTGATATTGATTTCAGTTCTGCAGCTTATTACAAGCTATACTTATTCTTCCTTTAATTTATATTAAGTTGTACAGCTAAGCAGAAACATCTTTTTTTACTTTTATCTTGATCTACCCCTTATGAAAGAAGCCTCTATCGATACCAGGGCGCAGGATCGGCCACCAGATGTCACCCATCTTCTATTAACTACCTCTAAATCTGTACATGCCTGCTTGGGAAAACACACCGTTCTCCAGAAGCTGTGCTACAGACTGTCTCGCCACTACAAAACAGAGTCATCTTCTCATTACAAAAGTACATTATCTTCCTTTGCTCTAATGGCTCCCAAACACTGAAGCTCTAGTAGCTTGTGCAGTGTGTTGTAAAGACAACCTAAGAAGTAGATGAATACGCTACAAGTCCTGGCACAAATACCTGTGTGTGTCTAACGCTTAGAAAAATGTTAGCTGATGTAATGAGTCCACCTAGCACAGCCAAAACCGCAACTGCTACCAAAGACAAGATCCGTATCTAACCTTATGTATTTGTCGGGGCAGTGAAGGGTTTGGTGGAGGAGCGCGGGGAAGGCAGAAGAGGGCTCTTGGGAAGCTGCTTCGAGGCGCACGGTGGGCCAGCGCTCTTCCAGCCATGTCTACCTGTCCCTGCTTTCCTGAGTTCTGGCTGACAGACTGCCCAGCACCGTGAGGCGGCAGCGCCGGTTTCCAGGGCCGTTCCTCCCCGCCGGCCCCTCAGCGGCCTCCGCTAGGCCTGAGCGCGGCCCGCCGCTCCGCCGCGGGCAGGTGTGAGGGGAAAAGGGCCTGCTCGAGGTCGGGCCGGGGGCGGGAGACAAGGCCGCCCCTCAGGAGCGCCAGGCTGAGGGGCGGCCAAGGCGTCGCCTCCCCAGCGGGCTCATGGGCGTTGCCCAGCGGAGCCCCCCCCCACCCCGCACACTCACCCCGGCGTGCGGCGGCGGCTGCGCGCCGGCGGCCCTGCCCGCTTACGGCCGCTTCTCCTCGCACCCGCGGCCGCTCACCCCCTCAGCGCTGCCTCCCGCCCCTTGAGGGCGCCGCGCCCCGCCGCCGGGCGGGCACTTTGCAGACGCTCCCTCGCTCTCGCCTCGGCCTGTCACAGACGCTTCCGGCCGGGCGGGCCGTTTGCGCGCGCTCGTCCCCACCCGCGCGGCCGCCGGCCGTGCCGTGCCGTGCCTCGCTCCCTCCCTCGCTCGTTCGCGGCCAGCAGTTTGCAGACGCTCCCTGGCGCCCGCCCGCCTCCAGGTGGCCCGGCCCCCACGGCGGGCGCGGCGGCCGCCCCTCAGCCCGCGCCGGCCTCCGCCGAGGGCCATGGGCGATGCGCTGCTCCCGGCGCGGGGGGCTGCGCACAGGCGGCGCCGGAGGAGGTGAGGCGGCGCCGGGGTTGGGGGTGGTGGGGTGCTGGGGCCGCGCCCAGCCCCGCTCTGTGTGTGTGTGTGTGTGTGTGTGTGTGTGTGTGTGAGGGGGGGCGCTGCCGTTGCCCCCTCAGGCCGTGAGGGAGAGCGGTCTCCTCAGCCCCCCCCCACCCGCTGCAGCTGTGCGGGGAAGGGGCCGCTCCCCCCACCCCTTCTCCGGGCAACATCCTCCCCTCCGGGGGCCGGCCCGGCGCGGGGGAGCCGCTTGCCCGGGGGCCGCGGGGCGCTACGAGATGGGGCCGGCGGTGGGTGCGGAACGGGGCGGGGGGGGATATCGCCGGGGCAGCCGCCTCCTCGGTGCGGCGGGGCCCGTCCTTGCGGCGGCCCGGCCGCCCCCGTCACCTTGCGTAACGACCTTCCGCGGCCGGCGCGGCGGGGAGAGCCTCCGCGGGCGGTGGCTGCCGCCCCCCGAGCGGGGCCGGGGCCCGGGAGGTGTCTCCGGAGGCGGGGGGCGGCCCCGGGGAGCCCGGCGGTGGCCGCCTGCCGTGTGCCCGGGAGGACGGGCGGGCGCGCCCGGCGCTGAGGGACGGAGCAGCGCTGGCGGAGGCTTTAGCGAAGCGCGGGTGGCAGGCTTCGCTGTGGATGGGAGGGTGATCTCAGGCGAAAGTCTGTTGAAATCTCCGCCTTACGATCCGATCGGGTTCCACCCGATGCTGGTTTTGTTTCCTCTTCAGACTTTGTAAGCCTCTAGGAAGCGGATTTGAGAAAAAGGTTCCTGAAAACTGTCATCTCTGTGCCAACTGTGCCGTGGTCTGCCATGTCTGCTACTTTTTTTTTGCCAGAGGTGCATTGAGCTTTAGATTGGAAATAACAGTGCTCGTCATTTGTCGGGTTCGGCGTTTCTTGCACATCAACATCGTCTTGTGATTTGATCGTAGGGATTTATCATTCTGTGCAAAGCAGTGGCTGACCTGATGTGATTGTATGGGCGTGTGGACCAACATTAAACAAGAATTTTGGGGTTCTGTTTTATTCTCTCCCTTGAGTCTTAGCAACTATTTAAGGTAAACTTACTTTTTTAATACATTTAAGGGGAAAATAAATGTCACTCAGTTTTGAGGAACTAAATCTTGGTAGAGGCTTTCCTCACTGTTAACACAGGGAGTGTAGGTTCCACCTTTTCCAGATACCTTATAGTATCAATCTCATCTTTTGATTGCATGTTTCTGTTTCTGGCATTGTGGTCAGTAAACTTGGGAGAATTAATTCTGAATTCTTGCATTAGGTCTTGATACATCAGTCTCTCTTGATGAATGTTCTTTAAATGAAGGCTCACTCTTGAGATTTATGTTATTCTAGTATACAGTCTTATTTGTTTAAAAAGCTCTGTCACCTTGTCCCCATGAAATAGTATGATAGCTTTTTCAACAGCATGACTCATAATCCTAAATACAGGAATGAATTTTGACTTAGTGCAGTGCAAGCGCTTTATCTCAGCAAACAGCCTTGTGTGTAGAAAATATAAGTAGGGTGGAGGGAATGTATGGTACTGTATCTGTTAATCTTTGTCCTCAGGAGGACAGCGTTTGAAGTTGTTTGCAGGCTAGGGGTATGTCTTTACTTCCAAATCAATGAGGTGATCTCAGTTCTTTCAAAATACTTTTGTTACTTCATAAAAAACTGAAAAGCATTCAGAAAAGGAGGAACCAGTTAGTTCTTGTTATTTATTATTGAAACCATTTTGCCTGGGGACACCGAGTCCAATTTAGTCTGAATGTATGATTTACCTTTTTTCTTCTTCATCTCTGTGTAATGACTCTGACTGTTCTTCATGAGAATCTCTGCTTACTGCAGCACCCACAGTTCACATAATTATGGGTGGCTGTACCAAGCCTAATAGTAGGAAAAAAAGTCACCTTTTTTTCTGGTGGTTTTATTACATAAAGCTAACTTTCACTACTGCTTCCTGCTCTTTACCTGTAAGAGATGATGTAGACAATAGTTTACTCTTAAAATGGCCCATGGAGCAGTATGTTTAGCAAAAGGAATGTCTGTTCTTCATAATTTAACGTATGCAGACTGTTTTCTGTTGCTCTTATATAGAATATGGATTTATTTTGTACAAACAGAGTAAGGATTAAATAAGAACATATGCTGCTTCTTTTCTGGGTGATAAATCCATCTTGCTGTCCAGGAGGGAGGCAGCTTATACAGCCTGGACTGAAAAGATGCTGAAAGACAAAGTGACTGAATACTGTGTATAAGAAGATCAGGTCATTTAAGCTTCCAAAACTAAACTGCCTAAAACTTAGGAAGCAGCCAGCAACACTGGGTGCGAATAATCTAAAATTCTTAATTTGCTTCATGAAATAGAATCTGGCAAAATAATGAAGTGTTCTGAATTCCTAAAATATCTTAGAATAAAGACAATTGCTGTCCAATTTTAAGTCATCTTGCTCCAACTAGATTCCCTTCCTTTTCCTTGTCAAATAAAACAAAGGTGAGCTTTATACCATTAACTTCTATGCTTGAGATAATAGAATTTTATTAGCACTAATCATTTCCCTTCAAGTTTGAAATAATTTTTTAAAAATTTGTTTGCAAGGTTGTTTTTGGCATTGTATACTGCTGTCATCTAACAAGTTCACTCTGCTTTTGCTTCTGTTTAATAAAACAGGTTAGTATGCAGTTTTCTTCCCCATCTTGGCTCTAAAATTTTAATAGAACTTTAGTAGTTGGCATTAACTGCCCTTCACTGACATAGTAACTTGATTATTAGTGATGTGGTAGGTATTTTGAAGTCTTATGTGAATGCAGTGCTCATGTTTTGAGCAGATGGAGATCTAAAGAAGGCTGTCTTAGTGTCTGATGAGAGAATGGGAGAATTAGTTCAGTTTTATTGATAGGAAGAGCAGCAGTGATAAGGGAGATTTGGTGGCAAACACTACTTTATGGTTATATGCCAATAGATTGACTTAGTCTATGCTTAGTCTCTTAAATAGATGGTATGGTGGAAAGAAATACAATATGATGAATATCAAAAAAGCCAGATTCTGATAGTATTTTCATTTATGTCGCATTATTACTAACGTGTCTGCAGAACTCTTTTGCTTAGCCTGGTTTGGAACCAGAGCAGTATTCCAGCAGCAGCTCTTGGTAACAAACATCGGAAGCATCTGCTGAAGGAAATGAACATGCTGCACAGTGCTAATCAGCTGGGAATCTGATGAGTGGAAACTCTTTCAGGAATCAAGCAGTTTTGCTATTACTGCATCTTCAATTTCAAAAAATTCTTAACTGATTGCAGTGGAATAAGGTCATCCTTTATTCCTCTCTACTTTTGCTGAGTTAGTATTTATGCATCTCTGCATTTCATGTACCATATACACACATGCACTTAAACAAACAAAAATACCTCAACACCTAAAAAATCTTTTGTCTTGCATACGTCAGAAGAAAAAGTGGAATTTTGTATTTGCTTCTGTGTGTATGCATGTACATTCAAACCCCTCTTGTTTTCTTCTTTTAGCATCCTGTTACTGGCACACATTATTGAAATTGTAAAGGCTTCATTATTTGTTTTGCTTTCCTTTCTTGAAGAGCCCAGACCTGTAAGATAACAAAGTATAACTTCTGTGAGTAGTAAGTCTCATTTGGATCATGGTCTGATAATGGCTTGATTTCTATCACTTCTGACCCTATCTCTTTTTGACTATTTCTTGTTTGTTCATGTGAGTTGATAACTCACGTACTGTAATTCATGGCTACAAAGAGAAGGTGACTAGAGTTTTATACAAACTTATGTTAGTTCAGTGAGGGGTTTTGGATATTGACGTAGGCTCTCTTAATTGGATGGCTTTGGGGAGGAGCCACCATAATGGTGGAGAATTGGTAACACAAGTGCTGGCACAGCCTCTCAGTTGTGAGGCAGTGGCTTTTTGTGACAATGCAAACTTTTATCAGGGTGGATAGCCTTATTCTTCTATTTGAGCTGGAATAGTTCAGCTCTCTTGAGATTAATTTGTGGAGTTTTGTTCTTGGCTTCCACCAAGGAGCAGTCTTATCTGCTTTAGTCAGGTGAATCCTTCAAGCCCAAGGTGTATGCATACACTCGGGCCAGGATGTAGCTCCTTTGAGGAACTTCTGCTAAAATTATGGCATTTTTATATGTCTGTGGCATCTTGCATTCTAGGGAGACACTGTAGTGAAAGAACAGAGAAGAGGAAATTAGTTTGGGAGACGGGGATTTCCTTTTAGAGTATTCTAAGTAGCAAAGTCCTTTTCATGAGGAAAGCTTAAGTCAATGCTGTGTTTCATTTGATTTATTATTTATGGTTTGTATGAGTTAAGAATCCTGTGATCCTGGCCATTTGAGTCTCACAAGGTCCTCTTACTCCTGTTAGCTAACTGTATTTCTTCATACATCCCACAGGCATTCCAAACTGTTTAACCTTGATTATTAGTCTAACCTACTGACGTTTGTCTTACTGATTTTTATATCCTGATAAAAGTCTGTAATCTTTGAAAGCTATCAACCACCTCTGTTGGCCTTGTTGTGTTTTAGACAAAGGGATTTTCGTTGGTTGCAAATAGCAGGCAGAACCTGATTTTACTTTTATCGGTTGTTGCTCATGGGTCATGTAGTTTGTTACATTTCTTTGTATTTAAATGTTTGCCTTATAATGTATGCCTTGTGGTTACAAGGACAGTTTTATAACTAAAACATTTCCTTCACTAAGGTTAGAGTTAGGTAGTGAAATTTATTGCTGCTTCCTTTCCATTGCCTGTTAGGTTGTGTTCCTCCCTTCCCTAGGAAACAGTCATACATGTGCCGTGACTGGTACAGCATTTTATATAACCTGTATTGAGGGAAAGCATTTTCAGATAGCTACTAATCAAGTAGTAGTTTGCATATTATGAAAAATTTCTTCACCAAAAGTTTGTCAAGCATTGGAACAGGCTGCCCAGGGAAGTGGTTGAGTCACCATCCCTGGAGGTGTTTAAAAGACACGTCACTTAGAGACGTGGTTTAGTGGTGGACTTTGTAGTGTTAGGTTTACTGTTGGACTTGGTGATCTTGAAGGTCTTTTCCAATGTAAATGATTTTATAATTCTAAGTTGTCATAAAAGATACTAGCTGCAGTGAATTATCGTTCCTGCCTAAGGTTGTATTTTGTGATCTGGATGGTTTTCAGACATGTGACATCCCAAAATATTGAACCTTTGGGACTCCACCACATTATGTGATAGTCCTCTTGTCTGCAATATGTGTGACTGAAGTGGATTAACACATTCTTACAGGAGATCCTTGTTAGTACAAAGGTACCTGCATATATTCACTTAGGCAGTAGTTCTCTTGGGTTTAAAATGCTGTGTCTTATCTTGCCTCCTCTCCATGTTTTTGTTTTTTGGTCCTCTCCCTTGCTTTTTCTGTGTGTTTGTTCCTTTTGTGCAGAGAACTAATACAGTTCAATGCAGCTTCAATGCAGTTTTTGGAAGTTTCCCTTGAACTCTGTAGAGCATGACTGTAGTATGCATGTGATATACCTGGAAGATAATTTCAAGTGTTAAAGATGTATGTAATTAAACTTGTGTTTTCTCTGCTATTATGACCTTTTTGTGTAAAATGTGTTTTGATTGAAGATGATCTATCTGAAATGTTTCGTTAGTCACATAAAACTTGTCTACATAGGGTACATGAGTTAAGAAAAAGATACGTAACTCCATTCAGTGAGTTTGAACATTGATATGGTATTCATAGCAAAAATCTTTGAATGGGTCATCTATCTCCTAATAAGCTTTTAAGTAACTTCCATGAGTCTGTCTTGAGGGGTCCTGTTCAAGTACAGTTTGTGCAATGAATTAGTTTTCTAAGTTGTAGATTAAGAAGAGTGAAAATAGTAGCTTTAAGTTACTCCTGAGAAAGCTTTATGCTGTACTGTTGGACCTCTGTATCGGATGTACCAATTAATTACTTTTTCTGAAAACCTTGTTTGAAAAAAACCCAACACAACAACAAAACCAAAACCTAGAATAAATGTGAGGAATGTTTCTAACCTGGTGGTTGCCCAGGTTTGATGTTGTTTGTTCATTCTATACCAAGACATTGTAACATGATTGTATTGAATGCTGAATGTAACTGTTTGGATGACCTAACTGTAGAATGAAGGTCCCACACTGTTTCAGTGCACTGTGGTGTGAAGGCTATTTCTGCCTAAAAGAAATGCTTCCAGTACTGATGCCTCCAAAATAATACTTCAAATAACATAAACCATGAAATAGTTTGCTTCCTCCAATGTTGGTTTGAATTGCCCATTTCTGTCTAGATGCAATTAAAACTTGCTGATTTTAATAATTAAAATAGCAATAAATATGGAAAACATAAAACCAGTTTAGAAGTATTCAGCAAACAGTGGCAACCAGATCCTCGTCATCTTCAGATTCTCAGGATGAGTTTTCTTTTTGTCTTGCTTTTGGTATGAATTGTACATTAAAATGGGCCCCCTTCTTCCTAAAAATAATATAGAGTATTATCTTGCTGTGTCTTTGTTTAACTGATCTTGGAATTTCTGAGCCACTTGGCAAAGGAACTTTCTCCCTGAAAAAAAGAGAAACTAAGCAGACAGATAGATTTCATGCCTAGGAGAAACTTGAAATAGTCTTAAGATAGAAACTTTCACACCTGTTTGGCAAACTCCTGAGGTAAAGTTAAAGGAGCAGTGTTCTCTGTAGGTACTAATACATTGTATGTGGATACAAACTTTCCTACCTACTTCACATGCACCAGGACACCCCCACCCCCCCCCACCAAAAAAAAAAAACCAAAACAAAAACCAAAATCAAGGCACACTTCCAAAACCCTCCTGCATCTTGGCTTTTGAAACTCTTTAACAATCCTGACAAAAATGCATTTGGCTAATGCTAGACGTATAGTGGATTCAGAGATGATTTTGGCAGGAAGAGGTGCTGCAAAAATTAATGACAGTTCCTTGGGTAGCAATAAGATGCTTAAAAAACAAGTGGGCAAGCAGTCCAAGTAAGGCACCAATTTGATGCTTGGGTTGTAGAGGTCTTAGAGGCATACTTGCAAACAGCGAGTAGGAGCAGAAAAATAAGTATTTCTCAGTCTCTGTGTGTTGATAGAATTTAAGGTAGGAAATCTTAAAATACATATCTCTGTGGCAGGGATTGTGGAAGAAAGTTCCAGAGAGATCAGGAAAAAATCTGAAAAAATATTTGGAAGACTGAACAAAATGAATTGTTTAAGAGAGGCTTTTGAAGAACTCAAACTGTTTGTTTGGAAGCCAGTTTAGAAATGGGGCATTAAATTTGAATATATGTATAGCCAGGTTAGAATATCTAATGGTTTTCTTTTCCCCTTAGATTTAATAAGAATTTTGTCTCCTGTATTTTTGGTAGGATTTTATAAGTGAAATCAGTATTTGTGTTTCCTGATCTGACAGAACAGGAAAAGGATGTGGAACACACTGAGGGGGGGGAAGACACAAAAATTTCTCAATCTTTACCACTCAGACTTCAGCCTGGGTGGTACGTGATATTTGACTAGATTATTAAAGCTATATTATTCCAATCAGTTCCTTAGCACATTGATTTGTTTTTGTAAGTTCTTTTAAAAATGAGCAGTTTAAGTCCCTGTATTTCTCTTCATGAAATGCAGTTTCTCAATTAGTACTATTGATTCTCCAAGAACATGGTGAAATGCAGTATCATTATGTTTACGCTTAACATCTATTTGTGTTATGCAGCTACTTTTCTTTTACTAGACTGGAAAAAAGCATGCAGGAGGAGAATGCTGCAAATGCTTTCAGTGGTTTTTCTACTCAAGCTAACAGCTATTTTACTACAGATAAAATCAACCAGTTCTGAATACTTAGTCTAATTGTAAGAGCCTGTAGTCAAGTTAAATGAATATGTTATGGTTATACTTTAAAATAAAATATTAGATTGTTATTTCTAATAGATATTTTCTTAGATGCCAGTTGAGTTTATTTATAAATCAGTTCTAGAAAAAACTATTTTTCTTTGTTTTGATATCATAACTTCTCTTGGAAGAGAAATATAAGCTGTACTCCTTATAGATAAGATAGTAATTTGTAGCTCTTGTTGGAATACTTACCCAGATTTTTTCGGTAGCTTGGCAGTCAAGTGTTCAAGAAATTGGATAATCAGTAAAATAAAAACTTCTGACTTTTTTAACAATCTGAGAAATGAAACTGAGTTGCATGAGTGTTTGACAAAGTGATTTGACATATGTCTGAAACTAGATCTCTGTGTTTTGAGACTTTTGGGGAAGTTTATCGATCTCACTTTATGGCCCCAGTTGTTAATATTTGTGAAATCTTTGAGTCTCGTAAGTGACTCCCCTTGGGTTCTGGATTGATAACCTTATAGGACTACGTGTGATTCCTTTGAGGAAAAGGTTACAGTAACTTTCACCTAACCTTGTGTTACCAAAATTCTCACCAAGGTAAGCTAAAGAATATTTGAGGGAGTGAGGAAGAGCTTCAGGCTGGGAGATGATTAAGGTTTTGGTCTCTCTACTGGAGTCCATTACAAATTGCTGCTTATTAGCAGCTGAGATGAAGTTCTGTGAAAATAGTACTTGCCCACTGGAAGTTTGGAATTTTAGTTCACTAATTGACCCATGCTGGCTGCTGAATGTCCCATGAGTGAGTAGTTGTTGCAACGCTCTTGATACGTTACCAGCAGTGATTCGGTGTGCTACTGCCCTAGAGTGAAAGGGATGGATTTTTGTAACGATGTAAGGAGAGTTTTAACTGCAGTGGGTAAAGTTCTGTACTGGTGTAAAAGGCGTATTGCAGTTTACTTAAGCTCTTTTTGAGTTGATGCTGTTTAAACCTCTGGCTTTGTATATTGAAACTAGTACAATGAGGCCCAAGTGTGCACTTAAACTTTCCTTTGAGGGCTGTACTGGCTGATACAGAGCAAACGCTTGTAACAGGTTTAGCTTCTGTTCAGCTTCTATTAAAGTCCTTGTACCTTGATTCATTTCCTGACATAGTAGTTTCCATGTGTACTGGTTGCATAGCTTGTGCACTGTGTAATGTTACAGAAGAATGCCAGTATTGATTAAGCTACTTAAAACATGTCTAAGAACACTTTTTTACATACTGAGATATTGGCATGCATGTGGCCACATCTAGAGCAAAGAAAAGAGTGAGTCTTATACATGGAAAAAAAGATACCTTTTAGAAAAGCTGTACTTGAAAAATAGTATTACAATTTAAACATATGGGGAAAACTGTTCTACATAAATTCTGCATTTCTTAGCCCTAAAAAGGGGGGTTTGATGGAGATCTGAAGAATCTAATCTCTTGTAATTTGGGGTTTAAAAAAGAATAAATTAGTAGGGGGGGTTTTTCCCTACATTTGAAGTACAAGTTTTCTACATCCCATGTATTTGAGCAACTAATTTTTTTTCCCATCTACCTTTAGTACTCTGTTTTGTTAGAATTGTCTTGGTCTATACTTAGTTGTTTGTACCTCATCTTGTTCTACCCTTGAGTGTTGTTTCTGTTGGATATGGCAAACTTGAATTCTGTTGCCCCACTGATAATCTGGTACTTCAGGATATGGTGTTCAGAGTACTCTGTGTAACTCAGTGGTTTTATAGCACTGTTTTATAATTTGTAGTACTTATGCTGATCAAAGGTTCTGTGCTCTGATCAAAGGAGAATTAACACCAGCATTTTGTGGTGCTTTTATATGGGAATGTCATTAGTCTTCCCGGTCTTCACCAAGACTGCAGTTAGAGGACATCTCTGCCCTCATACCAGTCTCTCCCCATTTCCTATCAGTGCATTTATATGGCAGTGCAGTGAACTGGCTGACCAACTCCTGTGGCTGTAAATGGCTTTCTGGCGTGTGGCCACTCATTTCAGAATGACAGTGTTCCCTAGCTGCTTTCACCTTTTAACCATCTAGGCTGGGGAAGGAGGTTGGAGAGGGATAAAGATGCTTACTTCAGTAATAGTGCTGACTTGGGGTGTTTGAACATCTGCCTAATTTAGAAGATTGTGTTCTTATTACTTCTTAAAATGTTAGGTTAACAGAGGGTTAATATTGGTTCATGCTCTATCTGGTAGGTAAATGGCCCCAGTTTTATCTAGCAAATTAATGAGGGTTTGTTCTGTTTTTTTTTTTTTCCAGAAAGACTTACTACATGTAAGTACTATCAATACACATTTCTATGTTTGTTTATCCAAATTAAAAACAGCAAAAAAATCCTTCTCACTGTATAAATTCCTGGTGTACAACTCAGATTTCTCGCTATTGATTTTGGATGTGTATTATGAAAAGAGTTTTTTAATGAAGGTGTACTCTTGCCCTTTTACAAGCTGCAGAGTGTTTTTTAAATATGCCACCCACCTGATTCTTTAAATAACTAAAATTTGACATTTCATTAAAAAGGCTGCTGATGCAGCATTGTATAGTTTGGCAGAAATTACTCTAGGATCCTTACAGTGCTCAACACGTCCACCTTCCCTGTACTATGGAGATCAAGCCTATTGCTCAGGATAAAAATGTTTGTCCAGGCCATAAAAATGCAGGATTAAAACCTTTTCACTGTTTATTTTGTACTGACCAGCTCTGTCATCCTTGCATTTGACAAATGGAGGAAGAAATCTGTCAAATGTTATTAGCATACCTTTTTCTTTTTTGCTAATGTATTCTCTCTTGGCTTGTGTGTGGCTGAATGCACTGTGGACAGTTGTCCAGATTATTACAGTGTTAAGGTCTTTATTTCCTTACAAAAATTTATTTAGAATATCACATAAAGTACATCAGTGTTTGATTGTAAAACTGATTAAAAATAAATTTTAAAAAATGGGAAAATGTGTTAGAAATTCTCCACACTACTGTGTAATAAGTTTCAGGGTTTTGGTCATACTTTTCTTTCCGTCTTGGCTTGTGTCTGTCTCCTTCCTTCCCTATTCTGTGTAATTTGAATCATGTTTTCTTTGTCACTGCTACTTAATTATTGCTGTTACCACTGCCTCTGCTGTTCCACATCCTAAAAGACTGAAGGACTAATCATGTTGTGCTCTTTTTTCATTTGGCCTTCAGGAGCTATGCAGGCAGCATATGTATTTTCTGTTTTGCTCAGCACTGAAAACAGCTTTCCACTAGACTGTGAAGATTTTAGTGAATGTAATCTCTTATTCAGCGGATGTGTTAAAATTCAGCTATCTCTCAATTCTAAGTACACTCATTTTGGGTTTGTGATTTTTTTGTGTTGGTCAAGCTGCATTTCAGTTATGTGTGAGAAGAGTTTTGGGTGTCCTCTGCTGTGCTCAGAAAAAATAAAAATCTCCTTAATCCAGACTTCTGAATGGCTTTTGCCTTTTTTTCTCCAAACATCTCATCCTTAAGGATGAGATTTCACCATATGACTTGAAATTTTTTCACACACGTTACCCTTAAACTTTACTGCATGCTCTCCTTCCCATCACCCAGAGTGTACTTCTGAAATTCCTTCTTGTGTTTCTGTAACTTGTTTTTTTACCAAATCATTTAGGAAATGTCCTTATTTACTGGACTCATTGACTTCTAGAATTGGACTAAACCAGAACTCCTCATCCCACCCCACCCAGCAAACTTGAATAGATTTTTTTTTTCTATACAATTAAGTCGAAGTTCATGAAGTCTCTGAATGCTGTATGTGCGGTTGTGCTGAATCTTTGCAACAATCAGCTAATAATAGATACAAGATGAACTAGAACCTTTCTGTTGGATTTGCTTACTAGCTGATTAGAAAAACCAGATGATTTCAAGTCAGGATTGCATGCCTTTGGAAAGCCAGTTGATCTTGCACCTTTTTCTTTGTCACATCAATAACTCTTTCACACAGATCCTCTCTCTTATTTTGTTTCTGATGTGGCTTTTTCATCTGACCTCAAGCAACTGTCTGTAATGATTGAGGCCATTTTTACTGAAGGTCTGACTCTCTGCCCATGTTGCACAAGCTTTGAATCTACAGAAAAAGTAGCACGTTGAAGAGGTGAGTAATCACTGAGTGTCCTCTGGTTTGTCTGGATCTGCAGATTTTTTTTCCCTGAAGGTTATTTCCACCAGAATTGACTTCCATATTTTTGCTAATGTAGTCAATATGTTATTCCAGTAACATATTTGGCTTATTATTCTAAATGTTTATATAGGAATCTCTTCTAAGGCTGTTGTTATACACTCCCCCCCACCCCAAGAATCCCAACCAAAAACCCAAAAAAGCCCAATGGGATAAACAAATGAAAATATTATGGAGAAAATGTAAGTTTGTTACTTCAAATTCTCTCAGTGGTCTTTTAGAATGTAGGAAAGCTGAGCAGAGAAAGGCGTAAAATAAATCTGAATTTAGACAACCTTTTAAATACCGTCTTCTGAAATTTCTGGTAAATCTGTGCTAGCTATTGTCTTTTCATAATTAAGCTGCTGCTTTTTAAGCTGGCTTTTTTGAGTCCCTCTGAACTTTTGTTGTGTATAGATTTTAAGTGTCTAATATGGAATTGTGAATCTTGTAGCAGCTAGATACTTACAGCCATGAAACAGTAGTTAGTTTTGCTCTTTATTTTTTAGACTAAATGAAGGAAAAATCCTTCCAATTCTAAAGAATCTTACAGGATGATAGATAGAAGGAGATCTGGTGGCAGTGGTGGTGCAGTTCTTGAGGACCCTCATTACATTAACTGGTGGAGTACTGCTTTTTTTAAGGTAAAGCAGACTTGAGCATGAAGAGCAGGAATAATGCGATTAATGGGAGAGAGGTTAGGAGTTAAATGAAACCTTACTGATAGGAAAAACAACTTAGTTGCTCAGCTGTTGTGAAGATCAGATATTTTTTTCAGTTTGGAAAATAAATGAAAGTCACTCAAAAGTCATATGCCAGAATAACTGTATGCAATAATAATTTTGGATTTAAATAGATATTATAAGAGCTTAGAGATGATTTCCAAAGCACTCTTCAGATTTAAATCTCAAGTCATGTGTTGAGTGCAAACTGTAGGATACATCTTTTCTCAGCATTAAAACACCAGCAGTAAAGCCTGGAAGCTACTGAGTGATATAAAGCCATAAGAAAGAAATATATCCCTCTGAAATACAAAGGGAAATGTTGAAAAATTATAGTCTTTCTTTTGTCAGCCTGTTAGCATGAACAGTTCTTCTCTTTAAGATCAGACCTAATGAAATTGACTGACGACCGTTGGGTTTTCTTTTCTCCCCCCCCTCTAATTAGAGATACTATTATACTCTGCATGCACATGGCTCAAATACAGTTTTATCTACTTTCTGCAGTGTAACACAGATGCAAGCCAGTAGGCTAAGATACGATACAGTGCTGGGATAGTCTGTGTTGGATCCTCGTGGCTGTAGCTTCCAAAGCAAATGGACCGATCTGGATGTTGAAATGTGCTGAGATAATGCCTTAAATAGTTATCTGCAGGTTATCTGTCAAATTCTGGCTGTTACAAAGATAAATCAATGTAGTCCAGTAATACAGAGTTTAAAAGAGAAAGGCTCTTTGTACCAACTTATCTTTTAAAGATGTGTTTGTCAGCACATTTCCCCAGTGAGTAGAAAGGAATGAGTATTTTCATAATATTAGAAAATCTGTTCCTCTGTCTCTCTGCCTGTATTTTCTCTTCATTAGCTATGACTAAACAGTAAAGAAACCCATTCAGCTGCGGTAGTGTCATTATAGTGGTCTCTCTTTTCCTCTTTGATAGTACTACAGTATTGTTTAAAGACCATTTAAATTCTGCTCAGAGCTGTAAGTGATCTTTTTGGCAGCCTTATATGCATTTACATTAACTGCTGGATTGTAATAATTTTCAAATGGATTGTCTGAAAGTGGATTTTTTTAGTACATATTTATAGGTGAGTGTTCATGTCTTAAGAGTTGTGTGTTTATTCATGTCTTGTGCCTTTACCTCGCTAACATTAATGTGGTTCTAGGAAGATACTTCCTGATGCAAGCTGGGAGAACAGATGCTGAACCTGCCCTGGAGGTCCAGAAGAAAATCAGCAAGTAGAAGTAATTCCAGTGGGTTTTCACCTTTGATACAAACTGTCTTCTCTAAGAGCTTTTTGTCTAATTAAACATTGGGTAGAGTGTATGGTATGCTGCAGCCAAGTGTTGTCGTAGCTACTAATGGAAGTTCCTTTTGAGGCAAGCCGCCTATCACTGTATTTGTCCTGGGAAGTCTCCTAACTTCCCCTTGTTAGCTCAGAATACACAGAGATGGACAATATTGCCTATTGAATTTCCTTTCTGATTCTGGAAACCATTTGGGTTTAGGATGTTAAAGAGATTTGCAATAGGACGTGTCCTACTGTAGATGTTGGCTAGAGTTTAGGATGAAACTACAGTGGAAAGATGTTATCTACATTATAGCCATAGCAGCTGATCTTCAGCTGTCAATGGCATCACTTGTCGTAACTGAAGGTATTTTTTAGAGCTTTTTTTTTGATGTTGGGGGGAAGGAGGAAGGAGGCCTTGATGCTTACCTTTATATTGCTTATAGTGCCTTAGAACTGTTGAAACACTAGAGAACTAACCTAAACACTAAGCTAATGTATTTGAACGGAATGGAAGTCCAACTGAACTGCCTTGTAAATCTTGTCCCTGTGACTCAGATAATATTTGACAAATGTATGGACACTTTGTTGTACATGTGTGGTGTTTTCAAATTATATTATCTCTGTCTAGTGTGTGAAGGAACTTATAGTTGGTACACTGCAAGATTTTCTGCTAGAAGGGACCTGAGTTTTTTCTCCTCTTCCATCCATACAACTAGGAACAACATCTACACCGGTTTCTATTTCAGTGGCATAGAGATTTGTTAAGTTTTATGTGCCCTTTTAGAAAATGTTTACTGAAGTGGATCTGTTTCTGCTTGGTTTTGGAAAACCATTTCATTTATTGGCAATGCTTCCGTTTATATGTGTTTTCTAAGAATTGACTTGTGTTCCCAGCACTGGAGGGGGAAA